>NC_056523.1:101767780-101847498 GCF_019175285.1 Sceloporus undulatus
AGAAACTTGGATATTATTAAGACTAAAAATAACAAATAATAAAATAAAAAATAAAGGAAACTTGGATATTATTAAGATTAAAAATAACAAAAAATAAAATAAAAATAAGGGAGACTTGGATATTTTTAAGACTAAAAATAACAAAAAATAAAATAAAAAACAAGAGAGACTTAGATATTAAATAATAAAAATTAACCAAAAATAATAGAAAACTAAATACATTCAAACCACACTGACTCTCTTACACAGGCCTGCCCTGAAAAAAGAAATAAAAACTAAGGGAGACCTGAAATGGCCACTCACCCCCCCTTCTCCTGCTGCTCCTCTTCCTCTTTGTAATTCGCACCAAAGACAAAGAGCCCTTCCCCTCCCTCTGGCCCAGAGTCCTCCTCCGCTCCGCCTCCTCCTCCTCCTCTTCTCAGGCTCCACCTCCTTAAGGGGCCAGCTCCCATTTTAGGCTGGTGCGAGGCTAGGGCCAGGGTCGCAGAAGAGGAGGTGGGTGGCCAGCCGGCCGCATGCGGCCCTGAAAGACAAGGGGGATGTGCGGGGGAGGAGGAGGTTGGAGAAGGAGGCGGAGGTGGCTGGCTGGCTGGCTGGCTGGCTGCATGGGTAGCCGCGGCCAGAGGGAGAGCGCAGGGGGCGGAGGAGAAGGAGGAGGCGGATGCGGAAGTGGGTGGCCGGCCGGCTGCATGAGCAGCCGCGGCCATAGGCTGCAGCGGGGGTGGCAATCGGCGGCAGGACCGGGCTGGGGCAGGTCCCAAGGCCTTGCTGGGGATCTGGCCCGCAGGCCGTAGGTTGCCGATCCCTGGTCTAAAGTATTACAGTCTAAGTCTTGTCATCTTGGCTCCTAGCGATATTTTTGGCTTGATCTGCTCTAGGACCCATATATTTGTCTTTTTGGTTGTCCATGGAATCCTCAGCACTCTTCTCCAGCACCAAATCTCAAATGAGTTGATTTTCCTCCTATCTTCTTTTTTGACTGTCCAGCTCTCACATCCATTCATGGTAATAGGGAATGCAATGGTTTGTATGATTCTAACTATTGTGCTGAGTTGTATGTCTTTGCATTTTAGGATCTTTTCTAGCTGCCTTCCTCATTCCTAATCTTCTTCTGATTTCCTGGCTGCAGTCCCCATTCCAATCAATGTTTGAACCCAGATATGAGAACTCTTTTACTATTTTTTATTTCCTCCTTGTCTAGTTTGAATGTGTATAAATTCTCTGTGGTCACAATTTTTATTTTCTTTATGTTCAACAGTAAGCCTGCCTTTGCACTTTCTTCTTTGATATTCCTTAGTACAGTCAGCCCTTCTTATACACGGATTTTTAATACATAAATTCAAGCATCCATGGTTTGAAAATGTTCAAAAAAAGTATAAATTTCAAATATCAAACCTTGATTTTCCAATTATTATAAGGGACTCCATTTTGCTATGTCATTATATTTAATGGGACTTGAGCATCCACAGGTTTTGCTATCCACGGGGGATCTTGGAACCAAACCCTAGAGTATAACAAATGTCTACTGTAGTTGTTCCAGGGCTGCATATAAATTGAATAGGTACGGTGATAGAATGCAGCCATGTCTGACTCCTTTGCCAATTGGGAACCATTCTGTTTCTCCGTGCTCTGTCTTGACAGTAGCCTCTTGTCCTGAGTTCAGATTCCTCATCAAGATTATCAGATGTGTTGGCACTCCCATGTCTTTAAGGGCATTCCATAGCCTTTCATGATCTATGCAGATCTTTGCTATAGTCTATAACAGGGGTAGGCAACCCTTTTGAGCCGGGGGCCGGGTTGCTGTCCCTCAGACAACTGGGGGGCCGAAGCCAAAAAATAAATAATTAAATAATGTTTTTTTAAAAATTAAATAAATAAATAAACCAGGATAAATGTAGGACAAAATTTTCAAATGGAGGGCACCTTTTAAATAAAAAATGGAGGACACGCAAAAATTTTTTTGCTGATTTTTTAAAAAATGTTAAGATAAATGCATGTTTCTGAGGTTTCTTTAGACAATTGCCCCACCATGCCTCTCACGCAAGACGCCAAAGGCCCCGGCGGCAATCGGCGGCAGGACCAGGCTGGGGCCAGTCCCAAGGCCTCGCCGGGCTGCATCCGGCCCGCGAGCCGCAGGTTGCCTACCCCGGTCTATAAAGTACATGCTGATTTTCTTTTGGAACTCCCTGCTAAACGTATTAGCCATCATATATTTGCAATGTGACCCCTGATGCTTCTTCTGTTCCTGAGCCCCGCTTGACCTCTGGGATTTCTCTCTCCATGTATGGTTGGAACTTATGTTGCAAAATTTTGAGCATGATTTTGCTTACATGGGAGATTAGTGCTATGGTTCTATAGTTGCTGCAGTCTCTTGTGTCTCCTTTTTTTGTGGATGCGGATATATATTGATCATTTCCAATCTATTGGCCATCGTTTTGTTTTCCATATCTGTTGACATATGGTGGTTAGCACTGGAGTTGACTCTGTCAATGTGGATTGCAACAGTTCTATTGGAATATCTGTTCCTGGGGTCTTGTTCTGCCTCAGTGGATGGTGTATATATTTGAATTATGGTGATATTCATACAGCCTTATCGCCTCGGAGCATCAGTGAGATGATTCGGTCTGATTTTGCATTGTATCCTCTGACTGCTTTTGCAACATCTTTTCTTGGTATAAAAGCCACCCCGTTTCTTCTTGTCTTTTCATTCCCTGAGTAGAACACTATGTGGTTGGCTGATTCAAAGTGGTCCATTCCTGTCCGTTTTAACTCACACTCCATGTCCCTATTTTATGTGTGGTGCTGCTTCTGATGGGGTTTGTCTTTCTGAGAGTGTTTGCTGCTTTCTTTGTCATTTTTGACTGCCCTTAGCAGCTCTGGCAAGTATGTTTTCCTTTAGTTTCTATCTATCTCTCTGTTAATGCTCTTGTCCTGCCTGTGTGACACTTTGATGTTTCCTCATAGGGTTTTCTAAGTGGGGGGTTACACAAGGAGGGTTTGCTCTATGACCCATTTATTTGTCTTTTTAGAAGTACAGTCCATCCTTTTTTTACGCGGGGGATCCGTTCCGGATTCCCCTGCATAAAAAAAACCCTGCCTATGCTCGAGCCCCCATTCAAATGAATGGGGCTCGTGCACACGGTGGTGGGGCGGTGCGTGTGCACTACTCACCCCAATGGGAAGCACCACCCCGTGCAGCTTTCAACATATGCTGAAAGCCATGTATAACGCAGGTGCACTGTATCCATAGAACTCATCTCCAACACCATATTTCAAATAAGTCAATTTTCTTCCTATCTGCCTTCTTCACTCTCCAATTAGAAGAAAGAAATATGATGGCCTAACTTTGCCTTGGGGGCTGGGAGAGGGCCTTCCCTCAGTCTGGGGGGAGTGAGCCAGGGTGCAGAAGCCGCCAGGGCCTGTAATCTGTGCCCTTCCGGCCATCCACCATGACAATTTCCCTTTCTGCCAGATGCACGCACCACCCCCCTCCGCCATGGCCAATGACTCCCTGCTTGCTTCCCCTCTCGGCCCTGTCACCCTGGGGCTGGATCAGCTGAGCCAGCTCCAAGGCAATGAGGCCAAGAAGCAGAGAGTCCCGGGGGAGGAAGGGAGAGAATGGCAACCTCGTGAATAATCAAAACTACAAGTTCCAAAGCCATGAATTCAGAGGGACGATTGTAGTACGGTGTCAACTGCATATCTTAAATTGCTGTTCCTTCCTCCAATTTTCACATTGCAAGCCTGTGAGTCTAATCCTGCTTGAGATATATGTTCAGCACACAAGTTCAACAGATAGTGTGGTGAAACACAGCCTTGCCTGGCTCCATTGCCAAATGGAAACCATTACATTTCTCATTATTCTGTCCTGACAGTAGCCCCTTCTCCTGAGCATAGATTTCTCACCTGGACAATCAAATGTTGTGGCACGCCTGTTTCTTTAAGAGTGACACTTAGTCTTTCATGATCTACACACTCAAAGGCTTTGCTATAATCTATAAAGAACAGGCTGATAGTCTTCTGAAATTCTTTGGTGTTTGCAATGTCACCCCTAATCCATCTTCCTTTCCTGAATCCAGCTTAGTCATCTGACACTTCTCACTTCATATATGGTAAAAGTCTTTGTTGTAGAATTTTGAGCATTACTTTGCTTGCATGGGAATTAATGCAATGGCCCTGTGATTACTGCAAACCCTGGTGCCCCTTTCTTAGGGATTGGAATGTATATTGAGTGGATCCAGTCTGTGGGCCATGCTTTTATTTTCTTTTTTTTTCCCCATACCAGAAAAGCCCCTCGGGCACCCCAGAAGAAGTCATGGGGCTTAGAAGTACTTCTAATGGGGCTCCAGAACTCATGGAATTCCCCTTACGCGGAATGATTCTGCATTAACACCACTGCAACTGTTCAATAGTAGGGAAATCTGATGATATTGCCTTTTTCACTGTCATAACAAAAAAACCTAATGACAAAACACGCATTTCCATCTAGAGAAACCTTCCTCTTCTTGGCCATAATTCAAGAAAATATGTAAAATCTATTCTGTTTTCCATTTCTCGCACTAACATTTACATTTGTTTAGAAGTTTATATTATTCTATTTTCCATCCATAGTACAGGAATGCTATTTTCATTATAATTAACTAGTTATTCTTGACAACACTCTTGCCACTTCCATTTGACAGATGGAAAACAGTTGACAATACTCTTTGCCAGTTAATACAAATGGTTCCCAAATACAAGAAGCTAAAATGAAATGTTGGTGGATTTTGCCTCTAATTTCATCTTTATAAAATTACTGATACAAAGCAGTGGTTCTTAAACTGTGGAGCAGGACCCCTGGGGCTGCAAGAGTTGCTCAAGGAGGGGGTGCAAGACTTGGAGGCCCTGATCCACTGCTGCTGTTGCTCCTTCTCCTCTGTTCTTCAAACTTTTTCTGTCCTGGAGGGTAAGAGAAAGACAAAGAGGTGGTTGGGGCAGCCACCTCTGCTTGAGGGAGGAAGAGAAAGAAGAGGAGAGCTGGGAAGCTCATTGGGCCATGGGCTCTGGCCAGGCCCATCTCCAGGCACCACTTCTTCCTCGCCCATCTGTCCCACCACTACCCTGATTTTTGGGATGGGATGCTGGTGCATTAATATATTCATGTATATTCATGAATATGCATGAACGTGCAAACAAAAATACAGACACTAAATAAATAAATTATTTTTATTCATATATTATGTTGAGCGGGGGGGGTGTCAATGCGACATTCACATGTAGATGTAAAGGGGGTCACAAGGGTAAAAAGTTTGAGAACCACTGATATAAACTCTCAAGATCATAAGACTCCATTTTCACACTTTAAAAAGATATAAAAAACAACACAAAGCAGCATAGTTGCCATCCTGCACGGTAACAAATTAACTATTCTCAGAAAATTACAGCTACCAGACGATTATTTCCAACATCATCTTAACTAAAGTTATGAAAATGTCTGGTGATGAATCACTTATAACTATTTTTAAGGACATCTACGCAAATGATATTTATAGCTGATGCCAGCTTATCTGTTCAGCATGCCTTTCATGTTAGCACCTTTTTAGAACACTGGTAGGGAACAAGCGCAATGGAACAGGTTCCTAGACCATTTCATCTGGTATCCTTACCCCTCACTCTCTTCCTGACAGTGACTCCTGCTGGATGCCTCAACAGGACATCTAACTATACAGGGATGCATAACATTGGATACACCTCTTGCTATCTAGTGGTGAACAACTTACACTTCAGTTTCTTGTAATTATCATGTGAATGATTTTGATGCAAGTATAATATTCTACATTGTACAGGTACCACCAGCTGTTATTAGATTAATATCAGAGTCACATTCTGGGTTAAAATTGGGAACAGCATAGGGCTTTAAATTTTTTAATACAATAGATGCTTGTCATTTGGTGACTGTAGTATATTTTTAATGATAGTAAATACTCTAAAAGCACCAGATCTTGTGTGACCTTGGAAGCAAAGCTGAGTCAGCCCTGGTTAGTACTTGGATGGGAGACCATCAATGAATACCAGATGTTGTAGACTATAGTTCAGAGAAAAGAAATGGCAAAACCACCTCTGAGTATTCTTTGCCTCTGAAAACCCTATGAAATTCATGGGGTCCCTGTAAGTCAACAGGTGATGAAGGTGTGGGCGCACACACATATGTCATTAGTGACAGACGGTATGTGCCAACTGAGTTTTACAACTCAATACTACAGATGCTGTAGCGCTCAGAAGAGTTGACTATGATTGCGATTGCTGAATAGTCAAAACCCATCTGTAGATAGTGAGAGACTAGTGGGTGGAAAACCTACACTTATGAAATAAGAAACCGGGAATCAACAGTGACAGCAGCTTTCTGACAGTGGTCAGCAAGTGATAGATTAAACACAGGATAATTTGAATCAATGTGATTTAAAATGCAGGATTACAATGCAGAATTTTAGCACTGCAAAATTTGCAGAAGTCAGTTTTGCACTATGGCCTCCAGAAGCCTCCAGCCAACATGTCCATTGACCAGCTGGCGGATATTGTGAGGAGTGGTCCAAAAAGTGACTTGTCCAATCCCTGTGCATTAGCAATGAACCCATAACTCTTGGAACAGTTAAAGTATGGCTTAAAATATATTCAATTTTGTTATGGGTTTTTCTAAATATCTATTTTTTAAAGCAGAAGTGGTGAGGAGAATGGTCTGCAGACTACAATGTGCTCCCTTATGACCTCTGGATTGTGTTGCTACTACATGCCAACTTATCCAGGGCTGCTAAGTTGTTATATGATTAAAAGGTGAAAATGCTCCCCCCCCCCCCCCCCCCCGCCCCAGAAGGCCTCTTAAAGCTGGCAAGTCATGCACCAGGCATCTCCAACCCCTTGCTTCCACTTATGTGGAAGGACTGATGGCAGAAGGAGGATGCTTAACCCGTTGCCCCCATGCCATTTCTTCTCTCTAAATTACTCCAGGCCAAATGCTTTTAATTTTTCCCACCAACCAGGTGCCAAACTGGAAGAAAACTCTCATGAAGAGAAAGCAATCTGAGACAGAAACTGCAGTTTAGAATGAATGGGCAACATATGAATTAAGCATCTCTCATTTCACTCATTCACAAGAAGCCCTACTGCTTCTGTTACTCCTGTTCCCCCACTTTTATACTCCCATCATCTTGTCAAATGTGACTCTGGCTATACATTTGCTAAAATAACATGACCATCACCTCTGAACGGCAAGTAGATTTGGAACAAAAAGAGATTCTGTTACAACTTAGTTGATGAGATTCTCAACTCCTCCACTAGAACTCTTAAAAGTTCCAGTATTTTCTCGTAAGAAACCAACGACAAAAACTCACAACCATTCCTCTGGAAACATCACCATAGCCTGAAACAGACAAATGAAAAAAACCCACTTTTGGGCAGCCTGAGAGCATGGCACTCACGACGCATACCCCCAATCTGTCCAGAGGCTGCCGCCAAGTCACCTGCAAAAACCTTCCTAAAAAGGAGCGGATTGGTGCCACATGTGTGTGGTTGCCACATCTCTGAGTTGGCTCTGATCTGTCCATTCTAAGGCGGGACTTCTGCCCTCCAGTGGCAAGACTTCCAAGATGGGACATCTTCCACCACCACCATCCCCTGCCCTCCCGGGCCTTCAGCTGTCTCTCCGGAGACAGCTGAAGACCCAAGGAGTGGGGAGGAGGAGGAACAGGCATGTGCTTGTTCCTCCTCTTCTCCATCTTCCGCGTACCACAAAAAATGGCACGTGTCATGAGTTCGCAACTACGGCACTAAGGTGAACCTATAATGGGGTTTTCTAGGCAAGATTTGTTCAGAGAAAGTTTGCCATTGCCATCCCCTGGCCCTGAGAGCCTGTGACATTTCTGAGGTCACCCAGTGGGTTTCATGCCTGAGATGCGAATTGAACCCTGGTCTCCAGAGTCAATATTCAAACCATTGCAACATGCTGGCTCTCATCAGCTTGAACTATCTCATGGGTAATGCCAAAACCCCAAGTGGGAAGTTAAGGGAGGGAGGAAAACTGTCAGAATCAGAACCTATAATGCTCATAAAACAATACAGATTCATTGTATACAACAACAGATTTTTGTAAAGGTGTCTTTTAGAACTTTCTGTCAGAAAAATACAAATGGACTGGACTTGAATACTGTAAAAGGAAATGTGAAAATAAAATTAATGGGCATAACCAGACCAATGAATTATAAAAGTGATCAAACTCTAAATAACTTGGAGGAAATAACACTGACAAACGTCTACAGTTCACATTGGATGAAGTTCACTAGTTTGCATTATGGATTTGTTATAGTGTGATTTTAAAAAATACATTACTGTGCTCATGGAGTTGCTGAGCAATTCTCAGAGGGACTAGTGAGTGAACGGGGAGAACATTCAAATTCCCATAGTCAGGAGTGGTGAAGCACAGACAGGTCCAATCAACAGCTAGACAGAAACAGACAGGGTTTTCTTTTTTTTGGGGGGGGGAATAGGGGAATCATTGAGAAAGGGAGGCTGGGTGCACAGAAAATCTACAAATGCTTAGTTCAATATCAAACTGCAAATAAACACAGAGAAATGCACCAATATGTAATTCAAGAACATCTACTATAGTTATAATTTACAGTATCCAGAAACATATGTGCTCCTGAGAAAGAAGCACATGTGCTCTGATACCAGGATACCTATTACTGAACTCTACTGATCATCTCAACTTATTTAACATTAGACCTGTTTAATAAATGGTTAAATGGTGAGTAAACACTGTCATAAATCCCGGTTGGCACCCCAGTGGATAGAATTAAGATTTAATCTGTAAAATCTTTATTTTAGAATCCTGGCAATTTTGTATTCTATCCCTTTACCATGGACAAAATGAAGCTTTAATCTATATGGCCTTCCTTTTCAAATCCTGGTCAGTTTGTAATTCCAGCATGAATTTTCTATGATCAGCTGTAAATTAAGACTGCTAAAATTTATGTACTTTCTACTGCTATAAGATTTAGCCCTGCTTCACTTACACAAAACAGTGACAGAGGGTAAAACCTGAATTTTCAGTCGTAGGTATCCCAAAATTAGGCACAAAATCTGGAGCTAATTTCTGATCCTAACAGACTTTCAAAGATCCAACAGAAGACATACAGAGAAAGAGAGGGTATTGAGAGACTAGGACCAAGATCCAATTAAACACCAGTAGAGGGAAGAGCCCCAACAGTATATTAACACCGTATTGCTGTTGCTGCCTGCCACTGCACCAACAGTGGTCAACATGAGGGCAACAAATTCCTGGATATCTCATTATCTGAAGGGGCAAAAAACAGTCGAATTGTTCACCCTACTGCCCACCACATGAATGGTTTCTCACACTGAGATCCTATCCTGGCACCATTACAAGAAGCTGCTCAAGGGGAACAGGCCTTTCATAATGTGCTGCACTGCTTATTTGTTGTTTTCTTAATTACTATGTTTTTAACTGGTTTTAATTTTATTGACAGTTTAATTACATGTTTAACTTTTGTATTTCAGATATGTTTAACTGTTGTAAGCCACCTTAAGTTCCTATTTAGTGAAAAGGCGGGATATAAATAAAGATGATGATGATGATGATGATGATGATGATGATGATGATGATGAAAAAAATGATGGGCATTTGTAATTGGCAAGAAGATGGCAAATACTAATAGATTATTTTTTTTAAAAAAAATAGCCAAAATCTTATTGATTAATTACATTCACTGTATGATCAATGGAAATTAATGGATGCAATAGCAGGAAGAGCAGCACTGGCTGACTTCATCTCAAGAGCTGATTGTTGCCAGTGCAGCTGATTCTGGGAGCTAAAGTCCCAGAATCAGGCTTTAGGATTTTACCTCTGGAATTGATTTCAATAGCTGTACTTTGAAAAACTAACTTTTCCAAGAAAAAAATATCATGTGCATTTTAATAATGCACCTGTAACTCCTAGAACTGACAGAGCATGTCATATAGCATATTAAATCACTGTTGGGGTGTTCTGTTTCTTTAAAAGCAAAGGTACTGAGAATGACCTGTAGACTACAGTGTGTTCACTTATCACCCCTATTTTGTTTTGGCACCATATGCCAGACTGAACAAGGGCCAGACATTCCAGGGACAGTAAATAGGTCAATCATTCCAACCTCAATCATCTTTCAGGTGACATGGCTTGGCATATGACCTCCGAATATGGTGAAACCATATTCACCGCTATATCGGAAAACATAGAAGAGGGTTCATGCTCATCAAGTCATCCAGCTCTGCTGAGTAGACCCTATCCACACTATCCTATGCAGCATGGGTGAGGAAAATGAAGCCTTTAAGTGGCCCTTGAACTTCACATCCCTGTCTCCTGCAGCAAGGCCACCAACACATTTTCTAAAACAAATCAGGAAAATTTTCAGGAGGCATTTTTGTCCCCAAATGGATTAAAACATGAAAAAACTTAGTTTTTACATCACCCCAAACCCTTCTATGCCTCCCTCCCCCAAAAGCCAGACAAAAATGGCATGAGAGAGAGAGAGAGAGAGAGAGAGAGAGAGAGAGAGAGTCACAATCACAACCTGCAGCAAAGTTCCAACCCTGACTGGAAGGGAATCTGAATCACTTCTTAAATATCATTCCAAAGCTCATATTGGTTGCAAAGTGCTTGAATATCTGACATGGAACAATGGTGATGGTGAGAAAGAGTGTGCCATAATTATTCTGAATGAAGCATGAATTTGACAGCACCATTTTCAGACTAACATTTAAGACAACAAAAACACCCCTCGCGCGTAACGAGTCAAAATGGCGGTGCCCTATACAGATGGGCGCCACCATTTTGATGTCACAGACGCGTAGCATCCAGATGTTGCGCGGCGGAAGTGATGCTGCAAGTGTGAGCTTTGCGCCTTGCGGCACCACTTCCGGGACACAGAAAGAAGCACCATTTTGATGCTTCTTTCTTGCTGCGCCTGGGAACCGCGCAGTTTGGCTGCTGCGGTTCCCGGACGCAGCAACCGGCAGTGGCGTGAGACCGCCCATTTTGGGTGGTCTGTAACGTGCCCAAGGAACCTTAAATAATCCTGTAGCACAAGGATACTCATTTATATTCTACTCAACTGTCCCTTGAGAAGAAATAAAGCATTCAGCAATCAAGAAGAGCAATAAAAGTCAGATGATATGCTCCCATTTGCCTTAACTTATGGCTATTCTCTGCACTTCTGACTTCAATGAAACTAACTCGTATTTGCTTTCATTTTTATCATCCACCTGTTGGTCCCAAGTCTCTTCCTCTCCATCTAGCTTAAAGGTGAATCCATATTCAGGGTGTTCTGTTTCAACTTTGCCATCCACAGAGATTAGGAAAATTACTTTTTTGGACAACTTCCAGAATCTCCCAATTAACATGGTCCCTCAAAAACAAAGGGGAGGGGAGGGGAATTACTCAAATCCATGGACCTTACAGTTCAAAACACAAACAGTCCATATCCAGATGGTCTCTTCCACTCCCTGTGCTTAAAAATTGTAGATGGGAAAATTTAAATGATATTTTTGGTCAGTGGTTTGATCGTTCACCTACTATGGTATTAAATGTAATTTGCAGGGCATAGCCCAGCCAAAGTTAAGCATATTTACATCTTGCTAATTTCAGTGAGCAAGTCAACCATGTGACTTGAATGCTGCTGTTGAAATTACAGGAATTTTAAAATGTTTAACTTTAAAATGCTCTGGGTATTCAGATGGCAGAGATTTGGAGTCTTTTAAGTACATCATCAAAAGATAACTCCTGTTCAGTTTCTAGGTAATTGGTTATACATAGAAACTTCCAGCTGATGATTATTTTAGGAAATTATCCTTGTGCAGGGATCCCCATCTAAGCAAGGCTGATCCATCTAGGTTACGATCACCAACATTTCAGGGTCTCTTTCACAATCTTTCAACACAGCAGCAGAAAGTAATAAAAATTAGAGGAGGTTAAGGCAGTGATCTTGGAAGTAAGCCTCACTGAGCTCAACGAGTCTTACTTGTGAGTAAACATGAACTGGATTGTACTGTAAATAAATGTATTTTAAAATAGTGCCATAGTACATGGCCTTTTAAAAAGTATCAACATTTCTACTAAATTAAATAGGACAACTTCAAATATGTGGATATACAGATATCCAAGTTTACCAAGCCTGTCACTGACAATAATGCCCGTATCTTAGTAGTTTGTCATACCTGGGAAGCATCTTTGTCTCTCAAACGAGCTCCACTTTTCAGAATCTCTACAACCTCCTGTTAGGAATACCAGCTGCCAACCCAGGTTAATAATAGAAATGAACCACATTCATCCAGAACCACAAGACTGTCAGGTGACAGATCGAGAGGTCTGAATTTAACTGAAACAAAAGACGTTTCATGCTGAAGCACAAAAAGCAGGAGGGGGCACCCAAGGATGAAGAGAGAAGTGTGATATCGACAGGCAGGATTGTCAAAAAGGAAAAGGAGGAAAATCCTTAAAGAAAGAAGCAGGTAGGTCCCTGAAGCAGAATCCAGTCATTCACATCAGGTTCCATGGGCAGACACTGCCCTACAGTTTCATAATAGGCAGCCAACCAGTGTTTCCATTCTGTTGCTCAGTCCAGAATTTTTAATAATACAAATATTGCCTGTTTCCCCCCACTTGTCAGTTCCTTTGTCTTCTCATGTGTTACTGCGGAGTACAGAAGATCAATCTAATTTATCAGCGAGCTAAGTGCCCCTTTGGCAGCCAATACAGGCAGTACATGCCAGTTTAATCTATCCTCCTGCTTCAGCAAAACCAGACTGGGTTGAACCTCATGACCAGGGTCCTTGGGCAGCTGTGGCTGCTGTCCTGCACCTCCATAGTCCACGCTGGTCAGAATTTCAGAATGATTGAAGAAACAAGAACAAAGAAGCAGCCTCCTTTCCAGCAACCTCCCTCTTCTTATTTTCTACATTCTTGGAAGCTGCAGGATGCTTTTGTTCAAGCCTTGATGACAAGCTCAGCCGGAGGAGTGGAAAAGCAAGCCCTAATAGCCATCATGTGACCCAGAGCTGTCAGTATGTGCCACCTGGATCTGCAATGAGCTTGCCAGCCAATCCCAGCTCTGCCTTGCATTACATGCATGCAGATTTCACTGTGAAAATAAGGCCATTAACCATTTAATGGTGGAGGGGACTCTCTCGCCTGGGTGCCTGATTTATTATTTAGCGAAGGGGAAATTATGCTTCTCCTTACAATACCCCTCAAGCACAGATCAAGGGAGAACTCCTGCTAACTTTGAATTTTTCAAGCAAGAAGATATTTATCATCCACACTTGAGCTGAAATCTTTCACCGCCCAGCCTTCTCCAGCCTGGATCTTCTATAGGAACAAAGGAGGCAGTGTTTTGCTCTGTAAAGACTCATTAATATTAGAAGTGAAACCCCAGAAACTGCAGACAATTGGATGGCAATGTACAGCTTAAGATTCACTCTGAAATCTTGCCTAGCTCCCTAGCTGTAAACAAGGTTTCATAACTGCTCTAGGAAGAAACCCATCAATATAGAAGGAAGGTGATTTTACTATGAAAAGCAAGAGCAAATCTTGCAGGATTTGACCTAAAAGCATTAGGGACAAGACCAAGCCATGCAGAGAGTCCAGAAATCCTTCGACTTCACAGAGTCCAGAATGCTTACAAGTGCCACCAGTCCCAAAATATAATTCATCTTTCCTCAGTTTCTAGTCCCTTGTTGTTTTTGAATTAATATGAAGATATTTTATTTGGGGTTAGGGACTGTCAATGGAGATATGTTAAATGGCCAGTCCCTCCCCCCCCCATATATTCCAAGATTGTGGAATAGTCTCCTGGAAGAGATCCGTCTTACTACCTCCTTGGAGACCTTTAAGAGGGCAGTTAAGATAGATCTCTTCCAACAAGCATACCCACCCAATCTTGTATAATACACACAGATCCACCTCCTTGAACAGGACTGAAATATCTTTATTCCACAGTTGCTTTTTGATACCTTGTTTTTATTTGCTAATTCTTAATGTATTTGATTGTTCTGCTTGTACTTGTATTTTTATACTAGGTTGTAATCCCACCTCGATCCACTTGGGAGAAGTGGGAATGAATATATATATATATACACACACACACACACACACACACACACACACACACACTTATACTGTATACATATTTTGGAAATTTTCTGTCAGACGTCCTCCTTAACTTTACACAGAATATGAATGTTTCACGGATCCTTCACAAATACACCTTCTACTTCATCGGTAATTAACTATAACCATATAATATGACACTGTTCTAAACAAATAGATTTGTTTACAATGCAGTCTGATTTATGTTACTCACAAGTGAGTTCAGCAAGGCTTACTACCAAATGTCTCAGTATGCTTGCTTAACATTCTCCTGTTTGTGCTACTTTTTGCTGCTGGAGTGAAAGGCTCTAGCAACTGTAACCTTCATGGGATATTTTTAAAGGGGCAGCCATGTTAGCCTGTTCCATCAAAACAAGGAAAAGTAAAGCGGTGCTTGAGTTATTACAGCACTACCTTCTGTGGATTACAATGCATTTCTTCAGATGCAGGAAGACGTTTTACTAGACTATGGTATGCATCTCAGGATCCTGAGTTCTCAAGATTTTACAGGGAAGTTTACTTAAACTTGTTGATGAATTCCTGCAAAGAGACAACCTGGTCAGAAATCAAACAGGGAAATGTGTTTATTACACAAACAGGTTTTGGACTTGTATATTCCATACAATAGCCACTACCATGTTTCAAAGCAAAAAAATAATTCAGGCATAGGGGCCTGTGTTTGGTTGGGGAACGTACCACAGAAGGAAAAAAAATCCTAAGCACTATTAAACAAGTAGAATTTGGGGATCCATAAAAGGGGGGGGGGGGGGGGGGGGTTGAGGGAGGTACGTCATTCAGTGTAGCTCCTTTTAGAAAGGCACACAAGCAGAACTATGACCACCATAACTGATGGTTTGATTTGAAGAATGCACTGAAAACCTGTGTTCTAACAGAAAACCAAAAAATCAAACAAACAAAAACAAAAAGCCCCACACACAATCTTGCCCAAGGTAAAAACCTTTAGTTCCCATTCAAATCAATGACACATAAAAGGGCATAACTTTGCCTAGATTAGGTTAGTAAGGAAGACAAGGATAACCCATACTCAGTGGCTTTCTATCTCAGAAGATTAGTGATGTCAGAAGCGATCTTTTCTCCCTTGAGCAATGTACTGGTGAAAAATAAGGGAACCCATTCTATTATGTAAATATTTATTTACAGAACTAAGTTTACATATTACCTCATGCTAATATGCATCCACATAAAAGAGCTTTTAAAAAGAACATACAATTGCTGTGTCCGGCCAGTGACCAGGAAAACATGTGAACTGATTTCCACTAAAAAATGAAGATCAACCTCATAAAATGTAAATTGAGTAAGCAGCATTAGAAAAGATAAAAAGGACTCTCCCCTTGTCTCAAAGAAGCTCAACAATACCTGAAATAGTATATGCTAAGATTTTTGTTCTGAACTTGACAATTCAATAAGCCTAACCTATTCTATAAACACTGCCTTGTTTTATTCGATTTCTGTTTCAAGATAATTTCACTGATTTAGAAAACAGAATGTAACACAAGAACAAGATTTTTAAGTCACTGTTAATGACATTTTAAAAAGGAGAGATGGTATCTAGATACCAACAATGGAGGGAGTATGTGTGTTTTCATCATAGTGGGCACTGCTATTTGTGTTTGCAACTGAAAATGCCACTTTACACACACACACACCAAACACTTAAATATGAACTTTATTTATATACCATTATCTGAAGACAGAGCAGAGAAGCAAGCAACTGGCTGGAAGTACAGCTAAACAATATTGTTTGATTTAAAACACAACCTTCTGCACATGGCTTAATGCTGGGGGGGGAAATCCTGCATACACAAATGTCCATTATTAAATTAATGGAACAGGGATGAAAGCAAAACTTTAGATAAAACTTTAACCCTGCAAGCCTCAGAAGTTCAACAAGCAACACTGTGAAAGGTTAAAAGGTTATCTTTTTAAAAACAAATAATTTTTTCCTGTCTACACAGCACTTAATTTCTCTTTGATGGACAACAGAGAACATATAGCTTTCTCTAAAGGTGTCTATATAACACTTCACAAATAGTTTAAAAACATCTAAAGTAACGAACATAAACTAGCCAAGAAAAATATCAGACATAAAGTTAAACTACACTGAAACATCAGTGTTTGTTTTTATTTTATTGCTTTGTATCCAGTTCCCAATTGCCATCTATTATAAATAGGCACCAAACAAGCCCTACATAATACCAACTGGTACTGCAAGACAACGGGCCATTTTTCCCCTAGCCGAACAGTTATTTTATTGTGCACCCCATCTATTCAGGAGTTGAATAATCTTTCCCCAGAGCAATTAAAATCAAAGTGTGAATAGCATAGTGTGTGCATTTTATGGAAAGTTTTTGGGAAGGAAAAACACTAGTACAAAATTGCTCTTGACCATTCTGCTGAGGTTACTATCAGGTAGGTGGACTAGTGCATCTCAAGTCGACATCTTGACATGGCATGTCACATTTCCAAAGAGCACACTCAACTTTTCTTTGTAAGATGGTTTCCAAACAATTCAGATGACATAAGATGCAGCCACACTGCAGAATTAAAGCAGTCTGACACCACTTTAACTGCTGTGACTCTATTCTGTGGAATCTTAGGATTTGTAGTTTGGTGAGGCATTCAGCCTGGTCTGTCAGAGCACACTGATGCTTCACCAAACTAGAAATCCCAGGATTCTACAAGACAGCATCATGGCAAAAAGTAGTCATAGAATCAGAGAGGTGGAAGAAACCACAAGGGCCATCCAGGCCAACCCCCTGTCATGCACGAACTCACAATCAAAGCACCCCCGACACATAGTCATCCAGCCTCAGTCAACCAATTTTAATTCTGTAGTGTGGCTGCACCTCTTCTTTCAAGCTTGCCCTTAAGTATCTCTCTCGTTTTTCTAACTTAGCATACATCAAGATAATCATGGTGCTACCAAGCAAAAGGAGAAGAGGGGAAAATATGAGACTAGCTCTACAGATCCTGAGAAGCTGTGCCCGATGTGTTACTGTTGTTATTTGCCATTAAGTCAGTTTCAACTTGGCGTGAACCTATGAATGAGAGACTTTCAGGAGCCCCAATCACCAGCTGCCCTGCTGAGGTCTTGCAAACTCAAGGCCATGGCTTTCTTGATTGAATCAAATTTCTAAAAGTGTTTGGGAGGGGGTGCGTATTCAAATGAAACAATTGTTTGGGTTTTTTTGCCATTTTATATAAGGGACATCATTTACTAAGACACTGTATTTAATGGAACTTAAGCATTCATGGATTTTGCAATCCATGGGGCATTCTGGAACCAAACCCCAGCAGATACCAAGAGGCCCACTGTACAAAAGACTGGCCAAAAAAATAAATAAAAAAACACTTACATCTCAGTATCTCAGATGGTGTCATGAAATATCCTATAACTGTACTTCAGCTTAGACCCATCCATTTTTCCAGATATTATACAGTGGGCCCTCCATATCAGTGAGAGTTTTGTTCCTCCCGGCCACCCCCACAGGTGCCAAAAACTGTGGATGATCATAGCCAATATTATTCAGTGGTGGTGACATGAATACGCATACTTCAGCACATGCACATGTGCATTTGCATCAACAGGTCTGAATAATGGCGCAGTGGTTAAATGCCTATACTGCAGCCATTCACTCAAAACCACAAGGTTGCGAGTTCAAGACCAGCAAAAGGGCCCAAGCTCGACTCAGGCTTGCATCCTTCCGAGGTCGCTAAAATGAGTACCCAGACTGTTGGGGGCAAATTAGCTTACTTGCTAATTAGCTTACTTGCTGTTCACCGCTATGATCTTTGGAATAGCGGTATATAAATAAAACAAATTAATTATTATTAATATAGCTGTCCACCATGTGGTGATCTGGGGGTGATCCCTGGAGCAACCAGCCCTACGCATGGCTCTTATCCCAGGGCGTCCCCTTCACACTTTCCCCTCTAGGATCTCCTAGATCTCCATTCCCACTCCCTGCCGAGCTGGGTGAGACCCCTTGAGGTCCTATTCTTTGCTGCCACCACCCAGTGAATCTCAATGCACTATGTTTCCCTAAGCACACACTGGGACTTGCTAGGGAGAGATCTAGTTTCCTTTCCTTGCTAACTTGAGCAATTCGCAACCGAGCTAAGACGCGTGTACAGGAGCAGAGAGAGACAGCAGATACTTTTAAAAGAAAGATATTTATTTTTAAAGAAATAGAATAGAATAGGAGATATCACTCATGCAAAGCCTCCTTGCCTTGCAGGTCAGAAAACACAGTTACAAAGATGTTCATTTCAGGCAAGCTATTAGATAAACATAACAAAACGTAGCCGCACTAACACATTTCCTAGCTACTCACACAGTGATGGGATTTGCAGTTCGTGTTGAGCTTCTGGATGCAGGGAGCTGGCTCCTTACCAACTCCACCTGCATTCCTCCTGCCTGCCTCAGGGCAAGCACACAGCTGGCTCCCCAAAACAAACACAAAGATGGAGAACAAAGAAAGCATGGTCCTACAGGGTATTTAAAGTCCTCTCCTGGAACCTTCTTGAAAAGGCCGCTCTGGCACTGCTGATTGGCCAGGCAAGCCTTACATCAGCTATGATGTAGCTGCTCATTAGCATGTGATGTCAGCTCTCATTAGCATGTACCTCCCCCCAGATTAATCCTTTGTGGTTCAGGGGAAGTCCCCAAATGACTGGAGGGCCCAGTCATTACAATAGCGTGTGGTGATCTACAGGCAGTCAAATTAGTGGATGTAAAGCCCGCTGATATGGAGGGCCCCTGTGTGGGAAATGAGACTAAAGATGTCATTGCAAAGAAACACCAGGAGAACCTGATCAATTGAACATTCAGATACAGGGACTTCCTTCTTCATCTAGCCAGCACTTATATTATCTAAATCTGACTGTCCCAACCATATTGGACCCAGTTCATCAGAGAAATTTACACCAGTGTTGATTTGCTATATGCAGAGAATATCACAAGAAGAGCAGGTTAGGACTCAGAAGGAGTGAAGAAAGGCGGAACATCAACAAACTAAGATATGTGGATGACACCATACTATGTATTAGTGGAAAATATCTAATACATGGAGCAATTACTAAGGAAGGTAAAAGAAAAAAGTGTAAAGGCAGGATTAGTGCTGAACATAAAGAAAACAAAAATAATGACCATGGAAGTCCTACATAAGTTCAAACCTAGAATAATGAGGAAATCTAAACAGTCAAAGAGCTCCCATACCTCGTATCAAACACAATTTAAAAAGGATGTGGAGAAACTGGAGCATGTCCAAAGGAGAACGACTAAAATGGTGAAGGGTCTGGAAACCATGTCCTATGAGGAACGACTCAGGGAGTTCGGGATGTTTAGCCTGGAGAAGAGAAGGTTAAGAGGTGATATGATAGCCCTGTTTAAATATTTGAAGGGATGTTATATTGAGGAGGGACTAAGCTTGTTTTCTGCTGCTCCAGAGAACAGGACCCAGAACAATGGATGCAAGCTACAGGAAAAGAGATTCCACCTCAACATTAGGAAGAACTTCCTGACAGTAAGAGCTGTCCGACAGTGGAACACACTCCCTCAGAGTGTGTTGGAGTCTCCTTCTTTGGAGGTCTTTAAGCAGAGGCTGGATGGCCATCTGTCGAGAATGCATTGATTTGGATTTCCTGCATGGCAGGGAGTTGGACTGGATGGCCCTTGCAGTCTCTTCCAACACTATTATTCTATGATTCTATGATCTGAACGGAGATTGTAGTCTAGAAATAAGACAACTAGGCATGAGTAGGGCAGCTATGAAAGAACTAAATAAGATCCTATAAAGATACATATATAGATATACAGCTGAACACTAATTAGACTTGTCCAGTGAAGAAAGTGGACAGGAGGAAAATCGTTTGAGATGTGGTGCTGGAGAAAATGCTGAGGATACCATGGACCCCCAATAAGACAAACAAATGGGTCCTAGAACAGATCAAGCCTGAACTCTCCCTGTAAGCCAAGATGATAAAATTGACGCTGTCATACTTTGGCCACATCATGAGAAGGTGTGATTCATTAGAGAAGATAATAATGCTAGGGAGGGTAGAAAGTCACAGAAAAAGAGGCAGACTGCACATCAAATGGATAGACTAAATTAGGCCTGAATTTACAGGAGCTGAACAGAGACTGAGCACATGAGTCTTGGATATCCATGAGTCAAGGTCCACCTGAGAGCAGTTAACAACAAATTGATTCAATGGGACTACTATTTTGGGAGCTAGCTGCTAAATTTAGACCAATGGTTCAAATGCTTGGATGTGCAGCAACGTACACAAATGAGCCAACAGAAATCCCAACTGAACAAGTTCTTTGGGTACTTCCAATTTTTGTTATTGACTCATAGTGAACCTGTGGATGAGACACCTCCATGACTCCCTATCCTCCAATGCTCTGCTTAGTTCCTGCAAATTCATACCCATGGCTTCCTTAATAGAATCCAACAATCTCTAACATGTGGTTCCTCTCTTTCTACTTCCCTCGACCTTTCCTAGCATTATTGCTTTTTCCAGTGAGTCATGTGTTCTCATGATGTGGCCAAAGTATGACAGCCTCAGTTTAATCATCTTGACTTCCAGGGAGATTTCTGGCTTGATCTGTTCTAGGATCAAGTTGTTTGTCTTTTTGGATGTCCATGGGATCCTCAGAACTCTTCCCCAACATCACGTCTCAAATTATTATTATTATTATTATTATTATTATTATTATTATTATTATTATTACTATTTATGGTATTTATACCCCGCCCTTCAGCCCTAAAGGCTATCAGAGTGGCTTACAATTATTATTTTTAATTAGATGGTTCCCTGCCCTCAGGCTTACAATCTAAAAGACATGACACAAAAGGAGAAGGGAATGGTGGTGGGGAAGGGGATCAAGTCCAGTGGCTCTTCTCTCCCTCTGAGGCCTGGACCAAGGCAGATGGACTGGAAGGTGGGCTCTTCTTCTTCAGGCTAGCCCTGGTGGAGCTGGGCCTGCCTGGTCAAATGATGTGCTTCCAATGCATTTTTCAAAGGCATTTTTCTTTCCTTTCTTAATTGACTTTTTGTCACATAAAAACAGATGGAAGAAGCAGTGGGAAAACATGAGAAGGTTATAAATGGAAGCTGACAACAACGGAACCACTGCAAAGTGTCTTTTAAAAAGGCAATGAAAGAGTTATTTGGCAATACCCTTAGTTGAAATGGTGCTTCATCTAATCTACTATTGTTTGGAGGCCTAAATACCCTAAAGGCACCAGATCCTGTTTGAACTTGGAAGCTAAGCAGGATCAGCCTGGTTAGTACAAGTATTTGGATGGGAGATCACCATTAATACTGTGTGCTGTAAAGCTATACACCAGAGGAAGAAACTAGCAAAACCAACTTTGAGTATTCCTTGCTTTTGAAAACCTTATGAAATTCATGGGGTCGCCATAAGTCAACAGGAGAACCTGAAGGAACATACACACATACTACTGTTTTTTCTGACTAACAATCAGATGTCCAAGACTTCAGGAAATGACTGGCCAAACCTGACTTTAAAGGGTAACAGGTGATGAACAAAGATTCAACTTCTTCCTGGTCTTACCTTTGTGTGACACATACAAAGCAACCAACTGAACTCTTGTCTAGTCATGTGTTTTGCCACTGTCTTCATGCTTCAGGTGGATTTCCTTTCTCATTCTTTTAAGTGTCATAAAAGCATCTATGTTCTGCCTTATTTAAAAAGGCAAAACAGACATTTTAAAAACAAGAGTCCCAAAGCAAACAGCTGCAATAATTGTGTCGTTTGTGGCAACCACAGTGTGGGGCTTGGAAACAAAGAAAAAGCTAAATTATGAAGGATTCACCATCCCAAATCCTAAACTTAGTAAAGGGGACAAAGAAGTGCACCTAAACGCCTGACAGAAAACATTAACCAGGATGTGCATGTGAGGTTGAAGTCAGACCAATACACCTTCCATTTTTTTCTGATTTACAGCGACCCTATTCTTTCTTTTTTTCTTTTGGATTGATCAGTCTGGAAACACCCAATACAGTGGATCCTTGTTATACGCTGGGGTTTGGTTCCAAGATCCCCCGTGTATAACAAAATCCGTGTATGCTCAAGTCCCATTAAGTATAATGACATAGCAAAATGGTGTCCCTAATAAAAAATGGAACATCAAGGTAAATTTATACTTTTTTGGAACATTTTCAAACCGTGTATGCTTAAATCCGTGTATAAAAAATCCGTGTATAAGAAGGGCCGACTGTACAAGAGTTTCAGCAGCAGAAAACCCAGGCAGGGATTGCCACCCAACACTCTGGTTGTACTACAGGATACTTTTATATTAACATTGTTATCCTCATCTAAAAGATTTTAACAGGTCTAGCAAAACAGTAAATCTCTGAGCTTGCTGCCTTCTCGGATTTTTAAAAAAGCACATTTAAGATATTAGATGGCTCTCTAGAGCAAAGCACTTAAAAGCTGAGCACTGGAGATAAGATCAAACTCACAACTGTGGTCAACTGATATCTCATAACTGCCACCTTGGCTCTGGAGGCCAGGTAGGCGTGCAGGAATTGCACTGTGCAGCTGATCATCATTGTCAGAGGGTGCCACTCTCTGGCCATATATAGGACTTCCTCCTCCATTTCTAGGGTATGAAATATTCCTTAAAGAGCTTGCTATTAACAGCTTTTTGCAGTGAGAAGTATTTTAATATGCAACGTTTTATTTATTCAATTTATATCTCGCCTTATTCCCAGCATGAGATCCAACACTGTAAAAGCCACAGAGCCCTGGAGCTCTCTATGCAACAGAGGTTGCCGGAACTGAGGAAGCAACCTGTTCATAATTTACACACCCTGAAGCACTCACTAGTCAAATCTTCTGTGGAAGATTGCCTTGCTGGCAAAAGTGATATGACTAATGGAAATCTGCAAGCTCTCCTTGGCTGTGTAATCCATATGCATATAACTGATTAAAGTGGCTGCACTTTACTGGGTGATAACTGAGAAGCAAATCAATCTCTAGACAAGTATTTGTCAGTCAGATTTGGAAAAAGACTGTTGCAGTGTTGGTAAGCTGATACTATAAGAAACATAAAATATGATACTTGTTCCTACTTTTCTGCTGACACCACCAGACAAAGCAATGTTGCTAACAATGAAAAGCAGTTAATAATAGCAATAATACTTAAATAAAATATGGAGTTTAAGGTCCAAATCCAATTTCTAGTCCTAACCAGAGCAGACCAACCAAATCAATTGCTGCATGGTTGGAATTTATGCAAATCCCATTACACCAGGATATAGGCAGGGGGGAAAACATACCATTCTGACACCATGTCTAACAAGTTGCTTAAAACCATTTAACTGTTTAGCCATTTGTGTTAACTTAGTGATAGATTATTAAGACTGCAATCATATGTCCACTTACCACTGAATTCAATGGGACCTACTTCTGAATAGTTATGTCTAGAAAAATGCTGTAAATTAATGAATCTAAGTAGCTGCATATTATCAAAGACACAGTATAAGTCCTGAATCTTATTATTAATCTCAATTGGTGTAGATCCATTGACTTAATGGAACTTATTTAGATGTTGATTCAAAGTCCAACAACTGATTAAACAGGTCTATGAGTTGGGACTAATCAAGGTGATTCATGTTTAATTATCTTCCAGCATTGTGCTTCCCAAGCTATCTATGTGGGGTACAGGCAATTATTTTTTTCAGTGTGCCAGAGAACCAATACCATCTTTCTTCCCTGGAAATTCACCAAGGAGCAGAAGCCCATAATTGTGGACTGGCATTGGCCTGTGGACCAGCACTGAGTAGCACTGCTCTCAAATGCAAAGCAAGTGGAAGCTAATGACACCACTCCACAGCCATCGCTCCATTCAAGTATGAGACAGATTTTGTTTTGTATTATACTGTATGCTATCACTTGTGATTAGATGGGGAAAAACATTTTCCATGTGTTCATGGAATTTGGGAATATGAAATGCAGAATATTGCCTGCTTTAATAGTACCAGAACCACCACCATTTCAAAAAATCAATGAGCAAGTTCAAAGTTCAGTTGAAAGCAGGCTTTCAAAAATTCACTGTCAATAGACAGCCAGGTTGGTATAGTAGTTTGAGCACTGCGCTAGAACTGTGGGAGACCAGGATTTGAATCCCCACTCCATCATGGAAACCCACTGAATGACCTTGGGAAAGCCACACACTCTCAGACTCCCCCTCTAAGAAAATCATGCCACAAAACCACCATGTTAGGCACACAATAACAAGTTCTTTAAATCTGAACAAACAACTTCAGCTTCAGTTTCTACTGATTTCTCACTAAAAAAAAATCGCCCAGTATTGGATAAAAATGTTTGTTTGATTCTTACCAAATCTGACACAAGATAAAGAGATAAATGTGTGATTTATGTTACATTGTGCCCTTCAATTGTAGACCCACCATGTAACTGAGTTAGGATTTTAATTTATATATTAGTGTAGACTTATATGTGTTGTATATGTAGAACTTTATGGAAGTATCTGGAGTCAGAAAACTAAATGTTTTGAAAAACTGAACTTGCTTGTAATAAACATATCTTACACTGACTTCCTAACGACTTCCCTAATCAAGCGCAGAGATACATATATGCAAGTGGAAAAACAGAGAGTAAGAAAGAGCAGAGCATTACCACAATATGAGGCTTCAACATCTGTTCACAGTCATCATGTTTTAGGCATGCTAAGTGACTATCACTCATTCATTTTTTTTCTAGGAAAACAGAAAATTACCATACTAAGACAGACCTCTAATCCATCTAGCTCAGGACTACAGATGCTGAATGGCAGTGCTTCTGTCGGGTTTCAGGCAGTCCCCCCCCCCTTTTTTTTTGAGAAGCCAAAGGCTGACCCTGAAATCTTTTGAACACAAATCTAGATGATATACAATGTCCCTTCTTCTTCTGCAGGTATGTAGCCCTCACCCTCCTCAGATAACAATAAATGAATATACTGGTATGGTTTGCATAAGACACAACTGAGACGTGAGCAAACAAGGATGCAGGGTCAAACCTCAAAATAATGAGTTCCTGGCTTCCTAAGTTGTTCAGTGGACAATGAGCAACACAACCCCACACTGCACTTTACTTTTCTTCTGCAGTGCTTCCTTTTTAGCTTAAACCACAGTTTTCAGTCATTACATTTACAACTCATGTAAGGCCAGTTTGAAACTGTTTTAACATCCTGGCTAATAATCAGACATTTTAAGATTCCTGTTGTGTGCCTTCAAGTCATTTCTGGCTTATGGCAATCCTAATGCAAACCTATCATGGGGTTTACTGGCAAGATTTATTCAGAGGCAGGTTTGTTTTTGCCTTCATCTGAGGCTGAGAGTGCATGCCTTGCTTAAGGTCACCCAGTGGGTTTCCATGGCTGGACTGAACCCTGGTCTCTAGTGTCATAGTCCAATGCTCAAACCACTATACCATGCTGGCTCTCACATTTTAAGATCCTGGCTACAAAATTTACTGTTGAAACAAAAATTCCCCCAGAAATAACAAGTTAACTGTAGTTTAATTGAATCAGGATGTAAAAATACAAGGTGGCAAGGAGGCGGGTAAGAGGTGAATATAGTGGCCAAAATGCATGTTGCATGCAACTGAACCCACATATTGGATCCAATCCTTGAGTGTTATCAAGCAAACTGGAACAGGAGTTGACATGAAAGTAATTCCATTGTGCATATGACCTGTGTCACACATGAGGCATGTGTATGCTTGTTATACTTTGACTAAGACCAAAAGGATATAAACACTGTGAATAAATGGGGATTTCAGTCAATAATTTAAAGGGCTGCAGGAGAGGTTCTGAGACCAACATTATTTACCCATCAAGGAATCACTTGTGAACTGAAACTAATCAGAACTAGTGAACCATGCAGGTTTTTTTGAAGCTAATTCCCTGGGAAGGATTTTAGATGCTGCGCAGAGAAACAAAAAAGTACTGTACACTTCTGAGTACTTTAATAGGTCCTAAAAATCTGTACAAATATTATTAATTATCAGTTCTGGTGTTGCTACATTAACTTCAGATTATTTCTCCTTCCACTGATACAGTCCATCACTAAAGTTATTGGGGGGGGGGGGTTTTTTTTATATATTTAGTTTCCATTCAAGCTTCTACATACAAGATGTAAGCGGAGTGCTCCAATTCACAACAATCAGCATACAAAGTCTTGTTTGACTCTGTCCCTCATGTGACTCTTTTTCACTGGGTGTTGATTCATTCAGTCATGAGACACAACTGAGACGTGAGCAAACAAGGATGCAAGGTCTAACCTCAAAAGAATGGCAATGCCTGTTCTGCCAGTTTACTGTATTAGCAACGCAGAAGTGGGAAATGCAGTCTCCTAAAGGCAAAGAGCACATATTTATTTTCACTTGTTGATGGACTGCAATTGTTGCTTCAGACAAATCCCTGACAGAACAAGTCAGATAGAGCAAGTCACTCTCGCTTGAAAGGATTCATCCAATTTCATTCTTGCCTTGTTTTGTTAATTGATTTGTTAAGAACATACAGCTTGATGTAAATCACTTTGCTTACATACCAATGGACTTCCCCAAGAGTAAGCAGCAAAGGATATGGCAAGATCTACGTCTCATGTGTGGGACTACACTGTTTGTTTAAAATAACTTTCACTTTTCATTGCTGTTTAAAACACAAGTTTATGTGAAGCTGAAAAATTTGCAAATACAGTATTTTCATCTCCAAAAGATAACTGCCAGTTTAAACAGGTAGCTGGAGAGTCAATGAGGAAAAATTTGGAGCGGTTCCAACCAAACGCAGCCCAGAGTCCAGTGGAAGGTCTTTTCCACATGGGGTTTCTTGGCATGTTTCTTCAGAGGGGATTTGCCATTGCCATCCTTTGAGGCTGTAACTTGGCCAAGGTCACCCAGTTGGTTTCCATGGCCAAGCTGGGATTTGAACTCTGGTCTCCCAGTGTCCTATGGCCAACACTTGAACCATTACACCACACATTATGTTTCTTATGTTTATATTCCATCTAATGTCCAGCCTGCTCATAAAGCAGACTTAACGTTGGTGGTTTTCCCCTGCTTATGATGTGCTGAATCTCTATAACTGTCCTTCTACATTCCAGCTGCAATTAAGGCCCTCACTAAACAGAAAAGGAAGAAACAACAACAACAAAGGGAAACACATGAAAAATTGACAAATTTCTCAGAATTGTGGGCAGGAGGAGGATGTGGATTGCGCCTCTAATTTCTGCTGATCTGACAAACCTAGTCTTGGAAATGATGAATAAAAAGGCTGCCTTCTAAAGAAGACAAAATAATTATTTCTTCAGGACTCGAACAATTTAGTGCCACATGGTTCTGTGTAAGATAAACAGAGAACACCCAGAAGAAAGTTTGCAATTTCAGTTTAGTTTGTTTAAATAAAAGATAAGAGAAAATATAGAGTTTATTTAAAGGGTATTCACAATTGGATCTTCAAAAAGAAAGGTGTCTCAACAGGGCTACCACCTTATTTAAAAAAAAGTCAATCACAGTGTGATTTTTCACCCCTCCATGAAAACTAAAAAGACCAGTGTGGAGCGTTTTATTCCTGGCACAAGCAGCAACAGGAAAATAGGCTTGTACATAATATGTCATTTCTTGCACAAAATGTTATTGCTCTGCAGAAAATAATTGTGTTGTTAACTGTGGTCAAGTCGACTTTGATTTAAGGCAACCCTGTGAAAGAGACCTCCAAATCATCCTGTCATCAACAGCCTTGTTTTTGCAGACTCAGGGCTGTGGCTTCCTTGATTGAATCCATCCATCTGAAATGTAGTTTTCCTCTTTTCCTAGTGCCTACCACTTTACCAAAAATTATTGTCTTTTCCAGTGAGTTGTTGTCTTCTCATGATATGTCCAAAGTATGACCATCTCTGTTTAGGCATCTTCACTTTAAGGGAGAGCCCAGGCTTGATTTGCCCCTAGAACCCACTTATATGCATTTTAGCAGTCCATGGTATCCAGGACCAAATTTCAAATGAGTTGGATTTTCTTCTAGTCACTTTCTTCACTGTCCAGCTTTCATAACCACACACAGAAATTGGAAATACAATGGCATGGACAATCTTAACTTAATTTATGCCAAACTTTTAAAAGCCCAGCTCAGTATGCTTGTACAAAAGACCTTCAAATAATTTTCATAGAAAAAGTTCCAAAATTCTAAAAGTAGCTGAAAATGTGCAAAAGCTCTCATACTGACTACAGGCAGGGAATAAATGAATTATTTTGTTCTTGCCTATGAGAATCAAGCAAGCAATGATTTGCTTCCCTTGTCATTTAATTTTACTGTTATATAATCTTAACAACATCAGAAGCAGCCAAGAATGAGGGACATGGCAAAGAACATGTGAGCCAAACAAAATGCAGTCAGCCTGGCAACATTTCAACAATCCTGATTTAGCTGACCATTTAAATTTGCTTATAAAGTTTCTGACTTCTTCACTGTCAGTTCATAGAATAATCAGTGTTTTCTCCGCACACTGATTTATGAAAGCTCTCTGCTACACCCTTCACCTTCTGATATTACGGAATAACTATCAAGAATTATCTAGAATTTAAGCAAATTACCAAAATGCTATCCTCCTCCATATTACTTATGACAACATGCCACTGTTTTTTACTGTATGCTATTAAGTTTCTACAGCAAACTAAACATGTATAGTGTTTCCTACATTTCTTGGGGAACTCAGTAATTCTTAAGTGCATTTAACAATAACCCAACTTAAAATCTCATTTATCATTCTGGTCAACATTTACCAATACTGTTTTAAGAATTATAATTTCCACAATGTATTTCTAGGATGATTACTGTGTTGTGGTGTTTGTTTGTTTTAAAAAGAGCAACCTGTTTTTATATACAGAGTGTAACATCCTTAATCCCTTTTTGGTATCAATACGTAATAGCCTGGTGGTCAAAGCATTATCATTTCAGGTCAGCACTTCTGGCTACCTCAGAAGTTTGAGGGTCCAAATACCCTGAAAGGGATCAGATCCTGTCTGATCTTTGAAGCTAAGCCAGGTCAGCTTTGGTTAGTACTTGGATGACAGACTACCAAGGAATACTAGGTGCTACAGGCAAGATTTCAGTGGGAGAAAATGGCTAAAAGACTTCTGAGTATTCCTTACCTTAGAAAAATCTATGATAGAGGATTCAGGGATACACTCACACATTAGAAGCTTAATATGGCTACAACAGCTTGTCAGAGGCAGAAGGCCTTATCCTCCTCTTGCTCTTATTCCCTGAAACAAGAATAAATAATGTCTAGCACTGCTGGGACCAGCCCTTAACAAATGTTAAGGTCTTCATATAACAAAATGATTCAGTCTGTTCTTGGGAAAAGAAGCAAGATATTTAACCTTCCTATCATCACAGCTCAGAAATGCCTGGAGGGCTTTCCTGGCCATTTGAGGGCAGACAGGAAACCCAAAGGAAGAGGCTGGCAAAGCTCTGCTACTGAAAAGCAAACTGAAGGAACTACAAAGGAGGCATTCATTTCATGGTGTAAATGAGACCTCCACACCCAGACTCCTGCCAGATGTTCTTGACTTTGACTCCTGACAATCCCACACAGATTAGGAATGCTGGGGGCTGTAGTCCAAACCATATCAAAGGCAGCGAGTTAGGGAAAACTGCTAATGAACTACCAAAGCTCTGAGTCACTAACTCATGCGTGATTGCATTTTTTCTTCCTTTCAATTTTCAATAGCCCGTCTACTCCATACCAGAGTTTAGAGGTAACTAACACAAACAACTTTGTTGCTGTGTGCCTCCAAGTTGTTTCTGATTTATGGTGACCCTGAGGTGAACTTTTCACTGGGCTTTCTTGGCAAGATTTGTTCAGATGTGGTTTGCCCTTGCCTTCCTCAGAAACTGAGTGTAACTTTCCTAAAGTCACCCTGTGGTTTACATGACCAAGTGGGGATTCAAACCCTGGTTCCCAGTGTTGTAGTCCAATGCTCAAGCCACTACACCATGCTGGCTATCTGATAATACAAAAACTGACTAAATATTAAACTGCATCATTTTATGATTGTAACATAATGAGGGATGGCTTCGTTCCTTTGGTGGCACAACGGTAACTTTTAATTTATTTTTACAGTTATGGAACATGGCCCCACTAATGATAGAGAAGATGCATCACATGGCTTAAGTAATGACATGCTCCTGCCTCAGGCTCTGTTGTAAGCAATGAGGTAGCAACATGAAGGAGAACATCAAGTGAGTTTTTGAAAGATAACTCAAGAGTAACAATGTTAGTTGCTTTGAACCAGTGGCAGCTGGAGGTTTTCATGTAACTCATAACAACAGCATTAGGTCACAACAGAGATGGTTCAGCCCCTCAAAAAGCTCCTTTAAATTTAAGACTAAAGCCCAGAGGAACTTACTACCCTTCAGACATGGGAGCTACCAGCTATCATTGCTCTGCAACGGCAAAAAGGTACTCTCTAAAATAGTAACTATAACTGTAAGTATAGGTTGAGTCTCCATGTGAAAAGCTTGGAATCAGAAGTGTTCTGGATTTTGGAGCTTTTCAGATTTTGGAATATCTGAATATAGAGAATGAGCTATCTTGGAGATGGGACCCATGTCTAAACATGAAATTCATATAGGTTTCATATACATCTTATCACATAGTGTGGAAGTTATTTTATACACAATATTTTTTGACAATTCTGTGCATGAAACAAAGTTTGTATACAATGAGCCATCACAACATAAAGGTGTCACTATCTCTGCCACCCATGTGAATGATTTTGGTGCATTTTGGTTTCCAAAGCTCTAGATAAGAAAGATTCAACCTGTAATCACTGAGGATAGTTGTGTCTCATTACTTTTTGTTTTAAATAATTCTCCAAGCATGCCACTGTTTTTGGCTAAAACAGTCTCTCGCTTCACATGGATTTCAAAATAAGAATGTTAACAACATTACAGTGGGCCCTCGGTATCCACTTGGGTTTGGTTCCAGGACTCATCATGGATACCAAAATCCATGGATACACAAGTCCCATTAAATACAAAGGCATAGTAAAAGGGTTTGCTTTTGGAATTTATATTATTTTTGAATATTTTCAGGCCACAGATGATTGAATCTGTGGATAAAAAAAATCAGTGGATACAGAGGGCCAACTGTACAGTGTGTGACTAGGGGAGACAACATGTCTGGAGAAGGCCTGCCTTCTGGATATTATTTTTTAGAAGTCCTGTTGTTTTTAACCAAACACAGAAAAATAAATAGAAGAGTGCTGCAGAAAGAATAAATGGCAGAGAGGATTTAAGGAACAGAATCAGAAAGCTTAATGGTGAAACAATGCCTCAATGTGCATATTCTTTTTGTCCATGAATTGTGCTCAACAGCAGCCCATTTCATACACTCACTTGCATCTCCCTTCCATGGGATATAATGGGCATGCTTTCCAGCATATTATTTCAGTATATAATGTGTACTGTGAGGGCTTTCAGCACACAACTGGAACAAAAAGTGTGTGTGAATTAGTGCACCACACATACAGCTTTAAATACAAACCCTAATGTCACATTTTGCTTAAAATGCAGGGTGGAGGGGAATGGTGTTCTACCCTTCTCATTGACGAATTCAAGGATATAGCCATGCTAGTCTGCAGAATACTATCAAGAGAGATCTTAAAGAACCTTTGAGACTAACTAAAGTTGGCAGAAGTTGGCAGCATGAGCTTTCATAGACTGAAGTGTACTTTCTCACTGGATGCATCTGAGGAAGTAGACTTCAGTCTTTGAAAACTCCTGTCAGCTTATTTCTTTAGTCCTTTTTGTTGCAGTTTGAGAGATTCACTGTTTGTCTTGTAAATAGGCCTATATCTCACTGCTACTGAGCTAAAGCAAAAGGACATCTAAGATCATTCCTGCCCATGTCTGTATCATACTTCAGCTTTGTATATGACTTTACTCTTCTGTTCCATTTTGATCTATTTGTCACACAGATTTGACCCAAAGATGGGTCATTCACACACAAGGAAAAGACGAAAAAACGACAGTGATTTTATTACTTTAACACAAAGCCATAGGAATCAATAAAAAAATCAGAATGTAAAAGGACCCCAATAAAATTTCCAATATTATGTTAAAACACATCATGTACACAAAAAGAGCATTGAAACAATTATCTCAAAAAAGTAGTACAATACCACACTGTAAATTTGATTACAAATTAATAATTCAGTATTTAAGAAAAAAGGAAAATCAACATGAAATTCACCTGGTCACAAAGAGAGAAGCACACATAGAGCAAATCCTTCACTTTCCATTTTCGGTGCAAGTGCTTCCTTGTCAGAGGCAAACCACTCTAATAATAATAAATAAAGTTTTATTTATTTATTTTATACTTGGCTCTTCAGTAGTGATGGGTGGGTGGGTGCAGTGGAGGCTACAGACAGCAAAGCTACACACCAACATAAACAACATGCAGTTAATTAAGAACTCTCTAGCAGGGATGCGTCTAACTAAAAAGATTGCATGTACAGCGCTGTGTAAATTTACAGTGCTTCATAAATAAAGGTTAATAATAATAATAATAATAATAATAATAACCCACTTTGCTCTGAGAATGTGCGGAGATAGCTCTGCTCTACAAGTAAGCTCAATGCACACCACTATATCCCTGTGCAAGACATGACACAGCAGAAACATAAAGAGGTGCATACAAATACATTGCAGGGAGATATGGAAATCCTTGCCAATCTATATGATTTCATATTCCCTAGGGGAATGTTCAACTGCAGAATTTTGAACTAGCTTCTTTTCTTTGTGCATGTCTCTGCACCTTCAAGACAACTGTTGACTTATGGCAACTCCATGAATTTCATAAGAGTTTTCTTAGACAATGAATACTGTCATGGATTTGTCAATTTCTCTCTCTGAAATATAGCCTACAACACCTGGATTAATTGGTGGTCTCCCATATAAATACTAACCACAGCTAGCTCTGTTTAGCTTCCAAGGTCTGATGGGGTCTGGTGCCTTTAGGGTATTTAAGTGCAGCAGTTTTCAACCAGATGTAGAATCTAAATACCAGCAATGCTAAGGAATCATCAGTATTTGGACATAAGTTATCACGGGGAGCAACAGAGTGCTAGTGTGGTGTGTGAGCTGAGTGCTGGAATACATTGATGAGAAACCAGGGTCTGAATCCCCACCTGGCCATGCAAATCTTCTAGAAGACTTTTGGCAAGTCACGTTCTCTCAGCCTCCAGAGGCCCACATATTTGCCTTCCCCGATCTAGTTCAATATATTCTGATTGACAGGTTATGCAAAATCCTAGCCTTTCCCCATACTTGCTACCTCATGATCTTCTGTGGGGATGCCAGAGACTGACCATGGGATTTTATGCAAGCAAAGCATTAACACTGAGCTGCAGTCTGAACTTTTCCTAAGAGTTATCTGAAACAACTTGGAAAGAATGGGGGGAAGATTTAAGATCAAGTGATATTTATTTCCCAAAAATACAGATTATTTTGAGTTTGAATTTTATGATTCTTTATACAAAATGCTGGCAGTATTCAGTAATTTCCTAGTACTAAGATGATTGCATTTCCATATTTTTATCTCACATACAGCTCTAGTGCACTGCATGGATACAACACTGCTATTAAAAGAAGGGGGAGGAGAATGAAAACATCCTGGCTGCAGTCCCTTGGCTCTAACTCCTTAGATGTGACTTCAGTTTAAATAAGAACAGAGTTCTTCATAGTAAAAGAAACATCTACAGTACTCTTGTTTTTAGAAACTAGTGATCTGTCTTCACAAAGGGACAGCACCTTCTGAATGGAATATTTTATGTTTGCATTTCACACTGCATTTTGTTCTTGCAAATGGAGGACTCAATCCAGACTTCAGGTTCAGAACTGTCCAGAAGTGTGTATTTGCTCTGCTTCCAAGGAAGTACCAGCAAAGTCCAAAACTATGGTGTAAAGCTCCTTCTCAAGCTACTATTAGTCTGTTTTCTGGAGCCTGACATTGGCAGGATAAGAAGCCACGGTACAGGCTCTTCAGATATGATCCAGAACTTCTCATTTTATACAAGCAGTGCAGGAAAGACTGATGCTGTCTTCAAAGCCATACTGAACTAAAATCATGTTGGCTTCAATGGAAGGTATTTAAGCACACGGTTAAAAACCCTCAAGTACAGTGAAGACACAACTTTGTTGCCTTGACTGGGCTGGAATTTCCAAACAAATCTTCAATAAAAATAAGAATAATGAATTCAATATTTTAAAAAGAGAATGTACTTGGGATTATTTTAAACGTTGGTTTGGAACCTAGCATGTTCACCATTAAGAAACACATTTCAGGCATTAACAGCACAGTCCTATCCATATCTCCTCAGAAATAAGTCCCACAGACTTCAATAGGCACAGTATTCTCAGATAGCAACATTTAGGACAGCAGTCTAATATGTATGTAGTGTAAAGACATCACATCCAAAAGATTAGCGTGTATGTTCAGATCCATGCTAAGAGCACATCTTGGAAATACATCCAAATTACTTGGCATTATTTCTTGTATCATTCTTCATATCCTTTCCTGATTTACACGTATAACATTCAGCTAAACTTGATAAAGTGATAAAAATGGTTCTTAAGTCACTGGTGTGAATTTAAATGAAATCCCAAATCAAATTAGTCATTATAAATCCATATAAGAAAGGAAGAACCAATTCTTCCCTTAAGTTACTCACATGAGTGTGATACTGTTCACTCTCTTGCAATATAGCAATAGGTCTTATGATGTAATAGTATATCTTACCAGTTATCCTAGCCTTCCACAAATATATATCTCTAGAAGGCAGGAGGGGAGGGAGGCAGAGAATTCTTTAGTCTGACAAAAGCATAAGACAATGGATGATTAGACTCCAAGTCATCCATACCAAATTATCCAAGGAGGAAATAGCTTGCAAAATGGAGCAGGCATGCCTCTCCTCCAGCTATGCAAAAAAGAAAGAAAGAAAGAAAGAAAGAAAGAAAGAGGCACAGGAAGGACTGAATCATTCCCTCTCCTAAGGACTAAATCACTCCCATTACTGAGGCAGGACAGCAAACTCAAGTAGGTGCAGTGACATAATTCTTCCCAGAATGCACATACTGTTCTTCCATTTGATTCTAACTTCATCCCATTAGTAACTCTTGGTCCTTTGCAATCTTTTTCAATGAGAAAACTTTACGTAAGGCAAAACTGTAAAATAGCCTGGGAAGGAGAATCTCAAGAAGGCGACAAGATATGCATTCAGTAGTGTATTACAATACAATCACTGTAGTATGCTTTAACTGTACTATTCTTTTAAATTGTAAGCTGCTCTGAATCCTAATTTTGGGGGGGAAGTGGAATATGAATAAATAAATACCACCATCACCACCACTTCAGGAACATTCCATAGCTGGAATATTGTTTAGCCCACTATGCTAGTGGTTGCACTTTTTCCAGGACTGCACGGTGGTGGTGACAGAAGACAGACAAAATCTCCTGGCTTTGAGCAGCCTATTTCTGCAGTACCTTAATTCCCTCAAGACTACTAAAGCCACAGTCATCTTCTTCCTGCTGCCACTGCTGGCACAGTGAGTTATGCCAGTGTTTTGCAGAATATGTTTCTGGTCATAAGGTTAAATTCAGTGCTGAACTGGTGCACTTCATTTAGCATAACAAGACTTTCTTCTCTCCCCCTCCCTTCTATTGCACTAGAAAACTTGGTCCAGAGGGTTTCCCAATCTTCCAGAGGAGATTTTGAGAGCACACTGAGAGAACTATTTCTATCCATAAAACATTGCTGGTCATAACAGTTAAAATGATTACAACAACATACAATAGTGACTCCCAAGCTTGGTGTTCTGGGACCTGATGTTCAACAGGACAGGATACAGAACGTTAAAAAGAAGCAAACATCAGAGACCCATTCACATTAGACAATCATAGCGCTATTTTATTTTATTTATTTAGGTATGATTCCACTTTAACTGCCATGGTTCCATCCTGTGGAATCCTGGGGTTTTTAGTTTAGGGAGGGACATTTCAAATCCTCCGTCAGAGAGCTGTAGTGCCTCCCTAAACTGCAAGTCCCAGAATTCCACAGGATGGATGGATGGCCGTTAAAGTGAAATCATGGTGCTATAATCCTGTGGTGTGAAAGGGGCCCCCAGGACACCCCAGGCTGGGAATGACACTGGCCTAGACCCCTAACTCATCACCTCATAGCATTCCAAGGAAAACACATTACTGTTTTTTTTTCACTCTTATGGAAGAGTGAAAAATCTCACAGATCTTTACAACTTATTATTATTATTATTATTATTATTATTAACCTTTATTTATATAGCGCTGTAAATTTACACAGCGCTGTACACACAATCTTTTAGTTAGATGGTTCCCTGCCCTTAGGCTTTCAATCTAAGAAGACACGACACAAAAGGAGAAAGGAGTGGTGGTGGGGAATGGGATCAGGTCCAGCAGTTCTTCTCCACCTCCGAGGCCTGGACCAAGACAGATCGACTGGAGGAAGGGCTTGGCTTCTTAATGGATGGTTAAAAGGAGGCTTCCTGAGTCAGAGAGGGGCTCGCTTCTGGGAATGCTTTTCTAAACAATATAGTCTTTAACTCAGTTTTGAAACTGGGTAGAGAAGTGATGAGGTGTGCATGTGGGGGAAGAAGGTTCCAGGAGTAAGGGGCAGCAAGCGAGAAGGGACGAATTCGGGAGGGGGCAGTGGTAGTCCTACACTGTGACAGGAGACCTTGACTATCAGAGTGGAGGGTGCGATTAGGAATGTAAGGAGAAAGAAGGTCAGATAAGTAAGGAGGGGCCAATCCATGGAGGGCTTTGAAAGTCAGTAACAAAAGCTTGTACCGGATGCAAAAGGGGAAGGGGAGCCAATGAAGGGAGGATAAAAGAGGAGAAACATGGTCAAAGCGGCGAGCGGATGTGACAATATGGGCAGCTGAATACTGGACAGAGATTAAAGGATGGAGGTGTGAAAGAGGAAGCCCTGTCAGAAGGAGGTTACAATAATCTAGTCGCGAAACCACTAGGGCATGGAACAGAGTCTTGGCAGTAGAGGCTGAGAGGAATGGATGGATCTTGGCAATGTTGTGGAGAAAGAATCTACAGGTCTTGGCGGTGGCCTGGATCTGGGGAATAAATGACAGAGAAGAATCAAAAATGAAGCCAAGACTGCGGGCTTGATGAACCGGTTGGATAGAAGTGTCATTGACAGCTTTCCTCTTTAAGAATGAAAAAAACAAAAGTGTGCATGTTGTTTACATCTCTAATCAGAACCCTGAGGTAAGTGTACAACTACTGTACAAGATTTCAGCCTCCCTCTTTAACTCAAAGTATCCACAACTGTCTCACAACATAAATCTGCCAAGCCTGGATTCTGAAAAGAAAAAGAAGCCATGTTACCTACTTTTCACCCTAAATCTTTGAGAGGGAGGATACCATGAAACCACAATAAACTAGTAATGATAAGAGCTTTCTCTCCTCGCCCCCTCCCCTCGAAACTAAGACAGCAGTGGAAGGTACAGCTGTACTACTGAAAGGAAAATCCCCTGAAGCCATAAAACTAAGAAAATAAGCAAAAAAGCTGACAACTGGTCAGAAGAAGTACAGTACCTGACCTGACCCGATTGCCCCCTCCCCCAGGCAAGGGCACTAGGGAAACCCAGTTCAACTGCTTCTGGACAGGCAACAAACAAACAGATGCTCTCTTTCTCTCTCTTTCCCAAGTTCCATAATGACTATTTGTTATGTCCCAGGAATGTAAGAGGGGTTTCCTTTCTCAGTTCAGCCTCTTTGAAAAAGCTGTATTCTGAAGGAAGAGGAGAGAAAGCTAAAGAGCTTCATGGCTGAGACAGACTGCTCCAGAGGCAGGCAGAATATGTCAGATGTCACAGTCCAATCTTAGTAAACCACGCAAGCAGCTGCAGGACAAGGAAGTGATAACACAAATGACATGGGACACTGAAACACCCCTACGAAGGAAGCTCATGACCACTGTGATGAGCTCTAGCCCCAAGAGCAGACAATGCAAAACAGAGAATTCAAGCACCACAATGGTTAAAAGTATGAAATGAGTTCACTTCATTTTTTCTGGGGGCCAGGGGAGGGGTGTGTGTGTTAAGCCAATATTTTAGATGCAAACTCTAACACCTTTTCCAAATGTTGGAAGCATTTGTGCCTTTCTTGGCTCGCATTGCTATAACATTTATTAAGGGTCATTTCTTTTGCTCTAGCTCAGAGCAATAAGTCTGCAGGAAATGCATTCTGTTATCCTCCAAAAGGGGAGAGTGGTGCAGCATGCTCAACAAGAGGCCTGCAATGAGTCACTTCTCTCCTTTTGAACATATGCAGAAAAAAAAAGGGGGGGGGGTGGAAGGATAGAAGTCATGGAAATAAGGAAGTCACAAGGCTGAGAGAATATTTTCTCAGAAATGGAGAAAAATCAAACAGCCTTTACTGGTTCTCGCAAAAAAGACCTAGAAAAACTACTGTCTATAAAATCAATTAGCAATTCTGCAAACCCTGTCCCAAGTTCTATTCGCAAGCAAGATCCATTCAGTTTAGCTAGACCTGCTCCCAATATTTCCTGCCTTAAACTGTAAATATTTATCAACAACTTTATTAATTATAATAATTTATCAATTGTCAATGTGCTAATAATCAATGGTTTTTTTTAAAAGACATCAATAAACCCCCCAAAGTTACTCTTTTCTGCCTAAGTACAGTAATTGTTCAGTAACTGGCTATGCCAATCTCCAAGGCCGGGGAATTCAGAAATATCAAATATCCACCAAAAATGGGGGAAACATCATCTGAGAAAAGAAAGGGCATCAGAACTGATGCAGGGAAGCTGCAGCCTTCTGGTTTTTCAATAGCAACACTAGTCAAAGGAAACAACAGCGAAAAGGTATAGGCAAGGACAGATGCTTCACAAGGCTTCGGTTGATCGTTTCCATGTCCTGGATAATGGAACCTAAATATATGAAGGAGAGGATCAGAAGAAAAAGAATAAAGAAAAGACCCTAGCTTTTGATACTCTCTTTTATGCTTTCCTGGTAACACACTCGATGTAGTCTTCAGTACGGTTCAAGAATGTCCGTGGGTGGAAATAAACGCTATTTCCCCCTTGTCATGGATGGACCATTTTCTGGTCAAGATAGGACTGAAAGCCACAATCCAAAAATCTCTCGGGGGTGGAGGACCCATTACAATGGTCCGCCCTCGAAGGCTGATGGAACCCAAAAGGTTCCAAGAAGCCCTAGAGGGTATTATGTTTGGGAATGATGGCGACGCTGTCGAAACCCTGGTTGACAACTGGAATACAAATCTCATCAGGGTAATAGACAGTATCGCTCCCGAGCGTCCTTACCAGCCCGCTTCTAAAAAAAAGACCCTGGTATACTCAAGATCTTTGCCAGATGAAGCGGGCTGCGCAACGACTAGAGCGCTACTGGCGGAAACACCAGAACTTATCTGACAGAACACTCCATGAGAACATGTTACGTTCTTACGGAGTGGCAATCGATGCAGCAAAGAATTCATTCTGTGCTGCACGGATTGCATCAGCAGAGTCCCGTCCAGCAGAGCTGTTCAGGGTGGTTAGGGAATTAACCCAAACCCCGGCCGCCCTGAACTCTTTATTAGAACCAACGATAGCCTGCGATGACACTTTCAACGACTTCTTTGCTGATAAAGTCTCTCAGATAAGGGCTGATCTTGACGCCGGCTTTCTGACAGAACTTATAGTAGAGGCATCCAGAGGCATCCAGCAAGGTTATTCTGGATCGTTTTGAGTTTGTGAGTACTGAGGACGTAGACAAGCTCCTTGGTTGCGTGAAGAAGACGACATGCCCTCTCGACCCTTGCCCTTCTTGGTTGATCGCTCAGGGAGGAGATGCTATAAAAACCACACTCTATCTAATAATAAATGCATCTCTTCTGGAAGGTATAGTTCCATCATCTTTGAAACAAGCAATAGTAAAGCCTCTCTTGAAGAAACCTTCTCTTGATCCCCTTTTAAAGTGTAATTACAGACCGGTCTCCTTATTACCATTCTTGGGCAAGGTGATCGAGAGGGCAGTCACTTTTCAGCTCCAAGCTGTCTTGGATGACACCGATTATCTGAACCCATTTCAAACTGGCTTCTGGGCGGGCTACGGAGTTGAGACTGCCATGGTTGCCTTAGTCAATGATTTCCGTCTGGCCACTGACAGGGGAAGTGTAACCCTGTTGGTGCTCTTGGATATCTCAGTGGCCTTCAATACCATTGACCATGGTATCTTTCTGGAACGCCTGAGAGATTTGGGTATCGGGGGCACTGCGCTCCAGTGGTTCCGGTCCTATTTCTCGGGGAGATTCCAGATGGTGAGATTGGGGGACAGTTGCTCTCGTAAAAGAGAGCTTACATCGGGCATCCCTCAGGGCACCATTCTGTCCCCCATGCTGTTTAACATTTACATGAAGCCGCTTGGAGAGATCATCCGGAACCATGGATGTGTTATCAGTATGCTGATGACACCCAGATCTATCTCTCCATTTCTCCGACTGATACAGTGACTAAGGTTGGCACCTCTCCTCTGGATGCCTGCCTGGGGTCAGTAATGGGCTGGATGAGGAAAAACAAACTCAAGCTGAATCCAGAGAAAACAGAGGTACTCGTGATAGGTCCTCCGAATCCAGATAAGGAAATTTGCCATCCTGTCCTGGACGGGGTTACACTTCCCCTAAAGGACAAAGTTCGCAGTTTGGGAGTACTCCTGGATCCATCTCTACAGTTATCATCTCAAGTAGATGCGATGGCCAAGAGTGCTTGGTACCAGCTTCGGCTGATACGCCAACTGCGTCCCTGTCTGGATCGGAAAGGACCTAGAAACTGTAGTACATGCACTGGTAACCTCTCGTTTGGATTTCTGTAATGCGCTCTACATGGGGCTACCTTTGTATCAGGTTCGGAAGCTTCAGTTGGTTCAAAATGCTGCAGCCAGATTGGTCACGGGTACAGCTAGGTCGGATCATATAACCCCCCGTGTTAAAATCTCTTCACTGGCTGCCAATTCACTTCCAGTCCCAATACAAAGTGTTGGTTATTACCTTTAAAGCCCTACATGGCTTGGGACCGAGTTACTTGAGGGAACGCCTCTCCCTATATAATCCGTCCCGCACCCTTAGAACAACAGGGAAACTCCTACTTGAACATCCTAAGATGAGACTGGCAACAACCCACCAAAGAGCTTACACAGCGACAGCGCCTACTCTTTGGAACATTCTCCCGGAAGATTTCTAGTGTTACATTGGAAGCCTTTAAAAAGGCTTTAAAAACCTATCTCTTCCAGCAAGCATACCTCCCGACTCTTTTTAGAGAAATATTCCCCAATTAGATTAAGATACTTGATAGCCTATAATTTTGACCATTTAATTTCTTATTTTAGATAATTTTATTGAATATTTATGATTGTAATTGAATGTTTTAACTGTTTTTATACTGTATTATGATGTTTGTCATAGTTTTACCTGATGTGAACCGCTTTGATCTCGAGGAAAAGCGGTATATAAATAAACCGTTTATTATTATTATTCCTTTTATATGTCTCTTGAGGTTTCAGCCATGAATCCTCACTCTGGAGCACTGGCTGGTGTGTTTTTGTTTTTATTACACACCTTCTCAAAATATGTTATGAAAACACACAAGTGGATTTCCTCAGCTTTTTCTAGTCCTAACTCATTAGCTTACCTACTCATGTTTTGCAGTACTAGTCCAGAAGCCAAGGTTTTGTGACACAAGGCAACACAAAAAGAGCACAAAATTTTGGCACATGTTTGATGGGAAGAGGGTTATGACAATACTGGTTTGGGAAGTGTTAAACATGAGCCACAGTTTGATAAGTGAGTACACTCTTGTGGCTGACAGGTCACAACTTTTGGACAGGTTTACAGAAGATGCCAAATTTCTGAGGTTCCACTTAACATGCCTGAAAAAGAAGACTGTGAAGTATGGAGAAGACCATGAAATCTAGAGGTGTGCCAAAATGAATGGCAAAGTCAATTCTCTGACTTTATGTTTTCAGCCAATAAGTTACCTTTTACCACATACTGCACATGCATATATGGTACTATAAGTAGATGTAGTGATGCTACATAGTATTGTTAAAAAACAGTTTGGTAAGATTTTAACATTACTAAAATATAAAATACTTATTTTTAGAAAGTGGACTGTGTAAGAATTATCCAGCCAAGATTAAGTACTTTTAAGTCCCAATGTTTTCAGCTGGAGAAAGCAAAAGAAACATACCTTAACTCTCCCAATGAAATCTGTAAGTCCAAAGAGGATAGCACTGAAGCTAAAATGTCAATCACTTTTTCTGTGCCTTTTCTTCTAAACTTATTGAAAATTTTGTGATACGTAATTAAAAAAAAAAAACAAAAAACAAAGTATTACCAGGGTTATTGAAAATTCCTTTCTGTTACAGCCAGCATTTTAAAAAGCACTTGAACAGCTGCCATTTATTAGGAAGTGTAAACATTCTTCCTACTTGCCAAGAACACAAATTTGGATTTAGTATACTATACGTCTGAGCCCTCAAGGGTGAAGCCTGACTTGAAATAGCTGAGGGGATTCACATGAATTATTCATGGGTGGGTGGGGGGGAACACCGATGGAAGGCATCTTTAAATAATTTCTACAAAACTGTAAAAAGTAAAAATAAATAATTCAAACATTTTCCCAAATAAACTTAAGAGAGGTATAACATCTCAGGTTGTCAGTAATTTGAAGGAAATAGTTAATTTATTATGAACTGTTCATCAATTAAGGAATTCATATTTTAGGATAACAGTCAATGAAGTTAGCTTAGTTGCAGTGTCGAACCATGCACACATGAATGGCAAGGAGAAAGGAAACTACACCAGATTCTTCTGTCACTTCTCATTCTTTGTGCTTATCTAAAACACAGTGAATTTGAGAAAAGGTTACAATTTACTGCCATTCCTGTTGAAAAATGGGCTTACCATAATTCCCCATATCTACTAAAAAAATGGGGCAGAAAAAGCTTTCCAGTAGAGCCAAGGGAGAACAAGACCACGGTAGCAGACATGGGTATGGCTTAGGCACTGCCATATCACATGCAAATTTGCAAACTGCATAGGTAGAAAGACAGAGCACACAACCCCAAACAACCCTGAATGCACCAAAATAATTACCCCATCAAAACAGCCTCCTTCAAAGAGAGGAAGTTTACTAGTAAACCAAACCAGCACTAAGATGCTATCAGTATATGGCACTGTATTGGTGTAAGAACCAGTGCAAGTATTCATGAAATGAATCACTTTCAATATGAGCCCCCAACAAACCATTTTATTAGCAGCCATCAAACTGCTCCAAAGAAGGTTGGGGGGGGGGATCAGTTTTACAAACAAACACTAAGCTGCCAATAACTTCAATGGAAGTTAAACCAGAATTAATACTAGACACACTCACAAAATACCTTAAAGTCCTTCAGACAAAACAAAAATTCTATAACAATGTGGAATAATGTTGACTGCACGCTTTGGCTGTCAAGCCCAAATTCCAGCAATTGAAGGCCAGCAGTATCCTGGTGCTTGAACCACCTTGAATACACTGGATGATTGTTTTTCTTTAAAATATTATTCCTTCATATAAAGGAACCACCTAAACATATGGCAAATTACTGCATGTGAAGCCTTCTTCCTCTTTCCTTGGGAAGAATGAAAGGAAAGCAAGGGCTTGGCAGAAAGACTCATTTCTGCTCTCAATTTAGTCTCCTGATTCTTAATATTTGCAAAGAATCAGCAATGCACACTACACCAAACACAGAGGCCAGAATTCAATTGTTAAACCCAAACAGAGTAGAGACCAAATGAACCAATGGAACTTATCTAAGTACTGAGTTAACAAATCTCCATTGATTTAACAGGTCTACTCTTAACAGATGTAACACTTGGATTTGGGCCCATTAAAAAAAGGTTAGACCTTATCTTGCTAGATGAGATTGGAAAAATAATCAACTCCAAATGTTTTGCTTTGAGTCCTGAGCAATCTGGTATCTCAGCATTAAATAGCTGTAGCTGATAATTTTAATTCCTAAGGCAGAAAAGTCAAACATCGTCCCATGGTGATAAACATGTAAAAAACCTACATAACTGATAACATGATGACTTTTTTATGTTTTGCTCTAGAGGTCTACTGCATTAGTTGGGACATCCTAGCCTTCTGGCAGGACAAGTACTGGTGTATCTACAGACAGAAGTCCAAAACATATTGTTAAATTCTTGAAAATTCTTAAGATTCTTACCTTGCATTGAATTTTCACCACTACTAAAGGTTTTGCATGTCAGATTGTTTTGACAATATTGGAAGAAAGGCAGGATAATAAATATGGCAAGGAGTCAGTGGTAGACTTCCAGTGGCAAAACAGTGGAAATCCCTCTGCATTACAGCTCCTGAGCACCCACAAAACTGTCTCTGAAGGTCTGAGAAAATTCCAGAACCAATTTTCACATGGCATAAAAATGGTAGGGTTAGGAAGGGAAGAAAATTCTACTGTGGTTAACCCATAGAATGGGAGAGTCAAATTTAAGAGTAAAAACTATTGCTTATGGTCCAAATCACAATGCAGAAATAATCCAGCTTGAGACTGCTTTAACTGCCCTGGCTCAGTGCCAGGGAATCCTAGGAATTGTAGTTTCTTGTGGCACCAGAGCACTCTGACAGAGCAGACTAAATATCTCACAAAACTACACTTCACAGAACTCCCTAGCCTTGAGCCAAAGGACAGTTCAAGTAGTCTCAAACTGAATTATTTCTGCAGTGTATTTTCAATCTTTAAAAGAGCTGGCAAGATACGCTACTAGCATGGTACCGTATTTCTATTTAACTCAATGGTACTGAAACATTTTACCCTTGGGACCCTTTTCCACCCCCACTTGGTGTAGTACAGTATATGAATATTTTTTTGTTTATTTCGTGGGTGTATTTTCATTCGCACATTCATATATATTTCCGTTTTAACTTTTTATAAGAAAATAGCACCTATCAAATTAGAGCAGTTTTATTTCAGTAAATTCACTATTTAACTCAATGCATAACTAAAAATATATATTAAAAATTTGGGAAGAGGAGAAAGAGGGAAGGGTAAGGGGGAAAGCATATTATGAATTATGGAGCATATAATTTGGACTATGTAAATAATAAAGTTTAAAAATTTACAAAAAGGGAGGAAAAGAGGAGAGGCAGGAAGAGGTGGGACCAGAGCCTCCAAGTCTCAACCCCCACTCTTGTCCTTCCCTGACCCCAGAGATCCAGCCCCACTGTTTTAAATGAATGATATGTTTTTAAAATATTATTGTGTTTGGATACACTGAAAAATAAGTGCTTGAGCACAGCACAGTCACTTACTTGCTTCAAAGAAACCACTGTGTTATCCACCGTGGACAGACTTTCACACACTGAGTTACACTTAGGAGAGGTTACCAATGAAGCGGTAACAAAAACTTCAAATTATTAAATCCTCTCCAGATATGGAAAATTCATAGTTAAAAGTTTAAGTTTGCTTGTGAAACTCTCATAGCACAAATCTATGTCTACTCCAGACATAAACCTTACCAACAGAGCTCACACACAGGTAAGTGTTATCAGACTGAAGCCTTAGAGGTTTGGGTTGATTTTAAAATCCCTGAAGGATTGTCGTAGGTCAAAAATTACTTGTACAACACAACAACAGCAAGAACAAGAAACTGATGTTATACTCTTGTTACAAAGGGCAAAAAGAAAAATAAATGCTAGGATTCTCAAATATGAGAATAAGCCCATGATATTTAAAACAACATGCCAGCATTAAATGTTTTATATAAGATTTGCATCATGCAGGATTTAAAATAATTCCACAGATACCAATAATGGTTTTACTGAGAGAATGCTATACATTATTTGCTAACATCATAAGTGCCAACAAAATAATAATATGGTTGTGGTCAAAATTAAACGAAGCTGATAAGTAGTTTAACACAATAGCCTTAGGGCGATGTATTTTATGTTTTGACATACCATTATATTGAATGTGATTATTACATGATGAAGGAAGGGAAAACCAAGCAGTGAATGTCAAGAAGAAATTAAAATTGCTTTCAAAAAGAAGCCAGTAGCAACACCTAGCAGGCTCCATGGGACCAGGACATTATCCATTATGCAATTTGTGCAAATGAATGCAGCCAAGGTGAATTTCAATCAATCAACTCTCTTCTACTAAATTCAGGGTTTGGAAAGAATTCCTGATCTAACTCCAACAGATTATGGTTGATACACACAAAAGTCTACTATATGCAATTCTATGAAAGATGTATGCCGTGTAATCCAAGCCTGTGTTTCTTTACTCAGAAATTGGTCCCACTGAATTCCATGCTGTTTTACTTCCAAGCAGAACTCTGCCTCAGTTAACCAGGCAGGATTTCTTCTTTTCTTATAGTTATTTATATCCTGCTTTTCCAAAAAAATTTGGACTCAGAGTGGCTTACAATTTAAGAGAACAGTACCATTAAAAACATACAAACGTGAGCATTAAAACAGAATTAAACTACTATAATATTAAGACAGATCAGTGCTTAAAAGAATAAAACACAGTTTAAACACAAGTACCGGTACAAGAATCAATCACATTCAGAATTTGTTATCCACTATGGCAATATAAACAGGAAAACCCTATGACTGTGTCGCCTCAGAACACAACAACAAACAATGTGACATCAAACTGATTTCCTGATCTCCACACTCCACTTGAATCATGAAGATTACAAGAGGATTGCAGTTCTGAAAGGCGGCTAAGAAATGTCAACTGTGCTTGGAGTTCTTTCCATTGCCACTACCATCCCAATAGCTTGGCCCAAACGCAACTGCTAGTCCTAACGTGTTATATGCCATCGAGTCAGCTTCAATTTATAGCAGCCTTTAGAAGGAGAAACCTTCATTAAGCTAGCCATCAACCATCCTGCTCAGGTCTTGTAAACTCGGGGCTCTGGCTTCCTTGATCGTCAATCCATCTATAATATGATTTTCCTCTTCTCCTACTGCCTTCTACTTTCCCCAACATTAACATCTTTTCTCATGAGTCATGTTGTCTCCTGATATGTTCAAAGTACAATAGCCACAGATCAGTGGAGGGCTCAGTCTCTCAGAATTACAGAATCACAGAATTGGAAGAAACCCCATGGGCCATCCAGTCCGACCTCCTGCCATGCAGGAATACACAATAAAAAGTACTCCTGACAGATGGCCATCCTGCCTCTGTTTAAAAATCTCCAAAGAAGGAAACTCCACCACACTCTCTGAGGGAGTGTGTTCCACTGTCAAACAGTTATTACCATCAGGAAGTTCTTCCTAATGTTCCTTTCTGTAGCTTCAATTCATTGCTTCATGCCCTATTCTCTGGAGCAACAGAAAACAAGCTTGCTCCATCCTCAAGATGACATCTCTTCAAATATTTAAACAGGGCTATCATATCACCTGAGAGTCAGTGTGGTGTAGTGGTTTGAGCATTGGATTACAACTCTGGAGACCAGGGTTTGATTCCCAGCTCAGCCATGAAACCCACTGAGTGACTCTGAGCAAGTCACATGCTCTCAGCCTCCGGGAAAGGCAATGGCAAACCTTCTTTGCACAAATATTGCCAAGAAAACTTCATGATAGTTCACCTTAGGATCTCCATAAATCAGAAATGACTTGAAGGAACATAACACCACATACACACATCATATCACATCTTAACCGTCTCTTCTCCACACTAAACACCCCAAGCCCTAAGTCGCTCCTCATAGGGCATGGTTTCTAGGTCTTTCAACATTTTGGTTACATTCCTCTGGACACACTTCAGCCCGATCAGCAATCAAGTACACCTCCTGAATCAGTGAGAATACATTAAATCCACACTTATGTAAATTCCACTGATTCACAGCTTTAGTCTAGATGGGCCTAGAACCTGATTTAGCCACTCCCCTCCATATTTAGGATAAAATTATATCAACAATAAACAGAAGAGAAGATAACTCATAAAAGGATTGTATTGAGATTTCAAGGAAGCTCTCACAAATTACCAATTTGTTGTTGTTGTTGCTATAAAAGCAAAGTAAATGGAGAACCAGGAAAGCCCAGCCAGACAGGGTCTCTGTTGTGGGAAGATCATGGCAGTTTTCTCTGGTAACTCTACACTCTACTGGCAAACAGACAGACTGCGTTCCACATTTAAGGTGGTTCTTGCCAGGCACTAAACTCCTCCGTCAATATTCAGAAAGACAGCCAAGGAAAATGCCATCCCTCATCTTAATTTTACAAACACACAAACAGTTCCAAATCACCGCAACCCTTTCTCAAGAAAGGGAAAGTGATAGCTAGCAAAGTGCAAGGAGAAGAAAAGATGGAAAGGGAAGTGGCTCCTTTAGGGTCATTTTGAGAAACAAATAAATGTCTATATTGCTTGTGACAGTCAGAGAGGTGTAGGGGGTTTGAGTGTTGGACTACAACTCTGGAGACCAGGCTGAGAGAATGTGACTTGCCCAAATTCCGCCATCAAACCCACTGGGTGAATTTGGGCAAGTCACATTCTCTCAGCCTCAAAGAAGGGAAAAGGCAGCCAAGAAAACTCCATCAATGTCTATATTGCTGCTGAGAACTGGTGTAGTGGTTTGAGCACTGAACTATGACTCTGGAGACCAAGGTTCGAAACACTGCTTGCCATGGAAACCCCACTGGGTGATGGGGTGACATGGAGCAAGTCACACTCTCTTGTCAAGTAAACGCCATAAACATTATATTGCTGCTGAGAGCTGGGGTAGTGGTTTGAGCATTGGACTATGACACTGCAGACCAGGGCCTGAATCCCAGCTTGTCAGTGCAAACCCACTGGGTAACCCTGGGCAGGTCACACTCTCTCAGCCTCAGAGGAATAAAGCAAAGGCAAAAGTCCCTCTGAACAAAATTTGGGGGGAAGAATACCAATGGATTCTGGCTCAGCCATAGAAACCACTGGGCAACCTTAGGCAAGTCACACTCTCTCACCCTTGGAGGATGGCCATGGCAAACCCGCTCTGAACAAATCTTGCCAAGAAAACCCCATGGTCTTAGGGGTGCTGTAAGTCAGAAATGACTTGAAGGCACAGAACAACAACAACTGCTGCCTGGGTTCCAAAGGGAGCCGGAAGCTCCAGGAGTCTTGAGCTGGAAGAGACTTCAGATTTGGGGAAAGGAATGGCAGACTGTGGGGTGGCTTGAGAAGGTGAAAAGGAGGGAGGCCCTTCTATGGAGAGAGCCATAGTGGTTTGAGTGTTGGACTAGGACTCTGGAGACTAGGTTCTGAATTCCAGCTTGGCTGTGTAAACCCACTTTGGGCAAGTCACACACTCTTAGCCTCCTCAGGGGATGGCAATGGCAAACCTCCTCTGAACCAATCTTGCCAAGAAAACCCTATGTTAGATAGTTCACCTTAACAATAGCAAGTACATTCCTATACTTCTTATTCGTCCGCTTAAGCACTCCCTAAGTGGTTTACAAAGTGTAAGCTAACTGCCCTCAACAATCTGGGTACAGTGGTGCCTCGGGTTACGAAAATAATTCGTTCCGCGGCCGCTTTCGTAACCCGAAAAGCCTTCGTAAGCCGAAAACCCATAGGCGCTAATGGGGAAAAAGCCGCGGCTCCGCCACGGCTCCATTTAAAATAGCGCCGTAGTTTTTTCGTAACCCGAAAAAACTTTCGTAACCCGAAACAATAAATCCCTATGGGATTTTTTCGTATCCCGAAAAATTCGTAACCTGGGTATTTCGTATCCCGAGGTACCACTGTACTCATTTGAGTGACCCTGGAAGGATGCAAGCCTGAGTCAACCCTAAGCCCCTGGCTGAGATTGAACTCGCAACCTTTTGGCTTGTGAGCGAGTGGCTGCAGTACAGCCATTTAACCACTGCACCACCAGGACCCACCTTAGGGCTGCCATAAGTTAGAAACGACTTGAAGGCACACACAACCATCCCACCATACCTCTGTGGAAGGAGCACCATTGGCCAAAGCGCCTGGCAAGGTGATGTTTCCGCCTGAGGGAGAGGGGCAAGGCAGGGCTGCATGACTGCCAAGGCTTCCTGGGCCAAGAAGGTTCCTCTCCCTGGGGCTTTTCCTGAGGAAAGGGAGGAAGGGAAGGGGCAACCCTGGGAGTCTCCACAAGAAGAAACAACAGAAGAGGAAAAGGGTGAAGGAGCCAGACCCCTCCCTTCTCCTCCACAAAGGTATTATTATTATTATTATTATTATTATTATTACATCCTGCCCTTCTCCCAACATAGGGACTCAAGGCGGGGAACAGCAGATGCAAAACAATACAATTTAAAAACAATATACGACATTAAAACGTATAAATAGTTAAACAAAGCAATTAACCCATTTAGAAAGTTAGAACAGTTGTGAGTTAAAGTAGACTACAAACCTTAACATGTACATTGCACAACACTCCCAGCTCTTAGACCTGTTTCCAGGACACGGCGTCCTCCATTTCTGCTCCCTGCCAGCCAGAAGGGATTCCTCAAAACGTCCTCCATTCTGAGCAGGGGCTGATATGTCAAGGGAGTCTTTTCAGCTTCCGTTTCCTGTCCAGGAGGAATGCTCAACTGCCCTCCATTTTGGGGCCATGGCTAAAGAAGCGTGCCTTGGGTAGGTTTAGAGCTTGCTACCTTCTGTCCAGGAGGAGTTTCCACCCGTCCTCCATTCTGAACCTGGCTAGCAAGTGCGCATTGACCGTGACATGGGTGCTTCTAGCTTTGGTTTGGCCATGCCCTCCCTTGTTCTTGCAGTGTCCTCCATTTCCCGTGTCTGGTCCTCCTTTGCAGGGGAGAACATCTGCCCATGGCTCCCCATCCCCACCTCAATGTCTCCTAGGGTAACCGGAGACGTCCTCCTTTTTCCAGGGCGGGTCCTACATTTCACCCTCCCGTCGGGGAGGAAATTCCCAAAACGTCCTCCACTTTGAGCCCATGACTAAGAACCCTGGAAACACTCTCTCAGCCTCAGAGGATGGCAATGAAGGGCAAACCAAGGAAACCCCAAGATGGGTGGTTCCCCTCCTCAGAAAAGACTTGAAGACACACAACAGCAACAAAGAGGAATGCACTGACATCCATATTCGTGTTTTAGCTCTTCTTTGGTCCTTTTTCTCCCTCCTGAATGTCCTACATTTTGTGGCGCCTGGTCCTCCTTTGCAGTTAGGACACTTGATCACCCTGCTTCCAAGCGAAGATGCTCTGCAAAAGCGCACACACAACAACAGCAACAACAACAGCAACACCCTGGTCTGTGCCGTCCTCCTTTCCCCAGAGAAGTCCTACAGTTGTCCCCAAACTTCCACTTTGAGGAGGACTAAGAGGCAGGCATTCCTATGAGTTTTGATTCTCTGTCCAGGAGAAATCCCCCAGAGTCCTCCATTTTGAGCAAGACCAAGAAGAATGCATTTACATTTCTAGGAGTGCTTTTACTTTTACCAGGCCCTCCACTTTTTCCTGAAGGTCCTCCATTTCGGGCTTGACATGCCTAGGAGCGCTTTGGGCTTTTATTCTCCGTCCAGGAGGCATCCAAGAACGTCCTCCATTTTGAGCATGCGTTTACAATTGGAGTGTTTTTCAGCGCTTTTTCTTGTGCCAGGCCCTGAAGGTCCTCCATTTGGAGGACATGCCTTAGGGGCGTGGATTTAGATGGCCAGGAGTGAGGAGGAGGACCCCCCGCCCAGTTCCCCTTGTCTCCTACCTGAAGAGGGTCTCCTCCTTGGCTTCCTTGGAGGGGGCCGCCGAGGCGCTCCTCTTGTTGAAGAGCTTCTGGAGCAAGGTGGGCGTGGGGGGCATTTTGGAGGGAGAGGGGCGCTGGCTCTGCCCCAGCAGCAGCAGCAGCAGCAGTCTCTCCTCCTCCTCTCTGGAGGGACGACCACTAGTTCCTCCTCCTCCTCCTCCGCCGCCGCCCGCGAGCGCTGGCCATCCGCGCTGCCTGCCTGCCTGCCTGCCTCCCAGGCGCTGAGAGTCTCTGTGCGCGAGCGCGTGCGACGACAGTCATATGACAGAAATTAATCACTTGGAGCGGCCCCGGGAGGGAGGGAGGGAGGGGCGGGGCTTCCTCGGGGCTCCCCCGCCGCCCATTGGCTGAGGCGCCTAGCCCACGTGGTACAGAGAACGCCACTCGAGAGAGAGAGAGAGAGGAGGAAAGGGCGCGCGCCCGGCTGGGGCTTCACGGCCTCTTTGGGGATGTTTCGGCGCAAAGAGAAAGGCGCTTGGAGGCGGAGGCTGGCTCTTCGATGGCGGCGGTTGTTGTTTTGTCCCTGCCAAGCCTTTCTCCAGCGCCCAGGGGGCTCAGCCTGCACCGCAGCCACTGGCTCACAGACCACGGGGCTGCCCAAGGCTTTCATGGCCCCCATCCCTAGATATTTGCGGGGTCCGGGGCTGTGTCTCTGTGGCCTCTTAGAATTCGTTCACGCTTTGTAAGCCTCTTAGGGAGCGCGCTGACAAGTGGTATAGAAATGGGCTCGCTCTTGCCCCCCCCCACCCATTGCCATCCTCTGAGGCTGAGAGAGTGTGCCTGGCCCAAGGTCACACCAGTGGCCTTTAATGCCCAAGCTGCAATTGGAGCCCAGGCCTCCCAGTGCCCTGGGCAAACCGCTGCTCCGCACTGGCTCTGAGGGCAGGGCGGGCATTTCCCTCCGGTTTAGGGCCCTGTTCCCAGAGCGCACCAGAGAAGAGGGAAGGGGAAACTGGCAGACAGGTGACTGAGTGAAGTCACTGGGGTGGCGCCCCTTCTTCAGCCCCCTCCTCCCAGGATGACCAGCTGTGTCCGCATCGCAAAGGAGGACAAGGCACTGCAAAAGGCCTGGCATTCAGGCAAAATAAAAGCTAAAGACTCCATGCTTCTTCGTCCTGCTCAGAATGGAAGGCCTTTGGAATTCCTCCTGGAGGGAAGACATCTGGTCCCCCTGCCATCTCTCTCCTCCCAGTCCACTCCATACAGAACCCTTAACACTGGAGTTTATCACACTGGGGCCAGTTTTGGCACGAAAGAGAGGTTAAAGCATCCTGTGAATAAAGCAAAAATGGCGAGTCATTGTGAAAATGATCATCACACGCAATTGCGCAAATAAAGTGATATCAGAAATGCTTTGTCGATGAAATCCCAAAAGTAAAAAGATGCACATTAATGCTTCTTTGTGATTACTTTAATGGTAGGTTTTGTGTGATGTGTGAAATTGTTTGCATAATTACGCCATTTTTCTGGGATATTCACAGGATAAACTCCCAATCTCTTTTGTGTGGTGTGTGGGGTTTTTTGCACTAACGTTAGTCATAAATCATAATTTCCCTATATCACTGAATGTAATGGCAAGAGTGGTGACGTAAACCACTAGCACAGTGATGGCGAACCTATGGCACGTGTGCCAGAGGTGGCACTCAGAGCCCTCTGTGGGCACATGTGCCATCATCCCAGCACAGAGTCTGCCAGAGTTTGTTACTGGAAAGCCAGGGGGACATGGCACTTTGCAATAAATAAGTGGGTTTTGAGTTGCCGTTTGGGCACTCGGCCTCTAAAAGGTTCACCATCACTGCACTAGCAAACTTAAAATTATACCTCTCAATATGGCACATAGTGATTTGGCTGTTGGAATTATATCCTGGAGACCAGGGCTCTCCTTTTTTTTGGAGCTTCTGGACAATCTTTAGGTGCCTCATTGACTTAAGATCATCCTGAGGGATAAGGCGGCAGCAGGGGAAGTTAAAACTACAGGAGAAAAGAGCAATGTCAGCTAAAAGATGAGCTGAAAGAACGAAGTTGGCAACATGGGCTTTCGTAGACTAAAGTCTCCTTCCTCAGATGCATCTGAGGAAGTAGACTTTACAAAAGCTCATGCTGCCATCTTCTTTCTTTCAGTCAGTCTCAAAGGTACTACCAGATCTCTCTACATACTGATTCTACAGACTAACACAGCTACAGTATATCTTTGAATTCCACAGCTAAAAGATGAATATGACAAGCCAGACTAGTTTCTATCTTCTGGGGCCTAACTTCTAAATACAGGATCTGTGGCGTCAATAGGATTTATGTTGCCCGGTGCTGTAACTCATTTTGTCACTCATTGACCTCCTCCTCCTCCCATCCCACAACATACATAATCTTTAGTAATGTTTTTTGCAGTATTGTTACTCACAAATCGCAATTCCCATATATCACTAAATATAATGGTGACAGTGGTGACATAAACAACTTGCAAAATTACGATATCATACACGTAGTCTAAATGTATTTCCATGGACATCATTTCATGTGGTTAAAGTGAATAATAATATGTTTATTTATAACATCCTTTCCACCAAAGGGCGGTACATCAGAACATATACAATAAAAAGTGAACAATAAAATAAAATGCTAAAATACTAAAAAAAAAAAAAAAGCTAATATGCTAAAAACAAAAATAAACAAAATCCACCTCAGTGAAAATTTGGTAAGATGTGACGTTCTTAAAGAAAATTTTAAAATAATTTTATTTTAAATTAAATTTTGATTTTATTTTTTAAAAAAAAAAAACCTAGGGCCTTTTCTTTCTCCTCCTCCTTTGCTTCTCCCAGCCTCTCCTCAGCATTTTAAAGGACACAAATGAATGGCACAGCCCATTTCTGCCAAAAGGCAAATGTCTCCTGACAGGCTCGCGCCCCCCTAGTCATGCCCCTGGATATATTGAACAAGTTGAAGAAATGCATGCTACATGATTCTTTTATAGAAAGCTGGCGTACATTCCTAGAATATCCAAAACCCACCAAACAGTGATAGCTTTATTGGGGCAATCAAAACGCAGGAGGAGGAAGGGCCTGCCTGCAAGAATGTCCCTTCATACCACTGGAATTGAGAACTTTTTGGTTGGTCCCATAAAGGTATCACTGTTTTGTGGATTTGGATATTGTTGTATTTTGCTTCTTGACCAACACAGCTACCTCTGCATGTGATTCCTAGAATATGTTAATAAAAATTCCTAATCAGTGAGTCCATCAGTCCATCACCATTCTGTCTTAAAGGACACTTTGGTTCTCATCGATGTCCACCACAGTTGTTTTCATCTTTATAACCCTATCCATTAGCATCCATTTTCATCTTTTATTTTTACTACAATTTGTTAATTGTTTGGATTATTTGCTTTATTAACCCATTTGTTACCTACTATACATTGCGACCACACCACATGCAGGCGCACTATACGCGGTTTCAAGCTTACACTGAAGCTGTGCAACAAAAAAAATATGGTTTACATACCTGTGGTTTGTGTGTTTCACAGCACCGCGAGCACATGCCCCATTGTTTGCAATGGGGTGCAAACATACGCAGAATTCCCCTTATGCAGGGGATCTAGAACAGATTCTCTGCGTAACTCACTGTATTTGTAATATTTCATGTAAAATAGTTTTAAAAAGGGGGGGGGAGAAAGGAATTCTATTCTCAAAGGCAACAGCGGGAAAAGAAATGTCTTAAATCATTTCCATGTCTTAGTGGGATATGTAGTAGGCCTTGAGTTGTCCTTAAAACCAGTATTTCTACTGACTCCAAAGGTGCATCTGCACTGTAGAAATAATTCTGTTTGACACCATTGATAATGCTGTTTTACACCAGAAATACCATAATGCAATCTGTACTGTAGAAATAATGCAGTTTTCCATGGCTTCATCCTACAGAATCTTGGGATTTGTGGTTTTGTAAAGCATCAGCATGCTTTGGCAGAGAAGGCTAAAGACTTAGAGCAGTAGACATAGAACCTTACCACATAAGGCACTTACCGCTGTCAAAACGTTCCCCAAACATTGCAGAAGTGCCGGAGGTGGGCTCGTCTGTCATGCTTGTAGAACGTAACTGAGGCTTCTTGCTTTCCTTCTATTGCAGAAGCGTTTTCAGGGAAGCCTCGGAGAAGCCATTTTTTAATAACGGGATCTTCTGTTACTGAAAAAATGGCTTCTGCAGGTTTCTCCACGAATGCTTCCGCGACGGAAGGAAAGCAGGAAGCCTCAATTATGCTAGAGAAGTGCGAGTGATGATCCCACCTCTGGCGCTTCTGCAACATGTGGGGAATGTTTAGGCAGCAGTAAATCCCAGGAATCCATAAGATGGAGCTGCAGCACTCATTATTTCTACAGTGTGAATGCACCCCTTGAATAATCAAACCCAATAATATAGGATGCAGTAAGGAGGCCAAAAGGAAGGAAGGAATGAGTAAAAATTTATTTGGCTACAAGTGCCATTAAAAACAATATGGGTAGTCCCTTGAGTTAACAAGTTCAACAGTCTTCAATGAGTTGAAGTCCCTCACCAGAAAAAACAAATGGAACAGTTTTGCTTTGTTTTGTGCAAATTCTGATGTTTGAATAACAAGATATCATTGGGTTGTGCAAAATAAGTCAAAGGGACCAAAAGAGATCACCCAGCACCAGTCTTTCCCTTTTCCACTAGGAATCTAGAATAACCCACAAGAATATGTAAAAATTGTGGCTTTCCTATCTGATAACAATGAAATCAAGGGACAATCAGAACAAGAATATTCATGTCAGTAAAAACCAGTGCCCATAATTCTGTCACATTCTACAGGTATTACTGAACAAAGAAATCCAGGAAGAGACAATGCTGCTAAGTACAATGGTCTTCACTGCCTGGGTCGAGGGGCAATGAATTGCAGCTTCTTCAGGCGGATCACAAAAGCAGCACCACTCTCACTCTTGAGGATAACTTGTACATATAAATGACTAAAAAAATATCAATAAGTATTGCAAATTGCATGTATAGCAGGAGTTGGGGATTTCAAATATAAGAGCCAAACATGGAGTGCCAATCTGGCCTTCTACTTGTCCCCATGTGGTTACACTCCTATGCTTTATTTCCCAACTTTTGGGTGGAGGCTTTCTCCCAATTCTAAAACATTCAAATTCCTTTTCTAAGGTTTCGTTACCCATCTTAACAACTTTAAGCTATAACATACATCACTTAGAAAGCAACCATTGTGGTCATAGAGGACTTCTACTATTGACAACTGAAGACCTTGAAAACTGAAGACCTCTTGAGTAAATGATCTCAGACTTCATCACAACCCATTTCAAGGCACTGCAGTGGCCATCTTGGAAGGGCAGGACTTTGCTGTTACTCCATTTGGTTCCTAAAAAACATTGTTTTGTCAATCACTCATCCTTTCTTTTGTGTACATCCAAAGGCCAATCTTCCACCCCTAGGTCCCTCAAGGAAGCCACTTTAGCTGCCAAAAACTGCGGCAAAACAAAACAAAACAAAAGCTCTGGATGTGGCCATAAATCTGATTCTGTTTTTTATTTATTTTTATTTAATTTTTTAAATGTTAAATAGTTCAAGGGAGCCCTTGCAATCTGTATGAACAGTGAATTTCAGCTCCTGGGAGATTTTCCTTCTTATCCTTCCTGTCTGGAGTTTATCACACGGGAGGCTAAGTGTCTAAATCCCGTGCATAAATGGGATTTAAATCCCAGAAAAATCCCACAAAAACAGGATTGTTTTCAGACTCATCAGGGGCATTGAGCATTAACACAAAAATAACCCATACAGAAAGTGGACAAAATTGGCTGAAAGTAAAAAGCAGCCAATTTTGCCCACTTTCTGTGTGGGTTAATGCTGGATTAATGCTCAGTGCCCCCGATGTCATGTGAAAATGATCCCGCTTTTGCAGGATTTTTCCGTTTTGAATCCCGTTTTTTCACAGGATAAACTCAGTATGATAAACTCCTCTAAAAAAAGTAGTAGTAAAAAGGGAGTGAGGTCCGGTAAAATAGCCTTGGGACACATGCAATCTCAATGCTTCCCCATGACCATCCTGATTTAATGCATTAAATGATCGCTGGAATAGCGGTATAGAAATAAAATATTATTATTATTATTATTATTATTATTAGTGTTTCAAACAAATTCCAAAGGTATTTTGGCAGGAATTAATCAGCAACTTTGGAATACTTCAAAGTGTATAGAATATATACTATATTCCACAGAGGGCTGGGGAGAATCTCTGGTGGAAAGGAGGAAAAGTCCTCAAAACTACACAATGGGGAGCCACAGAATGCTAGCTAACTCAGAGAAGGATTAGAAAAACAGGTGGGAGGTGTAATAGAAAGGCTTTTCCTGGAGGAGGACATGGCTATCTGACTGGAACACTAAGCAGGACAGGAGCACTTTGAACAGCAACGTTTTCTGGCATCTCCCATTTCTCTCTTCCTCTGTCATTTGTTCTAGTACATGATGTTTTATTGTGTATTAGCCAAGGCCCCATCATTACACACTCCCTTTGCAGCATGAGAGCTGTGCATAGCAAGACATGTGGAAGTGGCCAATGTTGCAACTCCACATATCATCACTGCCCTGGCCTCTGGGGAGTCCAAAGAAGGGGGTGCTGTTATGGGGAATAACTGAAGCATATGCTCTTTTTGAGCTAGGGAGCAGTCATGTTGCAATGGTTCCCATACCACGAAGGTAACAGACAAAGGAGTCTATAGCCATTTCATAAACTTTGTGAAACAGGATGAAAGCCACTAATTCTCAGCTTATTATCCTCATCTGAAATAAGAGAAATATAATACTGCACTGTTTTACAAAGTTTTTTTTTAAGGATTATTGTGGAAATGCAAGAGAAGTATTTTTAACTCCCGGGGGAGAAAAACTATATGAAGGTTGCCATTCTTATTGTTCACAAGAGTCTTCTTCTGCCACCTCATCACAGCCTGGAACTCAAGCTGGGCCCTGCAAATCTGCCAGGTTTGCCAAGCTGGTAAAGCTCTGAGTACAACTGGTGGTATACTGTGTATCTGTCATCTGATGACCAGCTCATCTAATACAACAACTGTGAGCAACCATGGAATAGTTTCAATCTACATCAGTGGAGGAACTACTCACACCGAGGAAATCACACTTCTGCAAGGTATTACAACAACTTCTATTCTTCCTTCTGTATTTTTATTTAGTGTTTAGTGTTAGTACAGCAGCTCTAGATGGCCTGGGGAAAGCTAACACAGTGAAAGGTAACTGAAGGCTTCCAGATTTCATGTACAGTACTAGGGTTGGGATAGTTATGGTCCTCCAAATATTGTTAGACTCAAGTTCCCATCCACCTATAGCAGCATATCCAATGGTGAGGGATGATGGGCATAATTGTTCATCATTATCTGAAGCAGGGGGAGAATCATGTGACTCTCTGGCAGTAGGTGGACTGCAGCTCCTAGTAGTTCTAGGAAACAACTAGTTGTGAAGGATGCTAAGAATTGCAATTCACATCTGGAGGGCCATCATGATTCCCATTTGTGATCAGACTCTGGTCCTTCATACGTTTTGTATTTGAACTCCCAGAATTTCTAGCTTGCATTCTCAATGTGCAGGGAAAAAATGGGTAATGAAGTCCCAATCCTCTGGAAAACCAAAGTGCGAGAACTACTAATTTAGAGTTAAAAACTCACTGCCACTGAATGGTTATACAAAACTCTATAAACAAAGCCATACACTATGAGAAAGCTTGGGACAACTGTTCCCAAGTCTGAACCAATGAAAAGTTCTAGAAACTGCTGCAGCAATCTTCCAAACACACACCCCTCTGCTTTATCTAGTCTTCACTTCTTCTTATCTTCCCTCTGGTAGAGCTTTACTTCTTGATTGGAAAGCAGCAGACCGACAAGGAAGTCACTTTTTTGGTGTTGCTCCAAATCCTAAAAGCTAGACATTGACCAAGGGATGAGGAAGCAGCTGGCAAAGAGGCTTAATACAGGCAGCTATAGCAGCAGTCAGAACTGTTGCAGGCATTGCCCAGTCAATCCTTGAAATAAATAAAAAAATACTATAAATATAGATTGAATACCTGATCTTTTATCTGTGTTTTTAGTATAGCTGCAAGAGGGATTACTGCATATCTCTTCTGTATCAATGCAGATACACTTTTCACTTCTGCTAATGGCTGCTGGTGCTGTTTAATGCTGCAGAAAGATCTTTCAATAGCCAATGCAGTATCATTTTTAAGTACATAGTTTGTAATTAGTGGTATTTTAATAGGATGGTGTAATTGGTTATCTTTAATTTACCTTCATTGGTTATTTTTAGCTCTAGTTTTGATTTATCTTCTGACCTGCCTTGGGTTCCATGACATAAGAAAAGTGGGATATAAATCAAATAAACAAACCACCTAAAGGAGTTTTGGTTCTCTGTAATGTTGTTGTTATTGTTGTTGTGTGCCTTCACGTCATTTCTGACTTATGGCAACCCTGCAGCTACCATGGGGCTTTCTTGGCAAGATTTGTTCAGAACAAGTTTGCCTTTGCCTTCCTGTGAAGCTGACAGAGTATGACATGGTTACACGGTGAGTTTCTATAACTGAGAAGGGTTTTGAACTTGGGTCTCCCAGTATCCTAGTCCAACACTCTGGCTCTGTGTAGTACATTAGTACTATTACACCAAAAAGGTTTTAAAGAAAAAAGAAACCACCATGATATCCAGGTCAGAAGATTTGATGGCAAGGGATCTTTGCACACCACCCTCTTAACATACTGCTGCATTAATTTCCAGACATCATCAATATGTTTATAGACAGCACAGACCCATCCAGTGATGTATGTTGTCCATGATATAATGCAGGGAAAGAGAAGTGTAGGGAATGGTTTTATAGTATTGTATTTTAACAACAACAACAACACCCCCAAGTCCATTTTGTAACCACCAAACCTTCTGACCTCTTTCCTAATTCATTTCTTTCCATACTGCTTCCTGGTAATCTTTTAACCTCCAGATGATTCAAAACTGGTCAAGTCTTCTACTGTCCTGAAATCAACTGTTTTGAGTTGAAAACTCTCCCTAAATGGTGACCAGAAGTGATGTGATGAGGAAAAAAATTACTTCTAGTATTACCTACTATTAGAATAAATAAAAAGATGCTGGATCAAATATACAGAAGGGCTATATGAAAGAGATGAAAAATGAATGACATGTGGAATGAAGAATCATAGGAAGATGAACGCCTGATTCTATAAACCAAGGTGGAATCTGTAAGAAGAGAAAATGGATAGAACAAACTACCAAGGACAGAAGATATTCCAACTGAGCTGCTAAAATCCACACATACACAATCAACTCTAGTGTTGAATAAAATATATGCCAATATGGAAAACAAAACACTGGCCAGCAGACTGGAAACATTCAACATACATCCCCATCCACAAAAAGGAGACACAAAAGACTGCAGCATTAATTTCCCACACAAGCAGAATTATACTTAAAATTTTGCAACACAGAATCTAATCACTTATGGAAAGAAAAATCCCAGAGCAGTCCAATACACTTGCATTTTTTCACCCTACTTGTTTGACTTGTATGCAGAAAATATCATACAAACAGCAACAGCAGAAGGAGGAGGAGTGAAGATAGGATGAAGGAACATCACTGTCTAAGATATGTGGATGATACCATACTACTAGCAGAAAACATCACAGACTTGGAACAATTATTAAGGAAGGTCAAAGAAGAAAATGCAAAGGCAGGCTTGCTGCTGACATAAAGAAAACAAAAATAATGACCACGGAGGACCTACATAAATTCAACCTAGACAACCTAGATTACACATTGATCACAACCAAGACTGCAATCAAGAAATAGGAAGACTAGGAATGGGAAGGGCAGCCATGAAAGAATTAGACAAGATCTTAAAGAGCAAAGGTATACCATTGAGCACTAAAGTTAAAATCATCCTAGCCATGGTATTCCTCACCACCCTGTATAGATGTGAGAGCTGTACAGTGAAGAAAGCAGATGAGAAAAAAATCAACTGATTTGAAATGTAGTGCTGGAGAAGAGTGCTGAGGATACAGTGGACTATGAAAAAGACAAACAACTCATTGGAAAAAGCAATAATGCAAGGAAAGGTACAGGGTAAAAGAGAAAGAGGAAGACCACACATCAGATGGATAGATTCAATTAGGGAGGACATGAGCATGAATCTACAAGACTTAAACAGAGCAGTGGAAGATAGGGGTCTTGGAGATGTCTCATCCACAGGGTCACCATGAGTCAAGGTCAGCAAAGGTAGTTAACAACTATTACCTACTTCTGGTGTAAAATCAGAGTCAGGTTTGTCTCTAAGAGAGCTCCATGCTACTAGGTTTCTCTAGCAATCCTAGCACATTTCTCTGGTAATTACCAGCCCAGATTACATACCAAACAATACTCAAGAAGTTTACATACATACCAAGCAATACTCATGAAGTGACAAGCACATGCACTAGAAGATTTATTACACATACCCCAGCATGTTCTTATTAATAAAAAGCAAGCATAGTTTCCCCTTCCATTCTTCCTAGTGACATTAAATAAAAGAAGAAATCACTTGCCAGTTCTAACTTTTTTGTATTCTGTTGCTGTATTTAAAATGCCACATACAGAGACTGAGGCTCAAATTCTGCACACACATACCCACTACTGCGGGCCAACAAATGCAATCCTTTTAGTCACTATAATTATACAGCCATAAAATGTTGACATTCTGTATGCAGGATCAAGCTATAAATCTCCACATTTTCAGCTGGCTAGTAATGTTAGTGAGTCTATGAGATGATGTCACTAAAATCCCTTAAAGCCACTGACTTCAGGGAACAGCAACTATTTTGAAGGGTACTGTCTGTTCAGTCCTCAGGCTCTGTGTTGCGACATCTAAGAGTATAGAGAAACCTTGTTCCATCTTCAATCCAATTCAGTGACAAAGTGGGAAGTGCAGAAAGCACAACATGGGAAGATGTTTCATCCATGATATTTCTGAAAACTGGAATACCAGATATTGTATTCCCAAAATGAAGAGATGTGTACAACCAGTGAGCTAAATCCAATGTTGTTAGTACCACCCAGAGCAGACCCACACTGAAACGAATCCAACTTCTTAGTTATGACTAACATTAACTCCTACTGATTTAAAGAAAAATATTCTGGATACAGCTAATATTGGATATAGGCCAGTATCTGCATCTACAAATAAATTACCAGTTTCATTTCAGAAACCTGATCTTGAATTATCCCTTAGGATTATGTAATAATTTTCCAAACATCTAAAGTATCATTTTACCGACAACTGACAAACAGTGCCAAGGTTTACAGAAATACAATTAAAAACAAAAACCTGGAAGGGGGATAGAACAGCACAGTGAGGATCACATATGCTTAATGAGGTGAGGAGAAAATAAATAGATCATTGGAAAGGATAGACAATAGAAGGATGTGGCTGGTATCTTGAACAGGGAGCACTCCACATTTTGTTTCCAGTCCTACCTAGAACGTGAATGCTTGGGTAGCCTCTTCCTACGTGTGTTTCCCTGGAAATTTCTAGGGCATTGATGGAAGTCATAAGGCCCTCCTGATGTTGTTTGACTGCACCTTCCACTAATGGCAAACCTATGGCACACGTGCCAGAGGTGGCACTCAGAGCCCTCTCTGTGGGCACACATGCTGTAGCCTTAGCACAGAGTTTGCCAGGGTTTCTTACTAGAAAGCATGATGGACATGGCACTTTACAATAAATAAGTGGGGCCTGGGTTTCAGTTTGGGCACTTGGTCTGTAAAAGGTTCACCACCCTAGCCAATGGTGAGGAATACTGGAAGAAGCAGCTTAACACCATTTGGAGGGATACACAGTTCTCAACCCTGTTCTAGGTCAAGGTAGGCAGCCCAAAGCTCTCCAGCTATTGTGGGATTCCAATGTTTATCAGCTCTATACAGTGAGGTCAGTCAGGGTTTATGTGAGTTGAAGGCTAGCAGCTAAATGGTCACAGGTTTCCATTCCTAATCAAATGAACTTATCCCAAACATGAGCCAAACTGATCTGATGCAGAACAACCAACCTAATACACAATCCCAAAGCTGCCTATCTAGCAGCAGAGGGGTTATTTAATCCTCCCCCACATGTCATGCTCACCCTGAAACAGTTTCTTTTTGAACTACAGCTCCCCAGCCAAACTAGTTGAAGTGTTTTTTTACCCCCAAATTTGGCTTTGAAGCTACTTTTCTCCAATTATTTGTCTCATTGGTGTTATTTCTGATCTTCATTTATTGAAATAAGAGGTAATAGAGGAAGTCTACATAGAGAAAGATTGTGCCTTAAATTTCATCTATGTCCACAATCTATGTGTCTTACAGGATTCAGCAACTACCCAAGACTGCCAGTTACATCTAATCTGTTCCTCTCATTATGCATAATATTACAACCAAAAGAAAGATGGCAATCCAAAATTATAGCAAGAAGTAATTCATAATTGCAGGTGTCTTTTCATTTTTAACACTGCAGTCCTTTGCAAATTTACTTAAAAGTAAGGTCTAATGAGACTTTCTCCCAGGTACAGAATTGCAAGCTAAACAGACCTTTGAGGTGCCTGAGCACTATTTAGACACATGGTGTTAAATATAGGACACCTATCTTTAGACAACACTGGAGATTCATTACAGAAAATGCAAATTATTTTAAGCATATATGCAAATATATTTACATACTTATTTTAATGATGGTTTCATGTTATTTCTTAACATTTGGTGACTCATCGCTGAATGCATAAAATTAGTTCATCTTAAAGCATCAGGTGATATGGAAGTTCTATCCATGGTCCTTACTCTATGGGGTTTCATAGCACTTGACATGCAGATACACAATCAGTCCTATGCTCATTAGCATGTTTCTCTCAAAATAAGTGATACTATTTTCAATCAGTCTTGTAACTAAGTAAGATAGAAGAGCTCACCTTTAGTTAATTCAAAGTAAATGTTTTTGTCAAGAGCAGATTCTCTTTGCCCAACATTTATTTTATGTAAGATAAAATGTAAACTGGCACCATTAAGAGTTATGTCATGCAGATAGTTTCTGGCTGGAAGCTGAAGTCTGTCAATCAAAGTATGTCTCTGTGCCAACAGCATTGGAGACCTCCATCAAAGGTGAATGTTCATTATATCATGACCTTGTCTGGTATGATGTTTTGGAAAGAAAACATCAAGGAAACTTTGCAGAGTATTAAGTTCTGCTTTCCAGTCGTTTCCATGTCTGATTAAAAAGCACCATATGTACAAACCAGTCAAACTCCTCCTCGTCTTCTCAGTTCCAGTTTCAAGGAATAGTGTTTCTTCAAATTCATCCTTAGGAAATTAGATAAACTCATTTAGTATTTATTCAGCTTTATCAACTTGCTTCCAAAAATAAGGGAATGAAGATATATTATCCCCAAATACCACACTATTTATATACCAGGAATTTAACTTTACTATCAAAGTTAATAACAGTTATTTGCATACTGCTACCTACAAGTCATATGTAAGAAGTCGTACAAAGAGTGAAAAATGCAAATTATCCAAGTAATACTCCAATCCAGTCTAAATGGAGCAGTGAAGTCAATGGGGCTACTCATGATAATAGTCGCCCAACAGCATCTTTATAGTAAATACCTGTTGAATTTGCTGTTTCCACTCAACATATCTTCCTAAATACTCTTTGCTTACACTAGTGGCATTATTTCCAGAGCTATTCATATATAATTGTGTGAATATCCTCTACAAAGTCAAGTGCAGTCTCACAGTCAGCTTTAGAAAGTTATCACACCAGGCTGCTCTCTCACTAAGCATTTTTTAAAAACTATACAATTGGCATTCCTTTCCCTATTACACCTTCAGAACGTGAAGTCGAAGGCTTTCATGGCCAGCATCCATAGTTTTTTGTGAGTTTTTCGGGCTATGTGGCCATGTTCTAGAAGAGTTTGACATTTCACCAGCATCTGTGGCTGGCATCCCACTACCTCTTCTGCGATTATGGAGATTATCACACAGGGGATGGGACAACATTGTCCTGTCCCTGTCCCATCTTTCCTGCATGATCACGGAAAAGACTTTCAGATGATGTCTCGCTTATCCAGACATTATCCCGTCCGGAAGTGACAGTGATCGCTCGAAAGACTTTCATATGACGTCATCCTGATCCTGTCATTGAAGTGGCATTGCCTGGCATTTTGTATTAATGGTAGTTTGTGTTAATGCACTGCTGCTTCAATGACAGGGTAATGACAAGATCAGTGCTATGTTATGAAAGGCTTTTGTGTGATCACCGTCATGGATGGGGGAGCAATTATGTGCCTATCTGCGTGTGATAATCTCCATTATCCCAACCCCTTTTCCTAGTTTGGCACACACCCACACAGAATTCCTCCCCCCAAATATAAAGTGAAATTAAAACAGTCTTACATTTAAAAAAGGCCTTTGTGTCCTGGGGAATCCTGATTTGGTATAGACTTGAATAATCACTGACAGGTGGAAACCAACAGCTAAAGTAGTGATTAATCTGTCAGTGATTAATCGAGTCCAAAGCTTTTGTAATGAAATAAATTCATTTTTAAAACTTTTTTTGCACTTACATTTCTACGTGTGAGTGAGTGCGTGAGAGAGACTCTGAACTGGGCTACTTAGCTGTAATGGGGGGGGGGGGGTATTTGCTAACTGCATATCAATTACTTTGCCAACTGAAAGGAAATCCAATGGAAAAATGCACCCCTTCTCCTTCTCCCGTGATCACTGGTAAGCAAAGAGCACCTAAGCCACACCTAAAGCCCACCCACTGAATTCCGAAAATCAGCATTAAAGTGGAATTGAATTACTGCACTTCAAATGGTAGCAGAATAGTAGCAGGAAAGGATGACATTAACATAATTTTTGAGTTAATGAAAATAAATGCTTTCTAAACTGTGTTGTACCAGGAGAACAACAAAAGAGGGACAACATTCTGTGATAGAAGTGGAATGAATGTAAGAATCTGTTTTTCAGACTATTCTGTTGGTATCTAAGCACAATCATGAACAAGACTGACAAGGTATGATATTCTGGGATGATATTTTGAAGCCATGCAGTTGCAGCTGCAACAATCACTCTGTGATACAGCTCAAGAGGAATAATTCCCTACATTTCTTTCTGGGGAATGTTAGAACTTATCACCTGTTTCAGACACCAGCATTTGGCATTCAACTTGGGGAAAAAAGCCTTTTTGCATTTATTCAAGGTCTTCAGGATAACACTGTAACACATGAACAACCATACCCACCCCAGGGGATAGAGGAATCCCTTCAAACACATTTGAAGATATGTGCTGATGAGAAAATAACATAGTGGGGAAACACACCAGAATGAAAAGCCAGTGTCCAGACAGCTTGGGGGTATGGCATACAGACACTACAAGCCCCCAAGACTGCCAAGTGTGATTGAATAGCAAAAACTTCATGGAAAACCTGTAGTTTATGCTGCGACTACAGAGCAGAAAAAGAAGAAATCAAAAGATTCTGTATTGTGTCCAGGAGAAATTAAATACACACCAAAACAGGATGTGCTCATAATCACATTAGAATGCAAAAGTAAGAAACAAATCAGAACAAATTATTGTAAGAGAACATGACCTAGGGCAAGGGTAGGCAACCTTTTTGAGCCAGGGGCCGGGTTGCTGTCCCTCAGACAACTGGGGGGCCAAAGCCAAAAAATAAATAATTAAATATTTTTTAAAAATCTAAATAAATAAATAAATAATAAAAAATAATTCCTACATACATTGCACATATCATATTTTGAAGTAAAAAACAAAATTGGAACATATACAATACAGGCCCGCTGCGGCCACTGGAGCCCTGCTGGAGGGCTCCGACAACCGCAATGGGCCTCCTATAGGCCCGCCGCTGTGTTCTAAAATGGCGGCAAAGTCTCAGGCGACCTTTCCCATCCTGCCCCGCAACGGGAAAGGTCACACGAGACTTTGGCCACCATTTTAGAACACAAAATGGCGCCCGGAGTGGCGCGGAAGCTGTGGCGGGCGCATAGGGTTGCCATAAGTCAGGACCTCCAAACCGGGACAAATGTAGGACAAAGTTTTCAAATGGAGGGCACTTTTTATAAAAAATGGAGGACACACAAAAAATTGCTGATTTTTAAAAAAATGTTAATATAAATGCATGTTTCTGAGGCTTCTATAGACAATTCCCCCCTTGCCCCCCTTTCCCCCGCTTGCTCCCCCTTGCCTGCCACTTGCCCCCCTTGCCCCTGCTTTGCCCCCTTGCCCGCCACTTGCCCCCGCTTACTCCCCCTTGCCCGCCACTTGCTCCCCCTTGCCCACCGCTTGCCCCCCTTGCCCACCGCCAAAGGCTATGCCGCTTGCGCGAGAGACCTAAGGTCCCAGGATAGGGGGTAATCGGGCCGGGGCGGACCGGGGTCCCCCAAAAGCGGGATTGTCCCGGGGGCTTCCGGGATAGGGGCGGCAATCAGCGGCAGGACCGGGCTGGGGCCAGTCCCAAGGCCTCGGTGGGCTGGATCCAGCCTGCAGGCCGTAGTTTGCCGACCCCTGACCTAGGATCACGAAATGAAGCAGGAAGCCACTTTGTCAATGTTTGTAAGGCTATTGGTTTGTTTCTTACAAACACATTCTTCTGGCAAGTGAACAGATGTGGCTGATATAGAAAACCAATAGACTACAATAACTGGAAGCAGAAGACAGAGGTCTATTTTCTCTGCAAAAATAAGACCAGATATAGATTGTGGCACAGATTATGAACTGATAATATCAACAATTAGACAATGTGAAGCATATCCACACAAGATAGGAAATTTTTAACCAACAGTAGCAATGTTGAATGATCAACTGGTGAATTCATTATACAACCAAGACACTATAAAGAGATAAACAACATACTGAAGAACTATGTAAAAGAAATGAAAAGATGACAGATTCCTTCAAGTAAGAAACTTTTCACCAAGAACTTTCATTTAGAAAGTGAAGTGAATGATGCTCTCAAAGAACTCAAGAGAAATAAATTATCAGGAACAGATGGCATACCAATAGAGCTTTTTCAAGCTGTAAAGATGGAAATCATTCAAATTCTAACAAAAATCTGCCAAAGAATGGAAAAGAAAACAAAGTGTGGAAAAGAAAACACAGACTGAAACACACAATATGCCTACTGATCCCAAGAAAGGGACAGAGACTGTAATTACCACCAGAACATTGAGTTAATCTCCTATGTGAGCAAGGTGATGGTCATGATTTTATAAAAAAAAAAATACTTTTAAGCTTAGTGTTTAAAAAGTCAGCCCCCCCCCCCAAAAAAAATGAGTGGGCTGCAATTGGTCATGCCACCAGGAAATCTTTGGCATTGCCAGCTTGGATTGGGAGAGGCTGGCAGGAGACAAGAAGGGCTTGCGAGTATTGTCAAAGAAACCTTCTAAATATTGAAGGGTCATGCAAATTGGCTGCTCTCCTCCAAGAGCTCAAATGTGGTTTAGCACCAAAGCTGTAGACTGTGTAAAAATGTAAGTTAAATATCTGCGCCTGGTCTCATAGTGCTAAGGTAGGGATGGGCAAAGTATAGGCCCAAGGCTGTTTTCCAGCAATGCAAACTTCCTAGACTGCCCTTCTTCTGATAGGGAAAAAAGATAAATTGCCTGTCCTGGAAGCCTCCAGGAAAGGCAATTCACCTGTTATATGGGTTCAAAAGCTTCCCTACACTGTATTACTTTACAGAGAGTAAATGGGGGTGGGGTGGGGTTGGGTGGAATAAAGAACAAGGAGGCATGGGAAGAATCATGGCATGTGGGTTGGGAATCAGGAAGAAACAGCAGGAAATGAAGCAGCAGGTAGTTAGTGACAAAAGTGGTGCAACTTTGGGACAAAGCAGGGCAACTATGGGATAAAATGTCATTCGGAAGGATCCTCCAGTGACCACTGGAGGTTGCGAAGGTAAAAAGGATCCATATAGGTGGAAATGGGTTTCCATTTTTAAAAAAATGAAGATTGTAAGATAAATTTCCCCCTTGCTTGCATTTTCCATTTAATATTACTTGCTGCAAAGTTACAAACTGTCTTTGTAATACAAAACCTTCACCAGACATTCTTCACATGGCTCACCACAATATTTTAATATGTTAAAAAGTTACAGATCAAGATATATGTATATTAAAAACAGTAGGACATATTTTTCTTTAAAATAAGTAATACACTGAGGCTACTTTCTCAAAATCTGTAACTAGGCCAAGGTGCCTAAATCCAACATCATGTTAGCACCCAACCACTATTGCAATGAGATTTGGTTCACCCCCTACCTCCACTGCCTGCAACTCTGCACTTCCCAAAAAAGCTGCCTTGGAGGATTTCTTAACCCTCGGAAGCAAGTTTTGAGGCCAAACAGGGAGGCTGTGGAAGGAATCCCTTTGGATGACAAAATAGTTTAATCAAACAGGACAACCATATTAGATTCTGGGCAAAATCTGTCTGAAATTAGATTATGAATTAATCTTGGAAATAGGTTATAAATAGGTTATTAAAAATATGGCACTAACAAAATCCATCTAATTTTTCCAAATATATTTATTACATGTTGCATAAAAGCATTAACAGTTAAAAGTTCATATCCATGCTTACATTCTACCCAGTTTCACAAGCCTAGTTAAGGTAAAGGTGTAGGATAATAGATACAATTGTCTTCTATTGTCTTAAATCCAAGCACTTCAGTTTAACTGGGTTCTGGGATTATACCAATACATCTTGCTGAGAACTAATGAAAAGTATGCTCAGTGCTGGGGACTTTCTTGCCAAGCACTTCATCTTTGCAGTGATCAACCCAGACCTGCCCCAGATGGCCTAAATATCCTGAAGGCACAAGATTCTGTCAGATCTTGGAAGCTAAGCAGATCAGACCTGGTTAGGACTTGGATGGGAGACTGCCAACAAATACCAGTTGCTATAGGCTATATTTCAGGAAAAGAACTGGCAAAACTACCTCTGATTATTCCTTGCCTAAGAAAACCTGTGAAATTCACAGGCAACTTGAAGGCATAACCACACATTCTGTACATATTTGAAAACACAATAAATAAATGTAAATAAACATGAAGATCTTAGTAGCTATACAGGTGAGTGACATAAACTAGACACACACTGTACTGGTAACTCATAATAGTTGAATTTTATTCTTGTCATAATACAAAAAATCTTGAATATTTTTCTTACAGTAACCTTCAAAAATATATTTAAACATTCAGACTTAACAAAATCCAAATACTGTATTCAGTTCAGCTTCATCTTACTTTTCTTAATATCCCATTTCTGTCTCTCTCTTTTTTAAACAAGCTAACTATATAAACATGTTAACCTGTATCACTGAAATAACAGCTGCTAAAAGTGCAAAAATAAGGTTTTTAGAAGTCAATTGCATTCCCAGGCAACTGTTTTACAAACTTTTATAATATTAATAAATAATTCAGTACAGTTTATAATATTAAGCCATAAGTGTTATATATAAAGCTCAAAATAAATATTGAAATCTACATGGCATAAATACATTGAGAACATCAGTCCCATTCATTCAGCTAGGACTAAGTCACTTTTTGCTTTTATTTTTTTGCTTACTGTTGTGCCTTCTGTTTGTACAGTTTTCTGAGCTTGTAATAATATCTGAAAAACATGAGTTTGCGTACAGAAAATAATCTCAATTCCATTTTTTGCTAGAAATGCATTTCAACAATAAAGAGTCAGGATTTTAATTTGTATCTCTGTTAAAAGAAGTGATATGTACAGCACGCTATTAATACTCAGGGGGACTTTATAGTAATCTGAAATATCAGAAGCTACACATCAGGCTTGAGGTTTCAAGGGGGTCTTTTATATTCTCAAATGGAGAATCAAAATTTTATTGCTCTGTTGGCATTCCTTTTCTTGTACCTGGCAGGCCCAAGACATTGAAGGTGATATCCTAGTTAACCTAAGTTAATTATCTGCATATTCTTCCTCACATACCATCTGAAGACTACATCAACACTTTGCACCATCACATTTAAAAAAAACATTTTTTTTTAATAAATCCATTAGTTGGTAGATTTTCAGAAAAAAAGCTAAAAATTAATCAAGGAAAATTACCGCAGGAGTTCTTTGACTTGATGAAAACACATTGTTTAGGAGATGCTTGGAGAATAAAGAATGATGATCATAAAGATTTTACATTTTATTCAATCCCTCATAAAACCTGGTCCAGGATAGATACAATCTTAACCTCACTTCACCTATGTGAAAGAATTGGAAAGGTGAAAATAGTTCCAAAAGTATGGTCAGATCACTCTCCGGTTCAAATGGAGTTACAGTTAGGAAAAAGAGACTATAATTGGCGATTAAATGCAAATTTGCTGAAAGATGAAAAATTGGTAAAAGATTTAAAGCAGAATATTGAATGGTACTTTAAAGAGAATAGGAATAACGAGACCTCTTCACAAATAACTTGGGAAGCAATGAAGGCGGTGATAAGGGGCTGGATAATTAAAAAAGCATCCGAAAAAAAGAAAATTCGAGAGAGTAAATTGGTGAAGTTTAATGATGATTTGAAATTGAAGGAATCGAGGTTAATGAAAGATCTAAATAATAAGAAACTTCAATATGAAGTAAAAGTCTTACAAACACAAATTAGAAGACATTTGGCAGAGGATTTAGCAAATAAAATGAAATATGTAAAACAGAAATATTTTGAAGGGGCAAATAAATCGGGGAAAATTTTGGCAGCACAGTTGAAAAAAGAGAAAGCCAAAAGATCAATAATAACCCTTAAAAAGGAAAATGTGATAATCTCGGATCAGAAAAAAATAAGGCAACTTTCTGGAACTATTATAAAGAGCTGTATAGGGAAGGGCATGTAGAGGAGGTAGACATAAGTAAATATTTGGAAAGGACAAGTTTAACGGAATTTACAGAGGAACAGAGAGATAGATTAAATGGGCCTATTACGGAACAAGAATTGATGCGGGCAATCTCTATGAGTAAATCAGGAAAATCTCCAGGTCCAGATGGGTTTATAAATGAATTTTATAAAGTTTGTGCAGATCAAATTATTCAACCCTTGTTGGAAGTGATGAATGAGGTGAGATTGGGCAAGATACCCCAAACATGGACTCAATCCAACACGATATTGTTACCTAAAGAAGGGAAGGATTTAGGTTGCCCAGGAAATTATAGACCTATTTCTTTACTAAATTCGGAATATAAATTATTGGCTTCGATATTGGCAGTCAGATTAAAATCAATTCTAAAAGATTGGATACATTCAGATCAGAACGGGTTCCTTCCAAATAGGAGAATTAAAGATAATATTAGGAATATTTTAAATTTGGTGGAGGTTCATGAAAAAAAAATTGATAAGAAAATGGCTATATTTTTCATCGACGCAGAAAAGGCTTTTGACAATATCGATTGGAAGTACATGTTTGGGGTATTGACTAGGGTGAAAGCAGGGTCGGAATTTATAAAGATGATTCAAACAATTTATACAAAACAGGAGACTAAAATTATTGTTAATGGTGAGAAAACTAAAACCTGTGAGATAAGGAAAGGGGTTAGACAAGGATGCCCCTTGTCCCCACTTTTATTTATTTTGGCCTTGGAACCATTATTATTGAATATTAGAAAGAATCCATTGATTGAGGGATTTAAATGTAAAGGGGAAGAGTATAAACTCAGAGCATTTGCGGATGACGTGGTATTAACAATTGCTAACCCTAAGGAAAGTTGTGAACATTTAATGAAGACTTTAAAGAAATTTGGAAGAGTGTCAGGGTACCGGATTAATGTGGACAAAACAAAAGTTTTGGCCTTGAATTTAACAATGGAAGAAAAGAATTGGTTAGAGCAAATAACAAAATTTAAAATTGAGAATAAGGTCAAATATTTGGGCTGTGTGTTAACAGTTAAAAATTCGGATCTTTTTAGAAACAATTATGAGAAATTATGGGGGGGAGATTAAAAAAGAATTAGAAAGATGGGACAAATTGAATTTATCTTGGATGGGGAGAATTGCCACAATTAAGATGATGGTACTGCCAAAAATGATGTTTCTATTCCAGACCCTTCCAATTATAATGAATGATAAACCATTTGTGAAATGGGAAAAAGATTTAAACAATTTTATTTGGAAAAAAAAGAAAGCAAGGGTTAAAGCAAGAACAATGCAGGACGCGGTGAAGAATGGAGGATTGGCACTGCCGAATATAAAATGGTATTACTATGCAGCGGTATTAGATTGGTTATTAGACTGGATTAGATTAGACAATAGAAGGGTTATAAATTTAGAGAAAAGGGATTTAAAATTTGGACTCCATGCATATCTGATATACGGGAAAATTAAAATAGATGGATATTTTAATGATCACATTATACACAAATCTTTGATTAGAGTATGGAATAGGTATAAAAAAATGGTGCGCATTAATACCATTGTGGACCTCCCCTAATGAAGCGTTTTTTAATCGAGTTGTTATACAAGATAATATGTGGGTGACATATAAACAATTAACAACAGTGGTTGAAGGAGTGAGAAAAATGAAAACACAAGAGGAACTGGAGAGGGATGGACTTAAATGTGATTGGTTTTCATACAGACAGTTTAAAGAAAGATACATAATGGATAAGAAAATGGAAGATATAGGGGAGGGAGAACCACAATTAGAAAAGATTATATTAGACCCCAAGAAACAAATCGCTAAATTATATAATTTAATTAGAGAGTATGAATTGGAAGCAGAAATTATAAAGGATTATATGATTAAATGGCCCAAGGATTTAAAAGAAACGATTCAATTGGAACAATGGGAAAGTGTTTGGAACGGAAGAGTAAAAATAACACCTAGTGCGGAAATTAAAGAAAATCTATATAAATCAATGTATAGGTGGTACTTGACTCCTTTTAAATTATCTAAAATGTTCAATCAAAATAATACATGTTGGAAGTGTAAAAAGGAGGTGGGAACGTATTTTCACTGTTGGTGGAGTTGCCCTAAAATATTTAGGTTCTGGAGAGAGGTCCATAAAGAGATTAAAAAAATTGTGACAATTAGAGAAAAACCAAATCCCTTAATGTTTCCTTACTCAAATATTACCGATTTGAGTAAGGAGGAAGTATATAAAGAAAAGATATTATTTTATATGATCGTGGCCGCAAGAGCAGTGATTGCCAAGAAGTGGAAGATGGAAGAGCTGCCTTCAATTGAAGACTGGCATTTAAAGGTGATGGAATATTCTGAGATGGATAAGTTAACAATGTTGATAGGGAAAGGGAGGTTGGAGGAGTTCAATAGGGAATGGGATCCCTGGGATAGATATTTACATAATAGGGGGTAGTCATTAGGATGGATTTTTTTCAGAAATCTCTAGAATAAAGTGAAAAAGGGGAAAATTGATGGTGGTTTCAGAACCAGGGGATTTTTTGGGATCTTTCTTATTAGAGTGGTAGTCTATGTCCTATGGTGTGTATATAGAACAATGAATAAGTTTGTTTTAATATTAGGCCAAAAAGAGAGGGTGGAAGATGCGAACCAAAGGAAGTTTGTGGAGAAGATAGAAGAGAGAAGATAGAAGTGAAAGTAGAAGGGATAATAAGAAATTTATACTTCCGGGTTGGAACGGCAGCCCGTCGGACGCAATCTCAGGGAGTTCCTGAGAAACCGTCCTCCCTCGCTGGTGTTTTCCCAGCTCGTTATCTCCAACACGAAGCAGGGAAAAACCCCAGACAAGGCATTGCCTGGGTGAAGAGGCTTCGCAAACCTTCAAGTGCTTCAACCTGACTGGGGGTCTTTTGTCCCCTGAGATCCAAGCAGGAAGAAGCAAGGGAGGTAAGAAGAGTCGGCACCAGCAAGGGAGCCTTTTCAGGCACAAGAGCTGCCACCAATTTATTTTTAGAAGATAGGACAAGAGCATAACTTGTGGATATAACTGTGTTGCTACTTGTGTTTAAAACAAAGAAGATATCTTGTTTAAAAACCTTCTATGGGAAAAAAGAGAAAGAGCTAAGTCAGTTACAACAAGAAGATAAACGGACTCTATATTTATTTACTTATTATTAATTTAAAGCCTGTCTCCGAATTTGGTAATGGACATTAGAGAACAAATTAACTTTGGCTGAAGAAAGAAATTCGAAGCAGGCAAGACAGACTTCAAAACAAAATAAGACTTAAGATAAAACCCAACTTTATTTGGTTGTTGTAAAACTAACTCCAAGCGTCATTATCTCAAAACTAACTCAAACAAAGGATGGAGGTCGAGGGAGTAAAGGAACAGAGCTCACAGTTGAAAACAACCATTAATTGAAAGCAGCTGTAAGAGACAGGCAGCTGACAAGAAGCAAAGTAAAACTTTTAGGAAAGAAAGAAAGGTGACTAAGTTGAAGAAGAAGGGAAAAGACAAGACAGCAGGAAAAGAAATAACAACAAAAGATCCAGAGAAAGAAAGAGAAATATTAGCAAAATGAATACTAGGAGGGCAAAAGACTTAAATCAGCAAAGAAGAAACTCAGCAGAGATTAACCCAAAAACCTCAGAACAAACAACATTATTAGAGGAATTAAAAGCCTTATACACTGACATGAAAGAGGACATTAATGCAATGAAAAGAGACATGGCAGCGATGAGGAAGGAAATTAAACAAGAAATACGACAAGAGATCAGATCGGAATTAAAGGAGATTAAGGAGACTTTAAGGAAAGCAACTGATGACATAAAGCAGATGGAGAAAAACGTACACAAAATAGAGGAAAAAACTGACAAAATTAACAAAAAAGTGAATGAAATAGAAAAAAATCATGAAAAGGACCTTGATGAACGGGCCTTATATGATCTGAAGCAAAGGGAAAGCTGTATTAAAATACAATGTATTGATTTTTAATCTGTTATAGGTTTTTTTCTTTTTTCCCTGTGGTTGTGAGATGTTTGTTTTATTTGTATGCTTGTTATTTGTTTAATAAAAATTATTTTAAAAATTTAAAAAAATAAAAAAACCATTTTTACTTGATAAACTTTGGTTCCAATATATAGAAATGATATTTGTTGCTTTTTTGGGTTAACCTAATGAAGATATAGCACAATATGGACTTTAAACACACTTAGGTTTATGCTCACCCTTAATAGCAAATAGGGATGCAGTGGCTTAGTGGTTAAGATGCCAATTCTGACAAACACAAGATCAGAAGGTTGACAGTTCAAGGCCTGAGGGCTGCATGATGGAGTGAGCTCCTGTCACTAATCCCAGCTTCTGCCAACCTAGCAGTTCAAAAGCATGCAAATGCAAGTAGATAGATAGGTACTACTTTGGTGGGTAACAGCATTCAGTGCAGTCATGCTGGCCACATGAGCACCAGAGCAGTCCTCAGACAATGATGGTTCTTTGGCTTAGTAACAGAGATGAGCACTACCCCATACAGTTGGTTACAACCAGACATTCATATCAAGGGACTACCTTTACCTTCTTCTTCTTCTTCTTCTTCTTCTTCTTCTTATTCTTATTATTATTATTATTATTTCTATCCCATTTCTTCAACAAGATTGAGGTGGCTTACAGCAATAAAATCCATACGACACAAGAGAATAAAACCCCACAATAGCAAAGGATCTCTATTCATTTTGTTTTATTATTATTATTATTATTTATTAGCCTGTTATAAAACCAAAAATAAGAAAAAGACTTAAGGAGAAATAAACCAATGTGCTTTTCAGTTTCAGCACCAGCATCTGTATTTACTTATCAATGGCCTGTTACAGACTGCCAAAATAAAGCTGCTTCGGGTCTCTTTGGAGGTATGCTATTTAAATGATGCATGGGTCCTAAGAGTCTGGAAGTCGTGCCAAGGCCACACTCCATTCCTAAGCACTGGAGTGCAGCTTTTGTGCAGCTTCCAGATTCTTCTGCATGCATCATTTAAACAGCATACCTCCAAAGAGACCCGAAGCAGCTTTATTTTGGCAGTCTGTAACAGGCCAATATAATTAGAGTTATTAAACCTTCTAGGCTAATTTACAGTCGCTCTCATTTTCAGTAACTTGTATGGTTTTAATTCTCTACTAGATTTAATACCTTTTTAAGGAGGGGAGGGTACTAGGGATTTGATATGTTTTGTATTTTTATCTTGTTAGCCGCCCCAATTGTTCTCAGAGGGGCGGGATACAAATAAATTTTATTAGTAGTAATAGTAGTAGTAATAGAAATGGTGTTGAGAGAACACGATTCACCTCAAACTATCTAGCAAGTAGTTTTTTGTGGGTTCTTCAGGCTATGTAGCCATGTTCTAGAAGGGCTTATTTCCTGACATTTTACCAGCATCTGTGGCTGGCATCTTCAGAGAATGAAGGTACCACTGCTGATCAAGAATGTGGAGCTAAACCACAATCCAATATTATTTCTAATCCCAGAAATATATACTCTGAGTCTGGATTCTTACCAAGAATCAAACTGAGATGGCATTGTCTATATTCTAACATGTATTTCTGGATCCAGTGCCTCTCATCTATTTAAGGCATTCTCATCAATAAATATTATGTATTCCCTTTACCTTCACTTGATCCTGGTGGAAAGAATAATTCTTTTTTATTCAGTGGATGTTGGAGAACTTTCAGTGGTCTAAATCCTGGTGAAGCTTTAATGATAGAGCAGATTTCTGGTGGGTTACATAAATACTGGAAGAATGGAAGAACACATGACAATCAGTTATCCATAAATGAACAAAGTTTTGATCTCACACCGCATCAGTAACAAATACTAAACTAGTACATTTTGATGTAATTTGGTTACATAGTATTTACCAAAGCCTTGAGCACACAGGCTGCAGAATGACTGTGAGGAAAAGATCTGAAACATTATATTGGGGCAAACTGCTGTTTTGAGAACAAACCAGGATCGTAATCCCATTTTGATTTAGGCTTGTCTGAACAAACTATAGTTCCCTGAAGCTTAAGTGTAATGAGAAACAATGGAAGCTTTAGTATCTATTTAGAAATTAAACAAAATTTGTCCATGAGCTTTGCCAGAGAAAAGAAGCAGGAATGTCCTAGTTAAAAGCTTGTTGACTTGCTGTGTCTCATTCACATAACAATGAACCATAGTTTTACCATTGTATCTAACAAAGGCCACAAGTTTAGAGTAAGGACTCCTCTGCTCAAACCCTGTTCTCGCAGCAGTGACTCTACAAAAAATAAAATGTATTCACCAGGCAGGCCCAGCTCCATCAGGGCTAGCCTGAAGAAAGAGGCTCCTCCCTCCATAACTGCCATTCTCCGGCCTGTGAGGGAGTGAACAGTCCGCCCAGCTCCATCAGGGCTAGCCTGAAGAAAGAGGCTCCTCCCTCCATAACTGTCATCTTCTAGCCTACGAGGGAGTGAACAGGCAGCCCAGTTCCATCAGGGCTAGCCTGAAGAAAGAGGCTCTTCCCTCCATAACTGTCATCTTCCAGCCTACGAGGGAGTGAACAGGCAGCCCAGCTCCATTAGGGCTAGCCTGAAGAAAGAGGCTCCTCCCTCCATAACTGTCATCTTCCAGCCTACGAGGGAGTGAACAGGCAGCCCAGCTCCAT
>NC_056523.1:101847508-101871093 GCF_019175285.1 Sceloporus undulatus
CAGGGCTAGCCTGAAGAAGCTGAGCCCTCCCCTCCAGTCCATCTGCCTTGGTCCAGGCCTCAGAGGGAGAGAAGAACCACTGGACCTCATCCCCTTTCCCTCCACCATTCCCTTCTCCTTTTGTGTTGTGTCTTTTAGATTTTAAGCCTGAGGGCAGGGAACTGTCTAATTAAAAATAATAATTGTAAGCCGCTCTGATAGCCATTAGGGCTGAAGGGCGGGGTATAAATACCATAATAAAAAAAATGGGAAAGACAGGTTGCACAACTGTAACTGTAGTTCTTAGAGTGGTCATTTGTGAATCTACACAACTAAGTATTTCTACGCAGGTGCAGTTGTGTGAATTCACAGATACCATAAAGAATATACTGCTTTCAGGGCACTCTTTATCAACCTCCTCTCACTCGTGCACCTGGAGCCAGTACCGCGCCATTGCACTTTCTTTTTGCCTCTCTCTTAGCAATAGTAATGGCAGTATAGCAAGTACATTTCTATACTGCTTATCAGTGCACTTAAGCACTCCCTAAGCAGTTTACAATGTGTAAGCTAATTGCCCCCAATAAGCTGGATACTCAGATGCCAGGCTGTGTCAACCCTGGAGCCCCTCACTGGTATCGAATTCACAACCTTGCAACTGTGAGTGAGTGGCTGCAGTACCAGCATTTAACCACTGAGCTCTCTTAACACTGTCTTTGAGGAATTATTTTTCCCTTATTTATTTTCTCATTTCTGGAACTCTAGTACAGTGGTGCCTCGGGTTACGAAAGTAATTCGTTCCGCGGCCGCTTTCGTAACCCGAAAAGCCTTCGTAAGCCGAATTGCCATAGGCGCTAATGGGGAAAAGCCGCGATTCCGTGCGAAAAAGCCGAAAAAAGCACCAAAAGTTTTTTCGTAACCCGAAAAAACATTCGTAACCCGGAACAATAATTCCCTATGGGATTTTTTCGTATCCCGAAAATTTCGTAACCTGGGTATTTCGTATCCCGAGGTACCACTGTACCACAATTGTCAAAGGAAAGTAAAGAAATAGAAAAAAAGTTAAAGGTACTAAAGGTAATCAAGAATATTGAATGGGAGGAGGGACAGGAGGGAGGAGGGGACACTGACAGCACATGGCTTGCAATCATGCAACTGCCCCAGGAGTGACATTTGTACCCTGGGGACTGTATGCTCGACAGGCCATTGGTCAGTTTCCCCTGTCAATGAAAAGGGACAGGTTGGGAACTGCACAGCTACAGGTTGGAAGCATCATCATGTGATGAGTATGGCCAATACCACTTTTTTTCTGGTGTAATCACAGGTTACCTTAGTAATGTCCTAAGTGAGCTAGTTTGGAAGCTATTTAACTATGTTCAGTACGAGCATATGTCTTCTAATCCCATGTCAAGCATGGGTGTATGTGGATGTTTTGGTAAGTTTATAGCAGATGCTGTTAAATAATTAGAACTCATTTTGTCAGTGATATAAGAGCACTTCAGTTTTGCAATTGTTTTTAAAAACAAGGTGTGGAATAAGTAAACAAAGAAATACTAAAAATACTATATAAAATGTGTTATACAGACAGACCCGAGCAACCCTGTTCAAGCAGATGAAAGCGTACAATTTGATTGACCCAGTAAATGTATCCTTCATGCAAATTGTGAAGTCAGAAAGAATCCCAGATTATCGCATGGTATAAATCAGGAGTAGGGAAAGTGTGGCCCATGGGCTGCACATAGGTCCCATTTTTGGAGAACCCCCCTGCAGATCCCCATATCCCTCAACCTGACCAAAAAATTTTTTTTTCAAATTTCCTGGACCAATTTTTGAGATTTTCTTTTTGCCTTAAATTGTCCAGATATGCCTAAACTATAGCAAATGTGGCAGCTTAATTTACCAGAGGCTGAAAACAGCAGAAATTGGCCAAAACGTGTTAGGTAGAAGTGACATTGCATCACTTCCAGTTCACCTAGATCCTGCAGATGCAGCTGGTGGGAGCAAATCAAAAGAATGAAAACTGACTCAGCCTAAATCATTACTAATTCCAGAAAAAGGAGACCAATTGAATCAATGGTACCTCCATACTACAAGATGGGAACAGTGGCAGGATGTAGAAAGAAAGACCACATGCTAGATGGATGGACTCTATAAAAGAGGTCACAGGTATGAATTTCAAGACCTACGCAGAGAAGCGGAAGATAGGGAGTCTTGGAGATGTCTCATCCACAGGGCTGCCATGAGTTAAGATCAGCTCGAAGGCAGTTAGCACCAACTTTCCTAAGTTTTTTGTGGGTTTTTGGGCTATGAGGCTGTGTTCTAGAAGAGTTTATTCCTAATGTTTTGCCAGCAGCTATGGCTGGCATCTTCTCTGAACACGTACAGAGAACTTGCAGATTACCTGAGATTTAAGAGAGATATGAAGCTGAAGAAGGGGGTAATCAGTATTTCACTAACCACCAAAAAGGAATACTAAAGAATAGCCAGTACTTATAGGGGAGAAAGTCAGAAAAGTAAAAGATGAGAATGTCTCTGGTTCCCCAACAGCTGAGGAGAGAGAGAAACTGCTCTCCCCACCACATGGGCAGAGAAATCTGAAAGAGCTGCCATCGTATTACCATATTAACCCATAGAAAAGTCATCCCAGGATTTGGGGGTCTTTTTTGTCATAAATTTGTCGACTTATAGATGAGTATATATGATAGTAGTAAAGGAATACCTAGCTATAAGGGAATTCAAGTCTCCAGGACTGGGTTAACTGCACCCAAGAGCCCAAAAGAAATTTGCAGGTATAATCTCTTTGAGAATTCTTGGAGAACAGGAAAAGTCCTAGCAAAGGGCAAATGTTGTCCCCATCTTCAGAAAGGCCAAAAAAGAAGACCTAAGGCTTTACTGACCAGAACAGATCGGTCTATGCATATCTAGAAAGGGATACTGTGATTACTAAGAGCCAGTATGGATTTATCAAAAACAAATAATGCTAACTAATTTTATCTTTTGCTCTCTCTTTTTTGATAATGTCAACAGCATGGCAGATCGAGGATTGCTGTGGGCATAGTACAGTGGTACCTCGGGATACGAAATACCCAGGTTACGAAATTTTCGGGATACGAAAAAATCCCATAGGGAATCATTGTTTCGGGTTACGAATGTTTTTTCGGGTTACGAAAAAACTTTTGGTGCTTTTTTCGGCTTTTTCACACGGAATCGCGGCTTTTCCCCATTAGCGCCTATGGCAATTCGGCTTACGAAGGCTTTTCGGGTTACGAAAGCGGCCGTGTTACGAATTAATTTCGTAACCCGAGGCACCACTGTATATCTTGATTTCACAGAGGCATTTGACAAGTTCTCATAATATTTTTTCAGGTTAATGGGAGAATTGTGGACTAGACAGTGCTACAGACAGGTGGATCTGATGGCAGGTCTTCTCTCTATCCCAAGGGCTACTGGTGTGGTCTCAAAGGGATAGAAGAACAGGCAGGCAGGCACAGATCCATCATACCTATGCCCAACAGCCAAGGAAAGACTCTCCTTCCATCCCAACTGCAAGTGCTGTGGCCTCAGAGGGAAAGAAGAACAGGCAAAATCAAATAGAATTAATACCTTCTTCCACTGCCATTCCCTTTTCCTTGTTGTCATGTTTTATTTAGATTATTATTATTATTATTATTAACCTTTATTTATGAAGCGCTGTAAATTTACACAGCGCTGTACATGCAATCTTTTTAGTTAGACGGTTCCCTGCCCTCAGGCTTACAATCTAAAAAGACATGACACAGAAGGAGAAGGGAGTGGTGGAGGGAGAGGGTAAGAGGTCCAGCAGTTCCTCTCTACCTCCGAGGCCTGGACCAAGGCAGATGGACTGGAGGGAGGGCTTGGCTTCAAAATGGAAGGTTAATCATTATCCAGGGAAAATACATACTCACAAGTAGGATAATACATATACAGAACATAGCAATACAGGAAATGGATCGATAAACAGCCAACAACAGAACATCAGATAGTAAGCGACAATTATGCAATGCTTGGGAAGGCTTCTCTGAATAGGATGGTTTTCAACTCCGTTTTGAAGCTGGTTAAAGAAGTGATGGCTCTTGCTTGTGGAGGAAGAAGGTTCCAGGAGTGAGGGGCAGCAAGTGAAAAGGGGCGAATCCGGGATGGGGCAGAGGAAAGCCTGGGCTGGGACAGGAACCCTTGACTACCAGAACGGAGGGCCCTGGTGGGAAGGTGAGGAGAGAGAAGGTCTGATAAGTAAGGAGGGGTCAGTCCATGGAAGGCTTTGAATGTCGACAGCAGGAGCTTATACTGAATGCGGAAAGGGAGAGGGAGCCAGTGAAGGGATGCCAACACAGGAGAGATGTGGTCAGAGCGGTGGGTGGAAGTGATAATGCGTGCAGCTGAATGCTGGACAGAGATTAAAGGACAGAGGTGAGAAAAAGGAAGCCCAGCCAGGAGGACATTACAGTAATCCAGTTGTGAGATCACTAGGGCATGGACCAGGATCTTGGCAGTAGAGGCGGAGAGATATGGTCGGATTTTGGCAATATTGTACAAAAAGAATCTACAAGCCTTGGCTGTGGTCTGGATCTGAGGGATACACAACAGAGAAGAGTCAAAGATAAAGCCAAGACTGCGGGCTTGCTGGACTGGTTGAATGGAAATGTTGTCCACAGAGACAGAAAAGGAGAGTTGAAGGGTGGGCTTAGGAGGAAAGACAAGAAGCTCTGTCTTGGACATGTTGAGCTTCAAATGCCGATGGCGCATCCACTGTCAGACAGCTGTAAGGCAAGACGAGACTTGCTGTTCAAGCCTTGGAGAAAGGTCAGGGGCAGAAAGATACAGCTGGGTGTCATCGGCATACAGATTGTAGGAAAAACCAAAAGAGCTGATGAGTTTTCCTAAGGACAGTGTGTAGAGAGAAAACAGAAGGGGACCCAGAACAGAGCCCTGGGGAACTCCAACAGATAAGGGAACAGGAGAAGAAGTCTGACCCCCTGCAACTACTGCAAAAGATCTGCCAGACAAGTAAGATCTAAACCAGTCGAGAACAGGGTCTGAGAACCCAAGGTCAGAGAGTATGTCAATTAGGAGACAGTGATCAACAGTGTCAAAGGCTGCAGACAAATCGAGAAGAATGAGCAAAGGCCATTAGCCTTGGCCTGTAAAAGGTCATTCGAGATCTTAGTGAGAGCTTAGTGAGATTGTAACCTTGAGGGCACGGAACTGTCAAACTAACAATTTGTAAACTTCTTTGGGAGATTTTCTGGCTGACAAGTGGGGTATAAATAAACTAAGAAATTGGTTGACAGACCTAACCAAGAGAATGCTTACCAACTGTTGCTTTTCCTCCTGAAGGAGAAGAGGGGTGTTTCAGGACTCTTTCCTCAGCCTGGTGTTGTTTGACTTAGATGATGGAACAGAAAGCACACATATCAAATTTGCAGTTGACACCAAATTAGGGGGCATAACTAATACTACAGAGGACAAGATCAGCATTCAAAATTACCATGGCAGATTAGAGAGCTGGGCCAAAGCTAACAAAATGAATTTCAATAGGGATAAATGTAAGATACTACATCTAGATATGTTTTAGTTGGTAGCTGCTTTGATTATCTTGCTACAGAAAAGTGGGATAGAAATAAAAGTTTTATTATTATTATTATTATTATTATTATTATTATTATTATTTATTATTATTAGGCAGGAAAAATGAAATGCACAAACATAGCATGGATGATCTCTGGCTTGAATGTAAAAAGGATCTAGGGATCCTATTACATAACAAGCTAAACATGAGTAAACAGTGTGATACAGCAGCAAAAAGGCAATGAAATTCTGGACTGCATCAACAGTAGTGTCAGGATCAAAAGAAGTAATGCCACTCTATTCTGCTTTGGTCATACTTCCCCTGGTCCAATTCTGGACACCACAGAAGGATATTGACAAACTGGAATGAGACCTGAGAAGTGCAACCAAGATATAAAAGGTCTGGAGATCAGGCCTTATCAGGAACAGCTAGGGAGCTAGGTATGTTTAGCTTAGAGAAGAGAAGTCTGAGAGCTGATATGATAGCTATCTTTAGATATCTGACGGGATGTCATGTAGAAGATGGAGCAAGTTTGCTTTCCTTTGCTCCAGGGACTAGAACATGAACCAATAAATTCAAATTACAATAAATGAATATAAATATAAATATAAATATAAATATATATATATATATATATATTATTTTTTTAAATTAAAAAATGAAAGAAAGAAAGAAAAGAAAAGAAAAGAAAAAGATTCGACCTAAACATTAGGAAGAGCTTGTTAACTATAAGAGTAGTTTGATATTGGAATGGACTGTCTCAGAGGATGGTGGTTTTTCAACAGGGATTGGGTGGACATCTTTCAGGAGTGCTTTAGTTGTATATTTTTGCATAGCAAGGAGTTGAACTAAATGGTTCTGGGTCTCTTCCAACCCTAATATTCTATGACTCTATCAAGTTTGTATTGATTAAATGAGTCTAATCTAAGATTAATATTTGGATTTAAGGTTTCTGACTAAAGATACACACTTCAATTTTTCTTTAATTATTATATCTGTATTCATAAGTCAAGCATAGGGAATTTTTGAGTGGTGAAGTTATTTGTGGTGCTAGTATACTTTGACTACTTTTTTAAAATGCAAGAACAGTCTTAAAAATATTTTTAGGTTAGCAATGCAACAAAGGTAGAAATGTAAGTAATAGGCATATAACCTGATAAATCGTCTGTTTTGGAGACAGGGTTGCAGGAACAATTTCTTCTGAATTGACATATACGCTATTTGTGTTTGGTAAGAAATCTTCACTGAGGGAGCCTTTGTGCACTGATGACAAGTCCAGCTATACCAAAGCAAGACAAAAATACAAGGAATTGTTATAAAGTAGCAAGCTCCTCTATTAACTCTAGAGAACATCTAGATGAAGTTCCTCCCTCAGCCTGTGTGCCTGATATGGATCTTGACAAAGAATGATAGACAGTGTTCCTTTGCCATTACATTACTGTAATTGGTCACTCAGTCCCATTTCATCCCCCCCCAGATACTTCCATAACTCTAAGGTAATTATAGTTATAAATCAGAAGGGAGTAAAAAGGATGCTTATCTTTATGAGCTGGGTAAAAACTGAATGTAGTTGCTCACTATCCCTGAATGTATAGATATCAATCATGCAAACAATACTGCCAGTGTGCACTATTGGACAGAGTAGACTTGGATTGGGTACACTTCAACTAACTCCCACGCAACTATAAAGTTTATCTTTGATAAGTCAGTCTCTCTCTCTCAATTTTTCATTCTCTCTTTCAAAATCAAGACTAACCCATCCTTCACAGAGCTATTGTAAAAATAAAATAGAAGTTTGTGCAGAGGGATAATGTTTAGCTATGTTTAGACAATAACACAGAAATAAATTTGTTGAATAACAGTCAGTGAACTTAGCTGTACTATTTTGTTGAGGTTAGCTGTACTATTTTTCCTATATATATAAAAATGTGTGAAAATGTAATAAGTAAGCATTTTCACCATTCATTCAAAAGCCGAATCATTCATTTCTAAATCTGCTATTTTCACTGTAAGTATGTACTTTTTCTTCCAGTATGGAAGTTGTTCTCTTTGTAAAATATGTTATTATAGCCTTTTGAATACATTCTGAGAAATGTTTCAAAAGCCAGATATTTATGTGAATAAATTAAATGTTGCTAGCTGTTATTGAAACTGATTTTGCAATCTATTTGAAACCAGAAGCAACAACAAGATCGAACTTTAAACATATTATACATACATATATACACACATATTAATTCCACTTAAAAAATAAAAAAATGAATAGTAACCAAAGTCCAAACTTAATCGTGACATATTTGTTAAACATATTTCACTAACCTCTACATCTTCTGGTTGTAGAAATGCTGTACTTGCTAGGACTTCTCTATTCCTTCCTAGGTTCACTGATCTGGAACTGATCTCCTATATACAGGCAAATAATCTTATCACAAGCAAATTGCTAGGGCTGCTGTTAATTGGAAAATACTTCATTTCATTCATGCAGAAATATCAATCTACCTGAAACTCATGTCTATTTGTATCTTGATGTCTAATTCCTTCACATGGCAGAAATCCTTTTGACACAGATAACTGGATTCTCTAAGAACTCTCATTTATCACCACATACTTTTAACTTCATTTAAAAAAACAACAGAATGTCAAGTGGACATTTTTTTTTGCTAAGAACCTTTTTCCAGAATGGTTTTTTAAATCCAAATTAAGTTAACCTGCATTTTCCTGGAGTCTATTAAATGATGAGGGTTAGGTACTAGATAAGGGGGGTGGGCAGCAGGAGAGAGGAGAAATCCATTCTCTGGACTATGTTCCTTCAAGTTGGTACCTTCCAAATGCTTTGGACTACAATTTCATAAGTCTCATCCTGTGTGGTCAGCGGACATACTCACTGGTATGGTAAAATTATAATCCAGCGTGTCTGTAATGCTGTCTATGGCTGGTAGGAGTTATGGTGACAGACTGTTGCATTGTGCAAGAATTTGCCTCAAAACACATTATTGGTACTGACTAGTTGGCCAGCAATGGTATATAAAGAAATCCAGAGTAAAGGTTGGACACATTGATTCAATGGCCCCTATATCTTGGCCTCAGTTTGCTCTTGCTGAAAAACAAAGTTGGGTGTAGACTAATTAACTCTATACTAGGGATGTAGGTCAGTTTAGATGTAACAGTAAATGGAAAATGCAAAAGTTGCCGCCCTCTACAAGTTGTTGGACTGCAGCTCCCATCAACCCTAGCTAGTAGAGCTAATGGTGAAGAATGTGAGGCTTGGATTCATGAACTCCATTCCCTCAGTGTAGTCTGACACTGTTTTTAACAATAATGATTTCATTCAAAAGCAACAAAATATGGCATGTGCGTATTTTCCGGCCTATAAGACGACTTTTTAGCCCAGAAAAATGTTCCCCAAAGTCGGGGGTAGTCTTGTACTAGCCCCTGGGTCCTAAAGAGAGCCCTCGGCAGGGAAGGCTTCTCTCAAAGGCAAAGGAGCATCCTCCTCTGTTTCTTCCCTCCTTTGCCTTCCCTCCCTCCCTCCCTTTCTTTTCCCCTCCTTCCTTCTCTCCCTCCCTTCCTCCTTCCTTCCTTCCCTTTTCCTTCCTTTTCTTCTCTGCCTTCCTTCCTTGCTCCCTCCTTTCCCTTCCTGTCCTCGGAAGGCAGAAGGTCTGTCTCTACCTTCCCTCCAGCCTGAGAGCAAGGCTGGCTACAGAGCAACCAATCCTTTGGAGTCACACACTCACAGTTTTCAGCCAATCAGAGAGCGGGCTGGAGAGTGGTCGCCACCCCACCCTCAGAAAAGGCTCTCTCTCTCTCTCTCTCTTAGCCCCTGAGTCCCTCTGAGAGCCAGGCTACAGAGCAACCAATCCTGTTTAGATGGAGTCACACTAACAGCCAATCAGAGAGAGGACAGTGGTTGCCCCCCCCCCCCCCCCCCAACCAACAACCCCACGCATCACCCCCTGGTTTTTCAAGGGAATTGCCTCCACACTTCCAGATCCCAGCCCCAGAGAATGAGTCTACAGCATAATCAGTGTTGCCAATTTAAGTCCACTTCTGCAGGTGCATTTGGATTTAATAATGATAACAATAATGGTGATGATGATGATAGAGAGATAGATCTTGTAGCACCTTTGAGTCTCACTGAAAGAAAAGTTGGCAGCATGAGCTTTCCTAGACTTAAGCGTACTTCCTCAGATGCATGGGAATTGTAGTTCATTGTGGCACCAGAGCTCTCACAAAACTACAATTCCCAGGGTTCCCTAGCACTGAGCCAGGGCAGTTAAAGCAGTCTCAAACTGGATTATTTCTGCAGTATGGATTGGACCTTGAGCATTTTTAATAACCAAGGTCCAAAACACACTGCAGAAATAATCCAGTTTGTGACCACTTTAACTCTCCTGGCTCAGTGCTAGGGAATCCTGGGAATTGTAGTTTGTAGTGGCACCAGAGCTCTTTCTGAGAACGCTCAATGTCTCACAAAACTACACTTCCCAGGGTTCCCTAGCACTGAGCCAGGGCAGTTATTTCTGAAGTGTGTCTTGGATCCAACTAAGGCTGCATCTTCACTCCAGAGACAATCCAGTTTCATACCGTTTTAACTGCCATGGCCCAGTGCGATGAAATCCTGGGAATTGTAGTTTGTTGTCACACCAAAGTTTGCTGAGAAGGCTAAATATCTCAGAAAACTAGAATTCCCAGGATTCCATAGCACTGAGCCAGGGCAGTTAAAGCAGTCTCAAACTGGATTATTTCTGAAGTGTGTCTTGGACCCAACTCAGGCTGCATCTTCACTCCAGAGACAATCCAGTTTTGTACTGTTTTAACTGCCATGGCCCAGTGCTATAAAATCCTGGGAACTAATTTGTTGTCACACCAGAGTTTTCTGGGAGAGAAGGTTAAATGTCTCACAAAACTAGAATTCCCAGGATTCCCTGGCACTGAGCCAGGGCAGTTAAAGGGGTGTCAAACTGGATTATTTCTGCAGTGCAGTTGCAGCCTAACACGTTTCTATTTGGCACAAAGCTTCCTGGGCTTTGATTCCAATAGGAGCCACTTGAACTGCCACGGCTCCATCCATACAGAATCCCTGGGATTTGTAGTTTGGATCAGTGCCCCTCCATGCATTCTTTGGGCAGAGAAGGCAAAAGACCTTATAAAACTACAGATTCTAGGATTCCAATAGGATGGAGCAGCAGCTCTTAAAATGGTGTCAAACTGCATTAATTCTAAAGTGTAGATGCACCAAGAGGAAGGGTGGGAGGAGTTGTCGAGGCGGGTGAAATAATGTTGTGTATGCTGTTATTTCAAACGTGGAACAGACTCCTTCCTCAGAGTGTAGTGGAGTCTCCCTCCTCTTCCCCTCCTTTTCTTCTTTCTCCTTCTCCTTTTTTCTCCTCCCCCTCTTTCTCCTCTGCCGCTGCTGTTACTGTTATTGTGTGCCTTCAGCTCCTTTCTGACTTATCGTGGAAGAGAGGGGTGGTCTTATACGGTGAGTATATCCCAAACACTCTATTTTAAGTTGTAAAGTTGGGGGTCGTCTTATACGCCCAGTCGTCTTATATGCCGGAATATACGGTAGTTTATTACCAAGCTAGCAGCTTCATATGCTACAGTCTGCTTAGACCCATTCTGTGGTCTACTTCTTGGTCACACAAAGGTATGACAGAATGGTGGATTTTACAGATATCAATGTGCTCAATTTTGTAATAAATGTCAATTTCAGATATAGTTAAATACTTCACAATGAACATCCTTGAAAACAGACCAGTAGCCAGTTAAGTTATTTTCTTTATACCCAGTGCCAGTTAGCAATCTGACCACGGAATTTGGACTCGCTGAAGTTTCCAAACAATTTCTAGAGGCAGTCCCATGTAGATAGCATTACAGTAATTCCAACTGGATATAATCAAGGCATGTGTTGCCATCTAACATCTCCAGGAATGGGCAAAGCTAGTGCATTGGCTTTAAGTGTGTAAACACACTCCTGGCTACCTCTGAAACCTGGCCATCCAGTCTCAGCTTTAAAATAGGAAATTTATTATGAAACTCTGCTTTCTGATACAATTTCTAATCACTAAACAACAAATCCTATTTATTATAAATCTTGAATCATTATAAGGAGCCTTGGTGGTGCAGTGGTTAAATGCCTGTACTGCAGTCACTCACTCACAAACCGTAAGGTTGCGAGTTCAGTACCAGCAAAAGGGCTCAAGCTTGACTCAGGCTTGCATCCTTCTGAGGTGGCTAAAGTAAGTACCCAGATTGTTGGGGGTTATTAGCTTACACTTTGTAAACCGCTTAGGAAGTGCTTAAGTGCACTGATAAGTGATACAGAAATGTACTTGCTATTATCAGACCACCTTTGTATTTATTTTTTTCAGATTTCCAGAGTATTTTAATCTAGAACATATGTATTACTGTACTTCTATTAGAAATGGCAGGATTACAATATAGTTAAAGCAGAAGCTACCAAAAACACACCTAAAACAAGGTGCTCATAATCTTTCAATCTGACATTAAGGAACAAAACTAGCTCAGCCTTGACTGATCTTAGAGGAAATATACCTGCATGAAATTTCCATTGTGCATTAATAGCACACAAAATGAGAATACATTTCACAGTGCCAGTACATTAAATGCTTTGTCAATGGACATCTTTCAAGTTATCACTTCCTACACCACTGTTCAGTTCAACCTTCCCCACTGCCATAACCCTAGTGGTCAAATACTACAAGAAAACAACTTACCATTTTAACATCTTGCTCTTTTGAGGCTACATTTTCAGCTGGATTTCTGCAAGATATGTCTGGCTTGCTTTTTCCAGCTGAACTCTGTAAAAAAAAAAGTAAAGGATAAGGAAGAAGACCTGTCTATTTTGCTTTTGTAATTCATTTTTCCCCTGCACTTCATTTTCTTGGACTGTTGCTCATCTGTCTACAATAAGATGAGGAACATTATGTTAGCACATAGTTAACACTAGCATAACTCAGCATCTTTCCTCGTCACCTAGTGTATTCCCAAACCATCTTCCCCATCATCTCCATAACAGAAATAAGTCTAGGTAGTGGTAGGGAAGTTGGCAGCACCAAGGTGCAGAACTAGAGGTAAAATCAGCAAGCAGGATACAGGGAGCTTGGATACTGAGTACAAAGAGTTGCTTAACTCAGAAATGTGGAGACAGGGGTGGGAATGCTTCCACATAATCCATGAGCTGCCCATGATGGAGAAAGTTATACACATACCCCTAACATGCTCTGTAAGTATTTCTCCAGCGCATACTATTAATTGCCAATGTTTGGCTAAAGTGAAATGTACAGAAAACCTGCCCAAGATGGACAATTAATCAATTATAATCCCAGGTTAAAATAAACTAGCAGACATGAATACTAGCTTTCTAGTCTGAGAAACCATGAGATGGTCCTATGTTTATTCAAAAGTAGCAGGTTCAAGTTTTGTCAAGTGGAATTGTTCTCCCACTTCTTGTCTAGATTTATCAATAAACAGGAATGTGCCACTACAGCCTGTGACTATCGAAACATGCACACCAAAAGAAAATAGTTTTCTTAATTGCCTGCAAACAAATTTAAAAAAAACACACTTTGCTTGAAGAATTTCACTACCATGACTCATGGTGAAGATAGTTGTGGTTATCCCTGTCAAGCATCCATTGGGACAAAAGCCTTCCAGTTAATACAGAAACCAGTAAAACTGGTATTGTGGTTTAATCAGGGGTGGCCCTGTTATTAGGCAGAGAGTGGTGATATTGCTGGGGTGGGTGGGAACTAGTATAAAAGGGAGGGAAAGCAACGGTGTGTGCCACATGGACTCCTTTGAGCCCCAAAGCTAGCATAAAGCCATCAAACATGGTGTAGAATGTTGTCCTGTTTCCAGTGTGTTGGAATAAGATTCAGCTCCCAGACAGAGTGGCTATAAATATGTGGTAGTACCATCTGACATGTATACAAAGCAACCTATGATCATTGAAGTTATCACCTGTGTTTTGTACTTTGGAGGCAACAACAAAGGGCCAGAAGATCGTGATTTAGATCTTAATTCCATTGTAGACAAAATTTTGTGTACTTTCTTTCCTGCAAAATATATACATATATGAAAAATTATACTTCTCTTCAAGTGATCTGAAAAAGCCAATTCTGCTATTTTTCATGGGCTGACCTGCATCGCTATTCATTTAATCCCGTCTAGCTTCAATTTCTGAAACTTTAATGATGTCTTAACACTATTGTCTATTACTTCATTCAAAATCATTCTATGTGGTTGGAATGAGATTCTAAACAGTATTTCCACTTGCAGGTACAAAGCCAAGGAGTGTCAGTTACTCTGGATGAATCACTTTGCACAATTATGGTAGGCATAGCAACCAAGAAAGATTGGGGTGCAGACTACAGCCATGAGAAGCCACAGTAGTTCGCCTTTTTACAGCACTGTCTATACTAGTATCCAGTTTGAATCCAGTCTCAGCTGCTGTGCCAGTATTTCCACAACCTGCTGTCTTCTGATTGCTTCACTGAGCATTAAAAGATAGCAGGCAATTTGAAAACCCTGCCTTTCTCTTCCTCATTCTAGTAATTACCATTCTCACATGTTCATTTCTTTCTTGCTCTGCAAAATTTTCCTCCTGTCCTTTCATCAGGCCTTCTTAACTGCCCCTGTATCCACCACCACCTACCTATTTCCCACCTAAAAAAGAGCCCGAGCCATCTTGCACAAACTCCATTACAGTGCCCTCCCTAGGGTGAATAATAAATTGATGGCATAGGTGAAACAACACAGCTGACGTATGGAGAAGGGTTAGCATAGATCAGTGATGGCAAACCTTTTTGGAGTTGAGTGCCTGAACTAAAAGTTTTTCTGGCACCAGATGTTACCCAGTGCTGGGAGTGGGACTTCCAGGAGTGGGACTTCCAGAGTGGGACTCCCTCCACCCCGGTGCCTTTCCCAGCCTCCATCTGTCTCTGAAGATGGTGCCTAGGAAAGGTCTGGGAGGAGGAGGAACGGTTGCACACACCTGTTCCACCTTCTCTTTGCTGGGTGCAGGACCAAATGGCATCATGTGCCATCTCTGGCATGTGTGCCATAGGTTCGCCATCACAGGCATAGATCCTGGAGTGAATCTGGGCAACAAAATATTTTCTTCATGAGTATTTCTGAAACCTCTTAGCCACAGAAACCCATTAGGTGACCTTGGGGACATCATGCTATCTCAGCTTTAGAGGCAAGCAATAGCAAATCTCCTATGAATGAATCTCACCAAGAAAGCCTAGGACAGGATCACCATAAGACAGAGTCATCCTCAAGGCACATAACAAGAAGCAATCTTGTGGCATGTTTGGAGCCAATCCAATGTTTTGAGTGCAAGATACTGTCAAACGTGTCCTCATGCAAATAAAGGCCAATGTGGAATTGCAGTGACGCACCTACTAGAAGCTTTAGGCCATCTCAAATACTTGCTAGTGTTTTGTGCTCTGAATGAGCACTGGGTCAGTATGTGGTTTTAAAGCATTCATAGAAAATGGTCGTTGAGGTGTGGGTGTCTCAAAGTTTAGTGTGAGAGGCATACCTATAAATTCATTTCTACCCATGCTGGCATGGACATAAAATGTTCAACAGTGTCAGGCATCCAAAAGCAGCATGGTGGGGTTTCCCATAGGAATTACACTCCCCCCTACACAAAATAATCAGCAACACTGGGGTATTTCATAAGAGTGTCATGAAATATGAAGCTGGATATGTGACATGCCACAGAGACCACTTTCTTGAACAGAAGGGTGGATGATTTGAGATGATGAAAAGTTCAGGCCACTAGGTATTGATCTCTTCATATGCTTGTTATAGCGGGCATTAGGATGCCATGAATGATGGTGCCTTGTATTATAAATGGGTGACCTATCTCCAACTTCCTTCTCTCATCCTTTTCCCATCCTTCTTCCCTGCATGATCGCGGAAAAGACTTTCAGACGATGTTGAGCTGATCCAGACTTTGTCCCAACTGGGAAGTGTAAATGACTGCAATTGACATTGCGCTGAACCTGTCACTGTCCCATCAGTGAGGTGGAATTGTTCTGTCCTTGCCCTTCATTTTGCATTAATGGAAGAACCTGTTAATACAATTCCACTTCACTGACAGTTGAATGACAGGATCAGTGCAAATGTGTGAATGTCTTTCATGTGATCTCTGTCTTGGATGGGATAAGGATGGGTTTTGTTCCCGTTCCCCATATGATAATCTCCTCTGAGCCTGCAGAGAACCTGCAATAACTATAGGGCTTTGAGCTTCTGGTAAGTGATAGGTTGCTGAAGAAGGGCTGCAATCCATATGAATACTTTTCTTCCTCATTTAAAATTATATTTAAATCATGCTTTAATTCAATTATTTTTCAGTATTTGAATTTTTGTATGTTTTAATTGTACTTTGTTTAGTCTTGACAGCTGCACTGAGTCTCATTTTTGAGTGAAAAGGCAGGATACAAATCTAAAAATTCAATAAATACACAAATAGCAATTTCAGTATCCCATGGGAGAGTGACCTACAGTACCCCTGTCCACCCTGTGGTAATACCAGCCTGAAAACTAAGGAAGAATAAGGAAAAATATTTTTTGCATCAACTAGACATGGGAAATTTTGTATCTGGTGGTTGAGTCCAAAATAATTTGTTTTGCAATTTTATTTTAAAATGTGCATATTTATCACAACCAAATTCCTATTGGCTAATAGAAACTGACAGGTACAAAACCTGGATCTAATTCGTGGGTTTCTGACCAGTCTTCAGAAAATATATGCATGTATAAAGTGTTCTAAAAATAATCCTTGATAATTAAAGGAGGAGGAAGAGAGATGAAGCACCTTATATGATTTAAAGGTTATTTCACCAGAATTAGCAAGATAGGATATCTACACATGTTCCACTGAAGATAATGAAGCAATACACAGGAAGAGGAGATCTCAGAAGGTGGTACTGGGGGACTCCTGTTTGACCCCTTGGCCATTGACCTGTGGGATCCCTCAAGGTTCTGTGTTGTCCCCTATGCTGTTTAACATATACATGAAACCACTGGGAGAGGTTGTCTGGAATGTTGGGGTGCGATGTCATCAATATGCAGATGACACTCAACTCTACTACTCCTTCCCACCTCAATCCAAGGAGGCAGTCCTGGTTCTAAATCAGTGCCTGTCTTCAGTAATGGACTGGATGAGAGCAAACAAGTTGAAACTTAATCCAGACAAGACAGAGGTGCTCCTGGTCAGTCGGAAGGCAGATCAGGGAATAGGGATCCAGCCTGTGTTAGATGGGGTCACACTCCCCCTGAAGACACAGGTTCGCAGTTTGGGGGTAATCTTGGACTCAGCTTTAAACTTGGAGGCCCAGGTCTCTGCTGTGACCAGGAGTGCTTTCGCACATTTAAAACTTGTGCGCCAACTTGAAAAGCCATATCTGGCCACAGTGGTACATGCCTTGGTTACATCCCATTTGGACTACTGTAATGGGCTCTACATAGGACTGCCTTTGAAAAGTGTTCGGAAAATTCAACTGGTTCAAAGAGCTGCTGCCAGGCTGTTAACAGGCGCCGATTACAGAGCACATACAACTCCCGTGTTGAAACAGCTTCATTGGCTGCCAGTTCGTTCCCAGGCACAATTCAAGGTACTGGTTATATCCTACAAAGCCCTACATGGCTAAGGTCCACATTATTTGGCAGACCGTTTCTCCTGGTATGAACCTGCCCGGACTCTGAGATCCTCTGGAGAAGCCCTTCTCTCCATCCCAACACCTTCACAAACACGTTTGGTGGGGACACGAGAGAGGGCCTTCTCAGCGGCTGCCCCTAGACTCTGGAACTCCCTGCCCAGGGAGATAAGAACGGCTCCCTCCTTGATGGCTTTCCAACGGCAGGTGAAGACCTACCTGTTCAAACAGGCATTTAAGGAATCACTATAAGAACAGGCAGGAATGTTGGACTAGTTTAATCATTCTGTTTAATGCATGTCATTTATCTATTTATTTTTAAAATGTTTTAATTGTACTTTTTGTTTGTTTGTTTGTTTTTTAATTGCTGTGAAGCCGCTCTGAGTCCCAGTCCTGGGAAAAGAGCGGGATATAAATAAATAAATAAATAAATATAAGAAGAGAAAGAAGTTATTTTCATTATGAGAATTTTAATACTAAAATTGCTCTCAAACCCTAGCTATTTGTTGAGACACCACCACATATAGGTCCTGTGACACAGCTCTTTTTAAACAGCAAATATGACAAAAATGGATTACTTATTTACACAAAGCAATTGGCTTATTTAGAATGATGTTAGTTACCTGCTACTACAACTGAAGAATTTGTCAGTTCAGAATGCAGTTTCTGTTGGGATGATCTGCCACTAACAAAAAACAAAACAAAAAACAATCTAAAGCATTAACTTATTTTACATTCAAGTACTTTAAAAAGTAGGTAGAAGCTTTACTACTCAAAACTGTGCCTCTTTTAAAATCAAAATTGTTTATAACAATTATATATAGAGTGAATATGTAAAATGGTCAATTATCAGTGATAAGGTAATTTGGGAGTAACAAAATGCTTTCAGAGTCCCCAGAGATGCAGCAACCTAGAAATTGCCTTCTCTAAGTGGATAGCTATAACTGCTATGGTACATCTCTGCAACCGCTTCAGAGGTAGTGGTAGAAGCTACACCACCAAGGCAACACACTTGATTTCTGTATAGCAGCAGAAATTGGAAAGGACCCAGTTCACATGAAACAATCCTCAGCGGATCATTGTGAGAAAAATAAATGACTAGGTGAAGTGGCATAACATGAAACAGTGAATAATTTTGATCACAAATACACAGGGTGCAAGATAGAGAAATTGAAATCACATGATCAGACATCCTGATCAGGTGAGGATAACCAAGTACAGAATCATAAGGTTGAAATAGTACTGCTTCTGTACTGGGCCTACACTATAGTTAGCACTCTCAGTTTTTATAGCACCAGTCACCAGTTGAGGAGGAAAGAATAAGTTAAGCCCCCAGACCTAATCAGTTAATTTGTTACATGATATTCCTACAGAGCAGTGCACACATAATCCATTACAGTTTATACAGGGACTGTGGTGTGCAAGTGAATACATTTAGAACCCAGTAAAGTTGCTTAGAAATATATCTTTATTCAAGTAATCACTTTATGGTTATAACTTATTATATTGGTGGAGGCTATCAATATGGGGGGGGATCTTTTCTACAATTTTAAAAGAGTCCAAATGTTTTGCTTATATATTATATATTACCATGTAATCCTCTGGTCTTGACCTCCTACAATTCAACAAAGGCATTTGATTAGGAACAGAAAAAGCAGTGATCCTAACAGCTCAACAAGATACAAAACTGGAGCATCCTTTGTCTTAGGCCAAACTAAGCATTCATCAGGAAACATGGATCTGGAAATTCAAGGCACTACCTCCCTAATCAAATGATAATGGGATAGTGGTGATTTGCATGAGAAAAGTGTCAAGAGGAGGTACTTTCCCTTTCTTGTGGCTTCTCTTGTCCAGTTTCCATCCCCAAGCTGCTTTATTTCTAAACAAACATTTGCCCCATCAAAACTGAAAAAGCAGATGGCTGGGAAATTTTGTTAATTAAAGTTTGTATATCCTTCTTTTCCAGTGTGTTTGCCTTACTCAAGGTAGGAAACATGATGTCAAAAAATAAAATTACAAAATCAGCATATAAGCTAAGCATAACAAAATGGACAAAATGGAGATGGTCAGATAGGTAAGAGTCTGCCACATAAAATCCGCAAACTGGAGGTCAAATGCCTACCAAGAGAAAAGAAATGTTTGAACCATGCAGCAAAATCAATGGGAAAGGCTCCAAGTTTCATTTTAAGCAGCATAATCATCTTAAGTTTAATAGTACATCAGCATCCAAAAGGAATAAGGAAACAGAGGCAGCCTCTTATTTTTCTTGCCTCTACAAATTCAGGGGAGGTACTGGGTAGAGGAAAGAGAACCAGCTAGTGAATTAGATACTTTATTCCCCTTTTAAAGAGCAGCAGATCTTTAGAATCTTTAGAGAATCTAGAGTCTAAACAAAGTCAAAATTTACAGAGGTGACAAGGAGTTTGTAGCAAAATGTTGCCATACTACAACTCTAATCTTCCCTGTTTTTGCTGGGGTTGATTAAGAATTGGGAACCACAATTTCCTTTCCCCATGTCACATGACTAAAAGGCGGGGGGGGGGGGGACCCTCTTGCACAAACAGCTGAATCTCAGCCACAGTTGGGCAGAGGAAAACCTCCCCAACAGAATCTCCTGGAGAAGGCAAGCTGGTAAGCAGCAAGCCACTTACTTGTTCTTCCTTGAAACTCGTCCACCTTTGCCACACAAAAATGGTGGAACTGCCTTTTTTGCTGCTGATTGTTTAGTTTGGCCTACAAAGGATAGACATTACTATCACAAATCATAACACTCTCCAGTTACCTAGTATCTTTGACAGATTTGGCAGCTGTGGCATCTTGTCTATGTTGGTAGCTTTGCTTGTATCCAAGAGGGTTGAATTTCTACATCCAAAGCATGGTCCTTCAGGACTATCACTGGTTCCTTCTGAATACAGGACACAATATGGTTGCCATCATTTTTTTATTCATTAGCTCTACAGAGTTAAGATTGCATTCATGCACAAATATCTCTAGAACAGCAACTACAGCTTTCAAAGGGAGTTAATATTTTGATGATTGGTGTGTAAAGCATGTAGACACAACCACCACCACCAATCCAACCTAAGCAATATTTGAAGGTATAATGTAAACTTTAAGAACAGAAGAGACGAAAAAGTGAAAGGGGACAGAAATAGAACCTGAATGCTCAATGCAACTGTCCAATGGCTTGTATGCAGGCTTAAGAAGAACTACTATAACAATCAATGGAGTGAAATAGAAGCTGACAAAAAACAAAGAACAAGACCCCTTTTCAAGAAGAAATCAAAGGAAATTTTTAAACAAGAGTGGAGATGCACTACGACCAGCAAGGGAACACACTACATGACCAGGAAGCAACAATACACTGAAGAACTATATAAGAAAGATAAAAGAGTGACAGATTCATATGAAGACCAACTTCAAATTTTAAAGAGCAAAATGGTAACCATACACAGAACATTCAGAGAAATTAGTCACCAAGTACAGATGTCATACAAATACAGCTCTTCCAAGCTACAGAGACAGAATCCACTTTAGTTCTAACTAAAATCTGTCAATATATATATAGAAAACAAAACAATGGCCCATGGATTGGAAATGCTCGATATACTTCCCAACTCCCAAGAAGGGGAACACCAGGAATTGCAGCAATTATAGGACCATTACATTAATTTCCCATGCAAACAAACTGATAATCAAAATTATACAACAAACTCTTACCATGGAGTGAGAAATGCCAGATGTCCACTCTGGGTTCAGGAAAAGAAGAGGCACTAGAGACCATACAGTGAACATATACTGGATAATAGAATGTACCAAAGAATTTCAAAAGAAAACCAGTCTGTGCTTTATAGATGATAACAAAGCATTTGATTGTATAGATTACAAAAGACTATAGGTCACTCTTAAAGAAATGGGTGTGCCACAACATTTGACTGTCCTGATGCTTAACCTCAAGACAAGAGGCTACTGTTAGGACAGAATACGGAGAAATGGAATGGTTTCCAATTGGCAAGGGGTCAGGCAAAGCTGTATTTTATGTTTAACATGTATGCTGATCATATGGAAAGCAGAATTAGATAGAAAAGAAGGAGGCCAGAAAATTGGAGAAACAAACTTCAAGAATCTACAGCAGGGGTAGGCAACCTGCGGCCTGCGGGCCGGATGCGGCCCGGCAAGGCCTTGGGACCGGCCCCAGCCCAGCCCTGCCGCCGATTGCCGCTGGGGCCTTCGGGGGGCAATTGTCTATAGAAGCCTCAGAAACATGCATTTATATTACCATTTTAAAAAAAAAATCAGCAAATTTTTTCGCGTGTCCTCCATTTTTTAAAAAAAAGTGTCTTCCATTTGAAAATTTTGTCCTACATTTGTCCTGGTTTATTTATATATTTAATATTTTAAAACATTATTTAATTATTTATTTTTTGGCTTCGGCCCCCGAGTTGTCTGAGGGACAGCAACCCGGCCCCTGGCTCAAAAAGATTGCCTACCCCTGATCTACAGTATGCAGATGATATCATAACACTAGCGGAAAATAACAAATACCTGGAATCATTGCTGAAGAAAGACAAGGCAGAAAGTGCAAAGACTGGTTTACATCTGAACGTTAAGAAAACAAATATAATGACCACAGATGATATAAACAATTTTAAAGCAGACAATGACGACATTGAAATAATTCAAGTTTTTCTATAACTTGACTCAGTAGTTAGTTAAAATGGAGACTGCAGTCAGGAAATCATAAGTAGACTAGGATTTGGAAGGGCAACTATGAAGGAACTAGAGAATATCCTGACATGTAAAAATGTATCACAATACTTACAGAAAATACTGTACAGTAATGTTTGGTAAGGTAGCACTATGAAAAGAAAAAGACCACATTGTAGATGGATCCACTCAATCAAGGAAGCCATGGCTCTGAATCAACAAGACCTGAGTAGAGTTATTGAGGATAAAGTGATTTGGAGGTCTTTCATTCATAAGGTTGCCATAACTCAAAGTTCACTGGACAGCAGTTCTTAACCATGGTAAAATATACACAAGTGTTGGAAATTAGAAAACGTAACTGAAATGAAAAAAAGTAATAAACCAAAAGTTCAGGAATAAAAGGATCCTGAGTTAATCAGTCATAATGGTTAAAGGAGCACTGTTTCCTAAATTAGAAGGAATGGTCTAGTTTATTAGGTCATCTTTATACTCTCAGTTGATCTGACTGACCAAATAAATGGCATACATTTTCATTTGCAAATACAAAAATATAGATTTGTACACACACTTTCATCCAGATTCCTCCTATACATAGAACATAAACAATGCATACTTAAACCTTTTTCATCTCTGAATATTTCAGGGGATGAGTAGTGAGTTGTGCAATCAGTAGATTCTGTACTGGAGCCCACTGAATCCACATCCAAACAGTCCAGCAGGAAAACTGAAACACCTGTGGGTAAAGTCATTCCTAGGAATCAAGGCAAAATGGTCAAAACTTTATATAATCTGAAATTACTAGATTTGGAAAATTATCCAATTTTGTCAAAAGATATTGCACATCAAAGACAAAGCCATATCAGACAATGCATTAAATGTTTATGTGCCTTTTATGTATCTGATTGTTTGTAATTAAAAAAAAGGGGGAGAGGGGGGAATCAGCATGGAGATTTCTACTGCAGGAGAGAATGTAAAGGTTAACTTTCTTCTCCATAGTCCCAAGAAAAATCCCACTTTATAAAGGACTATTAAGGCCTGTTACAGACTGCCAAAATAAAGCTGCTTCGGGTCTCTTTGGAGGTATGCTGTTTAAATGATGCATGGGTCCTAAGAATACGGAGGTCGCGCCAAAGCCACACTCCATTCCTAAGCACTGGAGTGCAGCTTTGGTGCAGCTTCCGGATTCTTAGGATGCATGCATCATTTAAACAGCATACCTCCAAAGAGACCCGAAGCAGCTTTATTTTGGCAGTCTCTAACAGGCCTCCGATTTCAGTTTGAATCCCATCAGCACAAATTGAATGTGGATTGCAGCTGCAATATAATATATGTTTGATGGGTCTCTATTTATTTGCAAAAGTAAGAAGATTTTTGTTCCATAATATCTAGTCATCCTTCAGCAATGGCTTATATGCTTTTGTGGCTGTTAAAGCATTCTTCGCATGATCTTTATGTTTGAATACTTGCATTTTCACAGCTGATGATAAGCCACAATTGTTTTTAAAAGATGGTCTTCGGGATATGTTAGTGGAGATTCTTGAATGGTGGTGGTGTATTTAATATTGTGGGTGGTTCTAAAATGATTGTGAATGTCTTCCTCTCTTCCCAGTCTCTTCTCT
>NC_056523.1:101871118-101926973 GCF_019175285.1 Sceloporus undulatus
CCTCTCTATTTTTCATCTATTCCCGCGTTCAGTATTCTTACTCTAGCCCCTATGTCTTCCTGTATTCTCTTCGCAATGGGACCGGATTACAATCTAGTAAAAGCCGAAGCAAGCTCCCAAAAACACACCTAAAAAATGTGCTCATAATCTGTTCAATCTGACCTTAACGGAACAAAACTAGCACTACAGCCTTGCACTTATCTTGAGGAAATATTCCCTGCATGACCCGCACCGAATTGTCCATTGCGCAATTAATAGCACACGAGACCCTGAGCATACACGATGTTTTACTTCACGCCACCACCGTACATTAACCCATGCTTTAGTCAAGGACCAGTTTTCATGGTGTAATTCACTCCCTTGTATCCCCACCTGCATCCCGCTGTATACCACCTTCTCCCCCCCATGCTCCAGTAACCCTGTGGTCAACTACTACAAGATACGAACTTACCAATTTAACATCTTGCTCTTTGAGGCACTTGGCACATTTCAAGGGACTTTCTGCAAGATATGTCTGGCTGCTTTTCCAGCTGTCACTCTGTAAAAAAAAAACGTAAAGGATAAGGAAGAAGGACCTGTCTTATTTTGCTTTTGTAATTCATTTTACCCGCACTTCATTTCTGGACTGTTGCTCATCTGTCTCCCACTAAGATGAGGAACATTCTGTTGCAATCATGTAGTTAAACGCCCCTAGCAATAACTTCAGCATCTTCCTCGTCCCTAGCTGTATTCCCACAACACCATCTTCCATCATTCCCTAAAAGAAGACTAAAGTCCTAGGTAGTTGTGGGGGAAAGTTGGGGTCAGCACCAAGGTTGCAGAACTGAGTAAAATCACTAGCTATGGCGGCTTACAGGGAGCTTGGTATACTGAGTAACACCAGAGTTGCTTAACTCCGAACCTGTGTGTGGGGAGGCCAGGGTTGGGAATGCTTCCAACATTACTCCGATGATCTGCCCCTGATGGAGATACTTTCTTCTCACCTACCCTAACCTGCCCTATAGCTAGTTTAGTTCTATTCATTCCCATAGGCTGTCACAAACTACTTATTTCCAAATGTTTTGCCTGAAAGGTATACTCCGCGCTAACAGAAAACCTGCCAAGATGGACAATTAATCAATTATAATCCCAGGTTAAAATAAATAATGCAGACATGCCTATCGCTTTGTAGTCGAAGAAACCATGATGGATGGTCCTATAGTTTATTCAAAAGTAGAGATTCAAGAGAGAGAATTGTTCACGCACACACACACTTTTGCTCTCAATTTTATCTAATAAACATGGGAGAAATGTGCCCCTAGCGAGGTGACTCACCAGAAGAACCATGGCACAACCCAAAAGAAAATAGTTTCTTACTTGCTGTAAACACATATTTAAAAAACACACTTGCTATTGACATTGAAGAATTTCTACTTACCAGAATCCTGGTGAAAGTGAAAAGATTAGGTTTGGGTCTCTATCCCTGTCAAGCTCCATTGGGAACAAAAACGCTTCCGTTTAATACAGAAAAACCAGTAACACTGGTATTGTGGTATTTAATCAGGGCGTTGGGCCCTGTTATTAGGCAGAGCGATGGTGTGTGATATTGCTTGGGGTGGGGGGAACTTAGTGAAAAGGGAGCGGAAAGCTCAACGGTGGATGTGTGCCACATGGACTCCTTTGAGCCCCAGAAGCTCGCATTAAGCAGTCAAACATGGTGTAGAATGGGTCCGTTTCCAGTTGTGTGGAATAAGATTCAGCTCCCAGACAGAGTGGCTAAATATGATGGGTAGTACATCTGGACCGTTATACAAAGGCAAAAGCCTCTGATCGATGAAGTTATTCGCTGACGCTTAATGTACTTTGGAAGGCTGGCGACAACCCAAAAGCATGAGCCTGAAGCTCGTGATTTAGAGTATCTTGTTACACTCATTATAAGAACAAAACTTTGTGTTTGTGTTACGCTTTCTTTCCTGCAAAATATATCCACTTACTGTGTAATAAAACTATACGTTCTCTGCAAGTGAGTCTGAAAAAAAGCCAATTCTGCATTTTTTGCTGGTTAGCCCTGCATCGCCTATTCACATTGAAAATCCCGTCTAAAGACTTCATTTCTGAACACTTTAATGATTTGTCTTAACCATTTTGCCATATTACTTCAATTCCAAATCATTCTATGTGGTTGGCAAATGGTTGGATGCGCATTTAAACAGTATTTCCACTTGCAGAGGTACTACAAGACATCTAGTGCGCAGTGTCAGTTCCTTCCGGATGCATCCTTTGCCCCATTATGGGTCGCATATAGCAACCATAGACACGATTGGGGTGCAGGCTACAGCCATGAGACAGCCCAGTCGTTCGCCTTTTACAGCACCTGTCCATACTATTCTCCGTTCTGAGTCCAGTCTCAATCTGCTTTTTTTTTTTTGGTGCCAGTTCTGTTCCCCAACCTGTCTGTTCTGTCTGATGCTTGCACTGAGGCATTAAAAGATAGCAGGCAATTTGAAAACCCGCCTTTCTCTTCCTCATTCTATAATTACCATTCTCACATGTCATTCTTTTTGCTCTTGCAAAAATTGTTCCTTACGTCCTTGTCTATCCCAGGCCTTCTTGTATTACTGTGCCTCACCCTTCATTGTAACTATCGCCAACCCACATAGCCTCACCGATGTATATCCTCGTATTAGACACATTGCACGGGCCCCCCACCGCAAATACTCTTGTGCACAAACTCCTCATTCTACATGCTTGCCACCCTTCACCTAGGCGCGTGATATACACTATATCCTGATGGCTTCTCCCTTTTCTTCCTATCATTCGGGGCAGTAAATTACCACTACCTAACGCTTGATATGTACTGGACGCACCCTATTGTTGTTCACGTCCTTAGATTCAGTTGCTCTTGTGCAATACCCTTTTTTGGACGCCTTTGCCTTTCCCCCCCCTTTTCCCCTCTTTTTCCCTTCAGTTGATTTCGTGACTGAACTAAAAGTTTTTTTCTGGCACCAGATGTTACCCAGCTGCTGGTGTGGGATTCCGGAGTGGGACTTCCGAGTGGGATCCTCCACCCCGGTGCCTTCCCACGCCTCCATCTGTCTCTGAAACGATGTTGGCTAGGAAAGGTCTGGGGGGAGGAGGAACGTTTGCACCCACCTGTTCCCCACCTTCTCTTTGCTGGGTGCAGGACCAAATGGCACATGTGCTATCTCTGGCCATGTGTGCCATAGGTTCGCCTCACAGGCATAGATCCTGGAACTGTGAATCTGGGCAACAAATATTTTCCATGCGTATTTCTGAACCCTCTTGCCACAGGAAAACCCATATTACGGTGACCTGGGGGACATCATGCATCTCAGCTTTTTTCAAAAAACGAGGCAAGCACTAGCAAATCTCCTATGAATGAATCTCACCAAGAAAGCCTAGGACAGGATCACCAATTAAGACAAGAGTCATCCTCAAGGCACATCACAAAGAAGCTCTTGTGGCATGTTTGGAGCCAGCCAATGTTTTGAGTGCAAGATATGTTCAAACGTGTCCTTCATGCTAAAATAAAGGCCATGTGGCATTGCAGTGACCGACCCTACTAGAAGCTTTTAGGTCCATCTCAAATACTTGCTAGTGCTTTGTGCTCTGAATGAGCCACTGGGTCAGTATGTGGTTTTAAGCATTCATAGAAAATGGTCGTTGGAGGTCTGTGGGTTTGTTCTCAAAGTTTAGTGTCGAGAGGCATACTATAATCATTTCTCCCCTGCTGGCATGGACATTTAAAATGTTTCAACAGTTGTCAGGCATCCAAAAGCAGGCATGGTGGGTTTCCCATAGACATTACACTCCCCCCTACACCCAAAATAATCAGCAACACTGGGTATTCATACGCGTGTCATGAATATTGAAGCTGGCTATGTGGCATGCCCACAGAGACCACTTTCTTTGCACAGAAGGGTGGATGATTTGAGATGATGAAAAGTAGGCCACTAGGTATTGATCTCTCATATGCTTGTTATAGCGGTCATGCGGCCTAGGATGCATGAATGATGGTGCCTGTCTTATAAATGGGTGACCTATCTCAAACTTCCTGCTCTCATCCTTTTACCACCTTCTACCGGCATGATCGGGAAACGGAATTCAGACGAGTTTGAGCTGATCCAGACTTGTCCCAACTGGGAAGTGTTAAAATGACTGGCAATTGACATTGCGCTTCAACTGTCACTGTCCAATCAGTGAGTGGAATTGTTCTGTCCTTGCCCCTTCATTTTTGTCATTTTAAGGAAGAAACCTGTTAATACAATTCCACTTACTGCCAGTTGAATGACAGGCTCAGGCAAATGTGTGAATGTCTGTTCATGTGATCTCTGTATTGGAGGGATAAGGATGGGGTTTGTTCCCGTTCCCCAATTGGATAATCTCTTGAGCCTGCAGGAACCTGAAATAACACTATAGGGCTTGAGCTTCTGGTAAGTGATAGGGTGCTGAAAGCAGGGCGGCACTCCATATGAAGACTTTCGCCTCATTTAAAATATATGTTAAATCTGCTTTAATTCAATTATTTTCAGGTAGTCTTTGCATTTGTATGTTTAATTGTACTTGTTAGTCTTGACCGCTGCACTGAGTCTCATTTTGAGGAAAAAGGCAGGATACAAATCTTAAAATTTCAATAAATACAACAAATTAGCAATTTCAGTATCCCATGGGAGAGTGACCCTACAGTACCCCGTCCACCCGTGGTAATACCAGCCTGAAAAAACTAAGGAAGGAATAAGAAAATATTTTGCATCAAACTAGGACATGGGAAATTTTATCTGGTTGTTGAGTCAACATCATTTGTTTTGCAATTTTATTTTAAATGTGCATATTTTATTCACAACCAATTCCATGGCTAACTAGAAAAACGACAGGTACAAAACCATGGATCTTTACTTGTGGGGCTTCTGACCAGTTTCAGAAAATATATGCCTGTATAAAGTGTTCTTAAAAATCAATCCTTGAACATTAAAGGAGGAGAAGAGCGATGAAGCACCTTATATGATTTAAAGTTTATTCACAGAATAGCAAGATAGATATTCTACACTGTTCACTGAAGATAACGGAAGCAATTACACGGAGAGGAGATCTCAGAAGGTGGTATGGTGGACTCTTCGACCCCTTGGCCATTGACCTGGGGATCCCTAAGTTCTGTGTTGTCACCATGCTGTTTACATATACATGAAACCACTGTGGCCGAGGTTGTCTGAATGTTGGGGTGCGATGTCATCAATATGCAGATTGACAATCAACTCTACTACTCCTTCCCCTCAATCCCAAGGAGGGCAGTCCTGGTTCTAAAATCTGCCTGTTCTTCCGTAATGGATGATGAGATGCAAACAAGTTGAAACTAATCCAGACAAGCCAGAGGTGCCTCCTGGTAGTCGGGAAGGCAGAAGGAATAGGGATCCAGCCTGTGTTAGATGGGGGTCACACTCCCCCTGAAGGACACAGGTTCGCAGTTTGGGGGTAATTTGGACTCAGTTAAATTGGAGGCCCAGGTCTATGTGTGACCAGGACGTGCTTTAGCACATTTAAAAATGTTGCGCAAACTTGCAAAGCCACATATCTGGCCACAGTGGTAATGCCTTGGTTACATCCCATATTTGGCTAATGTAAGGGGGCTCTACATAGGACTGACTTTGAAACGTGTTTGTAAAATTCCAATGGTTTCAACGAGCTGCTGCCAGGCTGTAACAGGCGCCGATACCAGCACATAAAAACTCCCCGGGTTGAAAAAAGCTCATTGGCTGCCAGTTCGGTTCCCCGGCACAATTCAATTACGGATGTGGTTATATTCCTACAAAGCCCTACATGCTAAGGGGCAACTCTTTATTTGGCAGGACCGTTTGTATCTGGGATGAACCGGCCCGGGACTCTGCGATTCCCTATGGAGGCGAAGCACCTGCTCTCAATCCCAAAACACTTCACAAACACGTTGGTGGGGACCCGAGCGAGGGCCTTCTCAGCGGCTGCCCCTAGACTCTGGAACTCCCGCCCACGGGAGATAAGAACGGCTCCGCCTGATGGCTCCAACGGCAGGTTGGGACGGATCCGACCTGTTCAAACGGCATTGTAAGGGACTCACCGAGAAGAAACGGCAGGGAATGTGGGTTGGGACTAGGTTAGTCAGGCTGTTTGAAGCAGGGGAGGGATCTAGGGATGGGCTAAACTGTTTAATTGTACTTTTTGTTTGTTTGTTTGTGTTTGTTACTTGCGGTGGAGCGCGCTTCTGAGGTCCCTAGGTTCCGTGGGAAAAGCGCGGGATATCTGAATAAATTAAGTAAATACTAAGGAAGAGTAGAAAGAAGTTTATTTCATTATGCGACTTTTTATACTACATTGCCTGCTCAACCCCTCGCTATTTGTTGAGACACCCCACCCTTAGGTCCTGTGACAGCTGCTCGTGTGTTAAACATGCAAATCTGACAAACATGGAGTACTGTAGTGGTTACACAAAGCAATTGGCTGTATTGTAGGAAGTGAGTGTTGTTATTCCTGCTCCTACACTGAAGAATTTGTCAGTCCGAATGCGTTTCTGTGTGGGATTCTCGAGGTCGTGCCCGCTAACAAAAAACAAAACAAAAACAATCTTAAAGCATTAACTTATTTTACATTCAACGTCTTTAAAAAGTATGGTAGACGCTTTACTACTCAAAACTGTTGCCTCTGTTTAAATTCAAACTTGTTTTTGTTAGACAATTTATATAGGTTGATATGTAAACACTGGTCACTTATCTAGGTGTGATAGTGTAAGTTGGGGTAGTAACAAAATTGGCTTTTCAGAGTCCCCCAGGAGATGCAGTGCAACCTCGAAGATGCTTCCTTCTCTTAAGTGGTAGCTATAACTGCTATGGTACATCTCTGCCAACCGCTTCGATGGTAGTGGTAGAAGCTACACCACCAAGGCAACACACTTGGATTTTCTGTATCGCGCGAGAAATGGAAAGGACCCGCAGTTCACCTGGAACACAATCCTCGCGGATCTTGTGAGAACTAAATGACTAGGTGCTGAGTGGTCTAACCTGAAACAGTGAATAATTTTGATCCACAATCACAGGGTGGCAAGGATGAGAGAGAAATTGAAATCACTGATCAGTACATCCTGATCGGTGGGAGGTTGAGGGATACCAAGGTACTAGAATCATAAGGTTGAAATAGCTACTGCTTCTGTACTGGGGCCTCCACCTATTAGTTAGCACTCCTTCAGTTTTTTTATAGCACCAGTCACCAGTTGGGAGTGAAAGAATAAGTTAAGCCCCCAGACCTAATCAGTTAATTTGTTTAGCATGATATTCCTACACGAGCAGTGCCACATAATCCATTCAGTTTATACAGGGACTGTTGGTGTGCCAAGGTGATACATGTTAGAACCCAGTAAAGTTTGCTTAGAATATATCTCTTTATTCACAGTGATCACTTTATGGTTCTAACTGTATTTGATTGGTGGCAGGCTGATCACTATTGGGGGGTGGGGATCTTTTCCTACAATTTTCAAACGAGTTCCAATGTTTTTGGCTTATCTGATATTATTATTACCCTGTATCCTCTGGTCTTGACCTCCTACAATTCAACAAGGCATTTGATTAGGGACCTAGAAACAGCATGACTCCTAACAGCTCAACAGATCAAAACTGGAGCATCTCTTGTCTCTATGGCCCCAAACTAAGCAGTCATCAGGACTGGATCTGGAAATTCTAAGTGCACTGACCTCCCCTAATCAATGCTAATGGCGTAGGTGTGATTTGCATGAGAAAAGTGTTCAGACGGAGGTGATCTTTCCCCTTTCTTGTTGGCTTTCTCTTGTCCAGGTTGTCCTCCTCCCCCCCCAAGCTGCTTTATGTTCTAAACAACACATTGGGTGCCCCATCCAAACTGTAAAAAGCAGATGGCTGGGACAATTGTGTTGTTAATTAGTGTTGTATTATCCTGTTCTTTCTCCGTGTCGTGGTTTGCCTTACTCCAAGGTAGCACATGGATGTCAAAAAATAAAATTCACAAAATCGCCTACAGTATGAAGCTAAGCCATGAACACATGGACAACATATGTGAGATGGTCATGGATTAGGTAAGAGTCTGCCACTAAAATGCCGCAACTGGAGGGGTTCAAATGCCTACCACAGAGAAAAGAAATGGTTTGAACCATGCAGCAACATCAATGGGAAAGGCTCCACGTTTCCATTTTTAAGCAGCATGAATCATCTTAGTTTATAGTACATCAGCATCCCAAAGGTGGGGGCAATAGGAAACAGAGGCAGCCTCTTATTTTTTTCTTGCCTCTCAATTTCAGGGAGTTGGTGGTACTGGGTTAGAGGAAGAGAGACCGCTTAGTGAATTAGATGACTTTTATTCCCCTTTTAAAGAGCAGCCGATCTTAGAGCTTAGAGAATCTAGAGTATAAAACAAAGTCAAAATTTACAGAGGTGACACGGAGTTTGTAGCAAAATGTTGCCTATACAACTCTAATCTTCCCTGTTTTTGCTGGGGGTTGATTAAGAATGGGAACCACCATTTCCTTTCCCATTGTCACAGACTAAAAGGCGGGGGGGGGGGGGGACCTCTTGCACAAAACAGCTGACTCAGCCAACGTTGGCAGAGGAAAACCTCCCCAACAGAATCTCCTGGGAAGGCAAGCTGGTGTAAGCCGCAAGCCACTTACTTGTTTTCCTGAAACTCGTACACTTGCCACACAAAAATGGTGGAATGCCTTTTTTGCTGCTGGATTGTTAGTTTGGCCTACAAAGGATAGACATTACTATCACAAATCATAACACTCTCAGTTACCTAGTATCTTTGAAGATTTGGCAGCTGTGGCATCTGTCTATGTTGGTAGCTTTGCTTGTATCAAGAGGGTTGAATTTCTACATCCAAAAGCATGTCCTTCAGGACTATCCACTGGTTTCCTTCTGATACAGGACACAATATGGTTTGCATTCATTTTTTTTATTCATTAGCTCTACAGCGTTAGATTGCATTCATGCACAAATATCTCTAGAACAGCAACGACAGTTTCAAAGGGAGTTCATATTTGCTTGATGTGGTGTGTCAAGCATGTAGACACAACCACCACCACCAACCAACCTAAGCATATTGAAGTCTAATGTTAAACTTTACGAAACAGAAGAGACGAATAAAAGTGAAAGGGGACAGAAATAGACCTGATGCTCAATGCCACTGTCCAATGGCTTGTATGCAGGCTTAAGAAGAACTACTATAACAATCAGGAGTGAAATAGAAGCTGTACAAAAAACAAAGAACAAGACCCTTTTCAAGAAGAAATCAAGGAAATTTTTGAAACAAGAGGGCGATGCACTCCGACCAGCCCGGGAACACACTACATGACCAGGAAGCAAACAATACACTGAGAACTATAAGAAAGATAAAAGAGTGACCGTTTCATATGAAGACCAACTTCAACATTTTAAGACGCACAATGTTAACCATACACAGAAATTCAGTAGAAATTAGTCACCAGTCCGATGTCATACAAATACAGCTCTTCCAGCTCAGAGACAGAATGCCACTTTGTTCTAACTAAAATCTGTCCCAATAATATATATGAAAACAAAAAACAATGGCCCATGGGCTTGGAAATGCTCGATATACTTTCCAACTCCCGAAGGGGAACCACCAGGAATTGCAGCAACTTCTAGGCCCCTTACATTACTTTTCCCTGCACAAATGATAATCAAATTATTTTACAACAAATCTTACATGGAGTGAGAAATGGCAGATGTCCACTCTGGGTTCAGGAACAAAGAAGAGGCACTAGAGACCATACGTGCACATATACTGGATATATATAATGTGACCAAAGCATTTGCCAAGAACAACCAGTCTGTGCTTTCTTAGATGTTAACAAGCATTTGATTGTCTAGATTACAAAGACTTAGGTCCCTCTTAAAGAAAGGGGTTGGCCACACATTTGCCTGTCCTGATGTTTAACCTCAAGCACAAGGCTACTGTTGGACCGACTACGGAGAAAGGGAGTTTCCCTTGGCCAAGGTCGGCAAAGCTGTATTTTATGTTTCACAGTATGCTGACATATGGAAAGCAGATAGATAGAAAAGGGAGGCCCGAAAATGAGAGAGAAACCAAACTTCAAGAATCTACATTATGCAGATGATATCATACACTAGCGGAAAATAACAAATACCTGGCATCCATTGCTGAAGAAAGACAAGGCAAAGTGCAAAGAGTGGTTTACATCTGAACGTTAAGAAACAAAATAAGACCCAGGTATAAACAATTTTAAGCAGACAATACGAATTAGAATAATTCAAGTTTTTCTATAACGACTTGACTCAGTAGTTAGTTAAAATGGCGTGCAAGTCCGGAAATCATAAGTAGACTCGGATTTGGAAGGGCCAACTATGAGGAACTAGAGAATATCCTGACATGTGAAAAATGTATCACATACTTACAGATAAATACAGTAATGTTTGGTAGGTTGATAGCACTATGAAAAGAACAAGACAACATTGTAGATGGATGCCACTCAATCAAGGAAGCCATGGCTCTGAATCAACAAGCCTGTTAGGTTATTGGGATAAAGTGATTTGGAGGTCTTTCATTCATAAGGTTGCCATAAACTCAAAGTTCATGCGACAGCAGTTCTTAACCATGGTAAAATGATACACAAATGTTGGAAATTAGAAAACGTAACTGAATGAAAAAAAGTAATAAACCAAAGTCAGGAATAAAGGATCCTGAGTTAATCAGTCATTGTTAAAGGAGCACTGTTTCCTAATATATTAGAGAATGGTTCTAGTTTATTGGTCATCTTATACTCCAGTTGATCTGATGACCAAATAAATGGCCTACATTTCATTTGCAATACAAAATATTAGATTTTACACACATTTATCCAGATTCCTCCTATCATAGAACTGAAACAATGCATACTTAAACCTTTTTCATTCTTGAAATTTCAGCGGGATGAAGTAGTGAGTTGTGCAATCAGTAGATTCGTACTGGAGCCCACATGAATCCACATCCAAACAGTCCAGCAGGAAAAACTGAAACACCTGTGGGTAAAGTCCTTCCTAGGAATCAAGGCCAAATGGTCAAACTTTATTAATCTGAAAATACTAGATTTGGAAAATTATCCAATTTTGTCAACAAAGATATTGCACATCAAAGAACAAGCCATATCAGACAATGCATTAAATGTTGTATGTGCCTTGTTATGTATCGATTGTTTGTAATTTAAAAAAGGGGGAGAGGGGGGAATCAGCATGGAGATTTCACTGCAGAGGAATGTAAAGTTAACTTTCTTCCCCATAGTCCCCAAGAAAAATCACCACTCTTAAAGGACTTTGGCTGTTACAGGACTGCCAAAATACAGCTGCTTCGGTCTCTTTTGAGGTATGCGTTTAAATGATGCATGGGTCCAAGAACGGAGGTCGCGCCAAGCCACACTCCATTCCTAGCACTGGGTTCAGCTTTGGTGCAGCTTCCGGATTCTTGGATGGCCTGCATTCTTTAAACCGACATTACCTCCAAAGAGACCTGAAGCGCGCTTTATTTTGGCAAGTCTGTAACAGGCCTAGTCTAGAAGAGATGATTCATCGGCCCAGTGGAAAGTGTCCCTCTCATGGAACTAGCTTGGATGAGAAGAGGGGCATTGCACTGAGACCACTATACGGAAAGCAGAGTCTCTCTCTCTCTCTCTCTCTCTCTCTCTCTCTCTCTCTCTCTCTCTCTCTCTCTGTTTAAAGGAAATACTAAATAATTAAGAAAAGATGGCAAAAACAGTAAGATGGCAAAAAGTTGGAGCTAATGGGTTTAAGATTCCTAAATAGCTTTTCATGCTTTTATTATTTCAGTATTTATTAAATGCTTATAACCTTTCCAGCATGAAAACACCTTCACAATAGTTTGTGCACACACGCACGCGCGCACACACACACACATACACACCATGCCAGTAAAAAGAAAAAAATACTAATGGCAATAAAACAGAAGCAACTAAACTTCTTCCATTACAGACCATATCAGTCAGTCAATTAAAAAGCAGTTCATTCACCTTACTTCACTGACTGTTTTTAAATAGGAACCTTAACTCAAAAGTAGTAAATGGGGTAATGAAATGCACTTTCTGACTGAGCAGGACACTAACCAGCCCATTCAAATCACTGGTGGTAGGACTGAAATTTAACTCATAATCTACCCATTGTTAGATGATATGTCTAATTTACAGCCTGTCTTGAAATCTACTTGAATATTGAGACATCTCAGATAAATACATAATTAGGTACACTTAGAACACTCACTGCTATTTCTAGAATCTCCCAGGAATTCACCTCTTTTGCTTTCTTCATCTCACATACAAAGGTGAACAAGTGAACTACGACATACGAATCGGTTCTCATGAGAAAAATCAGCAAGGTGAGTCACACTGATATATGGAAGCTCTTTAATGGCTGTTTAACATGATGGTTTGCCAAATGTTTAACACATCTTTGAAAGGAAAGAGTTTTTGACCCCAGACTCACCTGAAGTGGTTTCACTATTTCTCAAGCTCTTTTTACTTGCAGTGTTTAAATTCAAAGAGTCCTAAGGGCAACAGTGAAAGATGCAGACATGCAAACAATTCATGATGTATTTCAATCAGACATCAATTATCACTATATAAAATACACAATAATATTTCCTACAAATGTTTCCTTAAGCAACAGAATTATTTTGCAGTCATCAATTCACGCTCTGTTGTATAGTTTTGGCATTAGGAAATTAGTTCACAAGCAATGATTGTCAAAACCACACTTAGGGTGGATATATGATAGCAATGGCTACACAGAAGTCATTTTATATTCTTTTCAGTGGTATGTTTGTCACATGCACTTGCTCATTCTCACTCACTAAGTGCATATCCTAATTTTCACACATGCAGAGTCACTTTATATGACACAATAATATAGAGTCTATAGAAAGGTCCTCTCTGTAGAGACGTGAGATCATCAGAACTCAATTAAAGCTGCATCCATGTAGGAAGCTATCCATGTAGGACTAGCTTTCACCCCATGTTGATGTTAACTCAAAAACTGCCATGTAATCTCTGCACATTTCCAGTTGCTATAGAAGCCAACTTTTTTGAACAACTTTTTAAAAATAAATTTACAAATTTGTTTAATTTGTTTAATTATTTTTTTTAACAAAAATAGTTTAAAAATGTAAACAAATTTCCCACAAGTCAACTATTCAAAGCACTGGAAGTACTGTGACTTCTAGTGTTGTCAAAAATAATGTTGAAACTTTAAAAGGAGCAGAAAAAGCCAAAGGAGATGGTCAGGGAAACTCCTTTTTGAGGAAAGGTTAGAACACTTGGAGCTTTGCAACTGGGGGGGGGGGAGGCAAGTAAGATGGGTGATTATAGTATTTGTATGTATAAAATTATGAATGGTATGGAGAAAGCAGATGCTCATAATACTGGAACTCAGGCCATCCAATAAAGCAATGGGATCTGGCCCTATCCTGTGATAAAAGGACCTTAATGAGGGTCTAAATGACCCATCATTTGCTATTGCTGTTCAGTTTCTCTGAAACTTCGCAGCAAATCCCAGGAGGAACAAACAGCCCACTCACCCCTCACCTTACTTTTTGGGTAGTGAGAAGCCCCATGTCTCCCCCTCTGAAGTTGAAACAGCGTGTCCGGCTGTATCCACATAGCCAGGTGCCCTGTTTTGATATCACAGGCAGTGACGGGGGCTTCTCACTAGCTGCAGTGGAGGAGTAAACTAAGAGGTGTGCAGCAGTAATGGGTTTATGGTGTGGGGACAAGTGGATGTATAAACACCTGCCCATACCCACATCAGTCCAGGATCCATGTTGGGCCCTGGGCCAGGAAAGCGCAGGCTCAGCCTGCCTCTGCTTAGCTCCTAAGTAGTGGGAGATGCTCATGTCCTGTTCGTGACTTCAAATATAAAAATAAGCACTTTGAATTGAGACCAAAAGCACATTGGTTCCCAGTTTGGTTAATACAAATGGATGTAGTATGATACAATTGTTTAAGGGCTTCAAACAGCCTTAAGGTTCATACCTTTGGTGCAGTCGTGTCCATTTCACTGATATCTTTATTCGCTTCCATACTCCTGTTTTCATTATTTAAGAATGAAACATTATTTAGAGATGATTACACCACAATCATGGGAATGTATTTTTCACTGGCATTTAAAGTATTTTCTTATATTTGGAACCTCTTTTGACAAACAATGACTGCTCTTAATTTGAAATGTAATGCAGTTCATCAACACTAAACTCACATCAATTTGTAATCAGCTATTATGTTGGTCAAAACAAGAGCAGGGTGCTTATTTGGTAAGTCAACACTTATGTTTCATTGAGTCAATGGCTCTCCTCTAGTTGGGACTAACAATGACCTAAGGCTATTATGGTGGTTTGGGGGATTTGATGAAAGCAGACAAAGAATTCCTGCTAATGTCCATTATGTACACATTATACAGATTAACACAATTAACAATGGTTGACACTATCATAATGAGTTTCTTGATCAACCACTTCTTGAACCAACAATACAAAACTTCGAATTACTGTAAAACTATACCTTTGGTCAGATGAAAGGCAATTCATTTCAGTCACCTCAGAAATTTCATGAAGTTTTGGTAATGCTTTTGTAATGGCATTTTTGTTGTGTCCTGTGGATAAAGTGAACATTTATTCAAACATCAGCTTACCAAAACTATGCAAGAAAACAATTGCAATTTGAGGATCTTCAATATTCTAAATTGAGCTTAACTGAAAGCACTATATTCACTCAAGGAAATTTAAAAAGGAGCAAGCATCTATCTTGTCTGTCTTCCTTCTCTCTCACACACACAGACACTTTTAAAAAAATGTAAATTTTAAAATTATTATTAAAAGTATTTTTATACGGCTTTTCAGCCAAAAAAGGCTCCCAGAACAATTAAAAAGATCAGTGCAAACATATTTCAGCTAACCAGGTAGACGTGTTCCTGGACATCACTTCTTTACTAGACTCTTAGAGCAGTTTGACAGTGGAATACGCCGCCTCTGAGAGTGGTGGAGGAGTCCATGTGTGGAGGTTTTTAAATAGAGGCTGAATGGCCATCTGTTGGGAGCACTTTGATTGTGTGTTCCTGCATGGCAGGGGGTTGGACTGGATGACCATATAGCAAACATATGCTGGATAATAGAATGTACCAAAGAATTTCAAAAGAAAATCAGCCTCTGCTTTATAGATTATAGCAAAGCATTTGACTTTATAGATCACAAATGACTATGTACTTTCAAAGGCAGAAATAACATGGAAAGGATACAGATAATTCCTACACTGAAAAAAAAGCAGTTCAACGTATTTCAGCAAACCTTTATCCAAAGCTAAGAATATGAAAATGTGAAATGAAACAATCATGTCACATAAATCATCCATAAGTAAACAAAAACATTTGGAACCTTTTAGAGACCACTTGCAGGCTTCTTCTAAAATGAATCCAGGACTGATTTTTCACAGTTCTTTGCAAATTACACATTCTTGGTGTGGGTTTAGGCTGCATTTCAGGCATGTGTCATGTAAACAGCACACCCCCAATGCAGCCTGAAGCTGCGTCATTTTGCCTTTGTGTTTCAGGCCTTAGTCTGAATTTAAGATAAGAAAAAAAAGTGAATTATTTGGGAACCTGAATTGCAAAAAGAAATTCATTTGATAATAATTGTAAGGATACATGGAAAAGAATTAAGAGAGACTTGGAAAAATGGTTGAAATTGAAATTGTCATTGCTACAAAGAATTGCAACCTAAACTTTACCTAAACATTTAACCTAAATGTGCCAATAATGATGAATGAAAAACCATTCAAAATACGGCAAAGAGATCTATTGAAGTTCATATGGGTGGGGGAAAACATAGGGTAAAATCGAAGATACTAACAGACACAAAGGAAAGAGGAGGATGTGGGTTTCCAGACATGAAATAATGGCACGTTACAGACCGCCCAGATGGGGCGGTCTCGCACCGCTGCCGGTTGCAGCACGGAGGAGCCGCAGCGTCCAAACCATGAGGTTCCTCCACGCTGCAAATAAGAAGCGCCAAAATGGCGCCTCTCTTTGCGGCACGGATATGACACCGCGAGGCACCAATGGCGCACTTGCAGCATCATATGCGCTGCGTGATGTGCAGACGCAGTGTGCCCGCTACGTAAAGATGGCGGCCCCCATGCGGAACAGAAGCTGCCATTTTGTATGGACTCGGTCCATATTAGGGTTAGGGGCATCTGGAAGTGACACCCCTTTCTAATCCTAATACGGACCCAGTCCGTACTTTATGCCCATTTGTAACGGGCCAATATTACTGTTCAAGTGGATAAACAGATTGGATATCCTCAGAAAGTGAAAGAATGCTGAAATTAGAGAGCTTCAACTAAGGATCCGGTTGGCATGCATATGTGTGGTATGGTAAAGCTAAAATCCACAAAGAATTTGAAGACCAGTATATTAGGAAATCACTACTGAGGATTTGGGAAAAATAAATAAATACAATTTAGAGAAGAATCTCACTTTGGGTGTCACTGCAAGAAGCTTTTTTTCTTTTCCTTTTCTTGAAGATGGTACAAAAACAACAAAGAATGGATTAAATACAAATATTTATGGTCCCTGGGTCATCAAAAGGAATATATGATGAAGTCAAAAGAAAAACTGGAACTAGAAGAACTAAATCGGAACTGGTTTACTTATAAACAACAGACAGAAAGCTAAAAAATGGATCTGAAATTAGAGTACTTTGAAAAATATAGATCATAAAGATTATAATTGTAATGGATTATGAAGATAGAGAAAATGTTGTTGGGAAAAGGAAAAGAAAAATGGCAGATAGATAGACAGACAGACAGACAGAGAATTAAAAGAAGAAATTGTAAAAGAAACAATTATAAACTGAGCACAAAACAGTGGACATGAAATAACATTGAGGTAAATCAAGAAGAAATACTAACAAATTCACATTATGTAAGAATTTAAAAGAGAACTACAATATTTTAAAATGTTACATTGTTGATACTTCACACCTGTAAACCTGGAAAAAATGTATAAAACTGGAAGCCAACATTTCTGGAAATGTCAAGGAAGCCCAGGAACTTTCTATTACACTATATGTGGTGTAATTTCATGAGAGCAAAGAAATACTAAGGTTCTAGGGGAAAAAATCTTTCCAATGTATCCAGAACTTTACCTATCAAACATGACTAAAAATGAAAATTGGAGATTGATTTTATATATGATAATTGCGGTAAGGATTTTGTACACACAAAATGGAAACCTGGGGATAAATGGATAAATTAGCAAATGAGAACTAGCTAATAAAACTTGCAGGTATGATGGAAAAATGGCTTTTTTACATGAATATCCCTTCATACCATCTTTGAAAACAACTTCTTGACAAAATGTAGGCCTGTGACTCATTGTCATATTTTTCTTTCTCCTCTGTGATTTTAACACCTTTCCTTAATTGTGAAGCTTTGAAAGCTTAGAACACATATTTTGTGCATTTTGGTTAGTCTAATAAAGGTGGATTTAGATGCTAGTGTGATTTGTATACAAGGGGTCATATCCAAAGGTAGACCTGCTGGCCATGTAGGAAAGTACAATAACATCCCAAATCCAAAAAACAGTGATACCTGTATTGGGCTACCCAAAATGCACAAAATACACATTGCAAGCTTTCAAGCTCCTGGAGGAGCTTGTAGCTTCACAAAGGATGGAGGCAACCTGGATCTCAAAACGAGCATCTCTTGATATCCTTTCCAGTAAGTTGAGGAAGCATAATTTGGCCAACAGCAAAGGGTGAAGAATGCTGTCCTTCAGCCCTAGGGCAACATATTAATCTGTCTTCAACAGATGCTCTTCAAAGTCAATAAATTATGATTACTCCACAAATGCGAGTAATTTAAGAGAGTGAGTAAAAGAAAGCCCAGGAGAAAAATTATAAAGGAATTGTTACTTGCTAATAAGTCACACATACTCAGCCCTCAGACAACCCTTTGACAGGGTCACCTTAGGATAGCCATAAGTCAGAAATAACTTGAGGACAAATAACAACACTTGAAACTTCACCTGAAAAAGACATGCAAGATCCAGATGCTTATTAAATCTGTTGTCTGTGCCCTTTTGTTGTCATCAGATTTTATTTTAAATATTTTTTCAGTAAATTAAAAAATAACTGAGGTCATATGGTTGCTACTCCTGTCTCCTGACTTACAGTATCAAAGGGGGAAAGCTCCCTCTTCTGGCAATTCAGTTTAATTCATTTCATGAGAATAAGGTGAAGGCTTTTGCAGATGTGCCGTTACAGCTTTGAAAGTTGACTCCTATAAGCATCTTTAAAATGGAAGAATCATCAGGCCTTACTGCTCCTATGTGGAAGTAATTCCATAAATGTGCCTCACATTATAAGATTGTATCCCTATTAAAACATTCTGAAGGGCTACATTATCATGTGATTGAGGGTTTATCACTGTAAAGCCATCCTTCCACTTCAAAATTAGTTCAGTGAATGAGCTTTATATCCCTTTGCAGACAATGAGAGTCATTTTTGCATTTACTATCTGCTCTTTGCATCTGAGCAGAGGCAAATTATTTGGTGGCAGATACAAAATAGTGGTTACTCTCAACTCATAAATACTTTGCTGTTTTTTATTGTGCCATCAAAATCTTCAAAATGGGGAGTCATATCCTATTTAAACAAGGACTTTTTATATGAACTAGAGTGAACCAAAATACTAACTACCTCTTGCTGCTAAAGGGTTTCTGCAACTCCAACACAATCAGTGCATGCCACTCTGCTGTTCCAGTGCCTCTTAGAAGTACAGTTCACCCTTGGTATCCACTGGGATTTGGTTCCAGGACCCCTCATGGATACCAAAATACATGGATGTTTAAGTCCCATTAAATGCAATGGATAGTAAAATGGAGTCCCTTATATAAAATAGCAAAATCAAGATGTGAATTTTGGAATTTATATTTTTTTGAATATTTTCAGGCCGTGGACACTTGAATCTGTGTATAAGGAATCCATGAATATAAAGGGCTGACTATAAATTATCAAGACTAGAAAGAGTTATCTATAAAACAATTTTCACTTCAACACTACAAATTTTACTACTGTAAACCATCTATCATTCAAATCCCAAATTCTTCAATGAGGGTTAGCCAATCTGGTCACTTCTCATGATGTCTGTGAGTACAACTCCCATAAATTCCATCTAACATAACTAATGATCAGAGATTCTGGGAGTTCCAAACCAAAACACCTGGAGGACACCAAATTGACTACTCCAGTCCTAGAGTAATGGACAGCTGTAAAACTGCTATGGTTTTGTTGCTGTAAAGTTTGGACAGAGTCAGTTTGTTGGAAAATATTTGCAATTTCTCTCCTGTCTCAAAACTCTTTCTTCTCATAGTCTACCTTTATACCAAAATTGGGAGCCTAGGCAGTTTGCAATTTAAAAGATAAACAATACCGTAAGTCAAAATTCAGCAAGCAAATTTAAAGTAGCAATACACTTACCAAGAAAGATGTTCCAGGGAACACTGTGGAGTATTGCATTGCAATTACACCTTGCAGTATTTCTCCCTCTTGGATAGACTTCCAATGATAATTCAAGTATTAGCCATTAAATACTGGCCATGCTGGCTGGGATTTCTGAGATCTGAAGCCCACAACATCTCAGAACCCAAAATTCCCCACCCTTAAAATAAGGCATTCAGTTTCTTAAAGAAGCAACCAATAACACAGGAAGTTTAAAAACTGAAATACACCTCCCAGCTCACTGAAATACACTGTATTATAGTACAGATTACAGCATTTGTCTGTCAAGCACAGTATTATATTGGCAACTGCATGCAAAGCTGTGTAATGTAACCTACCTTCCATTCCATGTTATGCAACACAGAGGCTATGAACATGTTTATCAAGAAATAACAGGGAGGAAACTTTCATGTTATGCCTCTGTTAAAAACAACTTTAAAATGCTTTTGTTCATATGGAGCACAAACTCCAAAGTGTTTTGTATTTTGAGTGCATTAAGATTACACACTCACCCTTTCATTGATACAAAACAAAGGTTTTACAAATAAAACTCATAAATAAATACTCATGTGCCAAGCGCGTACTAGGGTTAGAAAAGGGCATCCTTTCCGGACATCCCTAACCCTAGTACATGCTTGGTGCGTACAAAATGGCGGCGCCCATTCTACATGGGTTCTGTCGTCTTGATGTCGTGGACGCCTAGCATCTGCACATCACATGGTGATAATGACGCTGCAAGTGTGCCATTGGTGCCTTGCGGCGTCATTAGCGCGCCACAAGAAGAAGCTGCATTTTGCAGTTTCTTTTTGCTGCACGGAGGAGCCATGCGGTTTGGCCACTGAGGCTCCTCCACGCAGCAAATGAAGGCGCTTTTCAGACCACCCTTTTGGGCGGTCTGTAAAGAGCCAATGATTACATTTAATCCTGACCCAAAGGAAAGTGAGAGGGAAGGGCAAGCTGGCTGTATAAGATATGAATTATTACTTTTGCCTTGAGACTCCAGTGTAGGTTTCAGACGAAGGTCTAGACGTGATTGAAGCTTTTTGGCTGTAGCATTCCTTCTGTTTCCAGCATCAGATGCTACCACACGTGGCAAGGGAGAACCACGGTGTATATTCTTTTGAGCTTGCCCCTTCCGGGAATAAGAACGTAGTTTCATCCAGTCCATCTTTATTTTCCTCTCCTCCACAGCAAGGTTACCTTCAAGGGAAGAGGAGAGAGTAGTCAGAAAACAAAGAGGACAGTCTTTTTGCAACAAGATATATATATGCAGAGGATTAATAGTAGCCACACACACACATATAGATATATATGCCCACCTAACTGCATAGACAACAAAACTCCTCAAAGAAGGTTTGACACTCTAGATGTTATTTCCTGTTTGTGAAATGCTTCCTGGGTGGAAGTCCATTTAGGTATCTTAAAGTAAAAGTGTTTTCTGTTCAATTTCCAGACTCCTCATAGGATAGGTAAGCGTGCCAACTCAAATTAATTTTTGTTCCCTCTAGGGCTAATAATTTTGTGTTTTCCAATAATATCCAGTCCTTTACCCATAAAAGCATGGAGGCATAATAATAATAATAATAATAATAATAATAATTTTTATTTATATCCTGCCCCTCTACAAGATGCAATCAGGGTGGCTTACAAAGGTTAAAAAACATATATTCAAAAATACAATTAACTCTTAAATAAAATATACTCTTAAAATACAATTAAATGATGTAAGAATTAAAACATACATAAAAGGAAGCACTGCAATATATATATATATACTCCTTCAACCAGAATTATTTTTACTAAATATAATTGACACTAGAAAAGAAGAATACAGCCAGGATGAGAAAAATGTTACCCTGCATGTGATAAGGGCAGCTTGAGTGCTGTTTGCCAAATATTGGAAATCTGATGTAATACCATCGATAGAGGAGTGGAAAACTAAAATATGTGAATATGCAATAACAGACAGATTATCTATGGATGCTGCTGGAAATACAAGTTAGGAATATGAAAAGAAATGGGTAAAAGCTCAAAAACTTTGGTGTTAAAGAAGTTCTAGACTATATAAATATATCTTTTTATTTTTTATTAGTGTTTTCATTTGTTGTTGTTTTGATCTGTTTTGTCAATATTTTAAAATAAAATAAAAAAGGATTAGCACAGCACCACTACTTTCATACATCAATAGTAATAGACAATCTACTTGAAAGATTTGTATCATTTCATACAACATCTTTGTAGAATTATAGTAATGGCCACAGTTTTCATCTTCCTGTATCCTATTACATTCTGTCCCACTCCCACAACAGTGTAACAGTGCTAAAATGTGTGCATATGTGCCTTCAAGTTTGTTGTCAACTTATCATAGAACCAGAGATGGAAGAGACCACAAGGACCATCCAGTCCAACCCCTTGCCCTGCAGGAATAGACAGTTCATTTCATAGGGTTTTCTTGAGGAAGGAATACTCAAGAGGTGATTATTTTGGCAGTTTCTTTCTCTTAAATAGGGCCTGACAGTCTCCCATCCAAGGACTAACCACAACTGACCCTGCTTAGCTTCCAAAATTAGGTTCTGGTGCTTAGTATATTTCAGTTACTGGTTACTGTGCTTAAATACTTGTGGCTTTAATATCATTGTATCAAAAGAAATGGATTAATAGCCACAAAAACCTGTGTAAATATAAACCAGTTAATCTGAAAGATGCTGCTAGATTAACTTTTCCCTTTTCCTTTTCACTGAGAGCACACACAGCCTAAATCCATTGTCTGGAAACATTGCCTCTCCCTCCAAGTTGATGTTTTACATTTGAACCCTCAAAAGTCCCAGCCAAGATGGGCAATAGTAGGAGAGGATGGCAAATATTGCCATTTTTCGTTTACAAGTGCTTTTATCTTTCATTGTACAGACTGTAAGATATTTTTCAGATGTCGCCATGTAAAATTTAAATTAGTGTGAAGCAATATTATCTGATAAATGAATCAGCCAAATATGGATCCCTATTTGATCAACTGTCTCCCCCATTAGTTCTCTTCTGACACAATTGAAGTTGTCTTATGGATATATTTTTATGCATTTATGCTTATGCATTTATTCTTTTAATAAGCAATCTATTTTAACATTGTAACAATTTAATTGTTTCAATGTATCCCTTTTTAATGTTTTTAATTGTATTGTTCTTTTAATGTTGTGAGCTGCCCTGGGTCCCAGTTCTGGGGAAAAGAGTGGGATATAAATATAATAATAATAATAAGAAGAAGAAGAATGGAAACTGTATTCCAAAACATACAGAGTAAGAGAATAAGCAGCTGAACTGTTCCATAGAAATCAAGCTCAGGATCTAGCCTCATTTGTTCCAGTAGATAAACAGGATTTCATCATTTCCACCATCCAAGATGAAAAAACTGTTCTTCCCCCAAAACCCAAATAAGGAATTCTAGAGGATTATCATTAAACCAATTTAAGGTTGTTTTACAGATAGATATCATTCTAACAAATTCTATTAAAGGTTGATCAAGTAATTGGACCAGGTAATAATCTCCAAGTCTACCTGAGAAAACCCCAATTGCAGCAGCAGCAGCAGCAGCAGCAGCAGCAGCAAAGGCCCCTCAGCGGCTGAGATTTTGGTGTGGAAGAAACCACTTTAAAACTGAACTCCAGACCTCATGATCTACTACCTCAGACCTATGTGGCTTATATGTGTTTGTGTGTACATACACACACACCTGTGTGCTGAGTAAGATGCCTAGTCCTCAACACCTGGGTCCCATTTTCCTAATTACTCCTCCTTTCCCCAAATAATACCACTAAAACGGCCACCTGGCCTTGGACACCTCAAGGCAGGGCTCCCTGGGAGGAGTTTTTCGCTGAAACATCTACACTGTCGAAATGATGCGGCTCTGGACCCATCCTATGGGATCCTGGGATCTGTAGTTTCGCAGGGCCCTTAGCCTTCTCTTGTCAAAGAGTGCTGGTGCCTCACAAAGCTACAAATCCCAGGGTTCTGGTGCCTTACTAAGCTACAAATCCCAGGATGGAGCCATGACAGTCAAAAGCGGTGTCAAACTGCGTTATTTCCACAGTGTAGACGATTTCCCTGGTTACTCCATTTGTGTTTAAAACGAAGCAACCATCACTTTTCTAGCTGCTCAGGTGATTATTGCCTCATTAGGAAAGGGCCTCCCAGCATCGAGCGCCCGCCCGCACCCAAATACGCCCCAAACTCTACATTTGGGTTCCCTCCCCTCCCTCTCTCCTTCAGACTGTGAGGGAGGACAATGACAGGCGGCCGCTGCCACCCAATCGCCGCGCTAGAACGGGATAAAACGCGCTGCAGACAGCACTATGCTCCCGCCCTCTAGCCCATTAGCCCCGCCCCCTTCTCTGAGGAGCGCTGCGCGGTCGGGCGAAAAAAAGCCCGTTTTGCTGTATTTAATCCCTTCATTCTTTCCTGACGCTTTTTCCTCAGCTCCTAATCTTTTTGGGGTGGCAGTTGGTCTCCTAAAGAGTGGGGGAAATTAATAGTGTTGTGTGCCTTCTTCGTGTCATCTCTAACTAATAGCGACCCTATCAAGGGGTTTTCTGATGAGGCTGACGATGTGTCACCCAGAGTGCATCTACACATAAGAAATAATACAGTTTGACACCACTTTAAGTGCTGTAGCTCCATCCTGTGGAATCCTGGCATCTGTTGTCTTTAGCCTTCTCTGCCAAAGAGTGCTGGTGCTTCACAAAAATACAAATCCCAGGGTAAGATGGAGCCACGGCAGTTAAAGTGATATCAAACTGCATTAACTCTGCAGTGTGGCAGCAGCCCCAGTGGGTTTCTGTGGTTGAGCAGGGATTTGAACCCTGGTCTCCAGAGTCGCAGTCCAATGTTCAAAACCACTAGGCCATATTGACTATACGTTACTTCATAAAAGCCAGTCTAAGATCTTAGAGGGGGGACTTTTGCTTGATCCCACTCTCTTCCCAGGAATGGTTGGAGAGCCTTCTCAGGTCCAAAACATACTGCAGAAATAATCCAGTTTGAGACCGCTTTAACTGCTCTGGCTCAGTGCTAGGGAATCCTGGGAATTGTAGTTTATTATGGCAACAGAGCTCTCTGACAGAGAAGGCTAAATGTCTCACAAAACTACAGCTGCCAGAATTCCCTAGCATTGAGCCAGGGCAGTTAAAGCAGTCTCAAAATGGATTATTTCTGCAGTGTGTTTTGGACCTCAGTGGCTGTTCCTAGACTATAGGAATCCCTTCCATGGGAGATTATCTCCCTCCCAGTTGTCCATATTCTTTTTGTAGACATCCAGGAAAAAAAAATATGTTTCTGGCTTGATTTTAATGTGCCGGTAATGGTATTCAAAGCCCTAACTGACTTGTGGGGAGAGCTAGTGTGGTGTAGTGGTTTAAGCCATGACTTTGAAAACCAGTGTTCAAATCCCTGCTTGGCCTTGCCTGATTTAAAATAGAGTAGATGAGGACATGAGTCAATGTAACTTACGTGATAGTGGGTCTAACTCTAGTTGGGACTTAACAATTACAAAGACAGTGAAATAGTGGAAAATGCTGCTGATTAGGACTGGTTATAGAGATTGTAATTGATGTTGTTGTTGATCTCCAAGTTGATCCCGACTCATGGTGGTAACCCTGTGTGTGAGACATCTCCAAGCCTCCCTGCCCTCCACGGCTCTGCTTAGGTCTTGTAACTTCATACCCATGACCTCCCAAAAAGAGTCCATCCATCTAGCATGTGGCCATCCCCTTTCTACATCCCTCCACCTTTCCTAATATTATTGTCTTTTCCAATGAGTCATGCCTTCTCATGATGTGGCCAACCTTATCTTGGCTTCCAGGGAGAGTCCAGGCTTGATCTGTTCAAGGACCCATTTATTTGTCTACAATCCCAAATAGTAACAAGGGATTGTAATGCCCTTGTTGAAACAGCTTTTATGGGGAGATACTGTTTTAGACAGTCTGGATCCAAGCCATGGAGGACTTTAATGCAGGGGTTCCCAACCTTTTTGAGTCATGGAGTCCTTTTTAGAATCAGTTCCTATAGCGGAGCCCCTAAGAGCCCCACCCTATGTCTTACAAGTTGATGGTGCTTAGGAATAGTGTTGCTTTTTGCTTCTTATTCTTTAATTTCATTCAATTTTTATTTCTTTCATTTTCCTGTAGCGGCCACAGAGCACCTGGTAATTGAACACGAAGCCCTAAGGGCTCCTATGAGCACAGGTTGGGAACTGCTGCTTTAATGTCATAATCATCACTTTGAATTCTGCTCAGAAATGGTCAGTGAAGTTGTTCCATTAAAGGCATTACAATCTCTATGACCAGTTCTGGCATTACAATCCCTATGACCAGTTCTGGTCAGCAGCCTGGTTATTGATTTTAACTAGTTAGTTCCCATCTTTGTAATTGTTAAATCCCAGTTACTTAAGTTTTAACTTGGTGATTAGATACAGGCCAATAACGGGAAACATAAAGGTACACAGGATTTTAAATGTCATTGGTAAATACAGTGGAATTTTCTTGGTTGCTTTTGTGGTATCCAGAAGGTGGCACTCTCAACTATGTGTTGAAAATGGTGGTTCTTGCACTGTGAGTTCTCAGTCTGGCATTCCATTGCTGCTGAATAGAAACGCATTTCACCTGGTCCCAGTTTCACAGGTTCTTGCCAGTACATTGGTAAAGCCTCTGAGGGGGATGTATACTTAAAAAATGTATTTAAAATAAACAACTGAAATAGCAAATCCAACCTCCACTCTGAAATAATCTCTTCTATACTCTGTAGTTTGGAAGTTATTGGCAGAGTGAGTGTGTTCCACTGTCGAACAGCTCTTACTGTTCAGAAAAGAGTGTTTATGGCCCAGGACAGATGGGCACAATGGGGCACTGTCGTCACATGGGAGAGGTGGCACTTCCGGATGTCCCTCGCCCCTCGCACGTGATGAGGGCATCAAAACGGCGGCGCCCTGTACAGTGGGTGCCGCCATTTTGACGCAACGGGCGCTTAGTGACATTATGAGTGCACCATTAGCGCACTGTGGCATCACAATGGCGCCACAAAAAGAACCCGCTTTTTTCAGGTGCTTTTTGTTAATAATAATAATAATAATAATAATAATAATTTTAATTTATAGACCGCTATTCCGCAATGATCATAGCGGTGTACAGTAAAATTGCAAAACAACACAAAAAAATTGCAAGGCCTCTCTCCCTCTCAAGATGGTGGTTGGAGGAGGGCTCTTTGTCTTCCAGGCCTGGCCTCTCTCCCCCTCAAGATGGTGGTTGGAGGAAGTCACATGGTTTGTCCACTGCAGCTTCCTCACACAGGAAAACAAAGCGTGGGCAGACCGCCCTTTTTGGGCGGTCTGTACCTCGCCAATATTACCATATATGCTCAACTATAAGTCGACCGCATGCATAAGTTTAGGGTAAAGCATAGGGGCCTGTAACAAAAGATCTAAAGGATGAAGCAAAGGAAAACAATGCCAAAGAATTTACAAAATTCCAGCAGACATAACTGTTTGTGCTTATCCTAAAGGATGGTTGGATGAAAGAAAAGAAAAGGGTCAGTGATTCCAAGACAGATTATGCTCTTGCCTTTCACTAGGGGTTTGTTCCCTTTTTAAATAAGATTTAAAGTACAGGATCACTTTAAAGTACAGGTCTGGAAACCGTGTCCTATGAGGAACAACTTAGGGAGCTGGGGATGTTTAGCCTGGCGAAGATAAGGTTAAGAGGTGATATTATAGCCCTGTTTAAATATTTGAAGGGATGTCATATTGAGGAGGGAACAAGCTTGTTTTCTGCTACTCCAGAGAATAGGGCCCAGAACAATGGATGCAAGCTACAGGAAAAGAGATCCCACCTCAACATTAGGAGGAACTTCCTGGCAGTAAGGGCTATTTGACAGTGGAACACACTCTCTCGGAGACTGGTGGAGTCTTCTTCCTTGGAGGTCTTTAAACAGAAGCTGGATGGCCATCTGTTGGGTATGCTTTGAGAGTTCCTGCATGGCAGGGGGTAGGACTGGATGGCCTTTGTGGTCTCTTCCAACTTTATGATTCTACGATTCTATGATTAACACTGACCCATGGATAAGTCGATCCAGGTTTTTGGAGTGAATTTTTTGACTAAAATTTCTAGACTTATACATGAGTATATACAGTAAATCATGTTGATTTGGCCTTTTTTTTTTAAATGACCAAAGAAATATTAGAATCTGAGGTCCATTCCAGAAAGCTCCACTGAATTTGCTGATTACAAAGTCACTAAAACAGCTAGGTTGTAATGGTTTAAACATGTTTTTCTTAAATTGGCAGTAGTAACAGAACAAAATATGTTAGTTTAATATGGCCTTCAGTATAATTAGAGATGAACAGTATTTTTTTTTCCAGATTATGTGTTTTAAAAGGATAAAACTGAATTAATTATTGATTTTATTGTATGTGAATGTACAATCTTGAGCCTTAGCTTCCTTTGGAGAATGGAGCAGAACACACAGTAGGGGAAATGCAGCATAGAATAAATAGTTAGTGCAGTTATCAATCACATAGATTGAATACTAGAATAAAACAGGATTTTATAAAATATTTTATTTGTCAGTCAATAGGAGTATTAACAAGTTTGAGAAATTTGACAGTCTTTCAGTTATTTACAAAACAAAAATTCCACATTTGCCTCTTTGTATTTTAGATTTACATGCGGCTATACCCAAAACAAAAAGAAAAAAACCCCTTTAATTACAGTTAAAGATTTTTTAAAAACGCATATATAGAGGTCATTGTATTTTAATCCTTTCACTTTTCTTTAGTTGAAAATAGAATAAGCAGTATGTAGGAAAAATGCTTGCTTCATCTGAGACTTTGATAGTTTTTACTCTTATTTGAATGTGGGTATGTTATTCTATTGCATGACAGGAATGATAACATGAAGGTTGCAGAGAGGTGCTGTTGTCTCACAGAAAAAAATAAATTCTAAATGGAGATTTTAGGGGCATGGGACATGGCTGATAATGAACCATATATCTTACAAATGGTTTCCTTTCCTGATTATGAAAAAGTTCTAAGGCAAGTAATGTAACCACATGCAAAAAAGCACAGCGCTTCTAGAAGAACCATAGAAGAAGACGTGTTCACCTCCCCATGCAAGATTCAGGAGTTAAACATACTGAAATTTCCTCTTTTTACAGAAGTCTGAAAGATACAGGAACACTGTTATTGCTTGGATCTGGATATGCTAAAACAAGCTATTTCCTGCTTAGCTTCCAGTTGCATCTCAAGTTCACACATTAACAGTATAATCCTATACATTTCTAATCAGAAGATTCGCTGAATTCAATAGGACTTATTCCTAGAAGCATAGGCCAATACAGATAATACCAATTGCTCTTTCTTCCCATAAACGCCCCCTGCGAAAAACAGAAAGAACGAAAGAGAAAGAAAGAACACCTATTGAAAAAAAGAGAAAGAAAGAAAACTCATTGAAGTGAAACGGTAATTCAAAATGAGGCCCAAATTGGCTCTTTTAGTGATATTGAAGCTGTCGTCCTTTCAAACAAACAAAAGTGGAACACTTGTATAGTTGGGTTGATGTTTCTACAAAGCAGTCCTGAGTGCATTATAATAGTAACAATAACAATTATGATAATAATTAATAATAATAATGAACCCATCTAAAAAGCTCTTTGAATAGGACAGAAATGTTATTCTGCCAGTGGAAAGGTGTTTTCCTGACAAGGTGGTATGTTTGCCTTGAAAACTCCATGGGCATCAGGTATCACTGGAGTATTTTTCCCCCTTGAAAATAGTTAAAAAGGGGACAATTCCAGGAGCAGGCTTTGAGCAAAGCTTGCTGCTTTCTTCTGGGCTGGGCTCCCAACTTCCCTCACCTTGCGACTGGTTTCAATGGGAAGGAGGAAAAGAGTCCTTAATAGAAACCTCTCCAATATGCACACACCAAGGATTATTTTTGCAAATGCCAAACTTGCATCGTGCCTGTGCTCATTTCACTATCATAGTGCAATCACATGCAATACAGGGATTTCTTGTTAATTCACTGTTACTGCTAATAGGTCTTTATTCAATTGTTTCCTTTCACAAAACCTGGCATGCTTTGGGTTTTATTTTAAAGGCTCTCAGTTATATATACATAATGAACAATAGCAGCATATTCATGTATGAGTGCATGTCGAGACTGATCCTACAATGAGACAGATCTCAGGTTATGAAAGGGCAAGAAAGTTTAAATTGTTATCTGTGGCTATTGTATTTTTACTGATTAGATAGATAGATAGATAGAGAATCAACCTGGATGATTTCTGCAGTGGAGATGCTGCCTCATATAGCTTTAAAACAGAGATAGGAATCTTGTGTCATTCAAGATACTGTTGGACAGTAGTTTCCAGCTCTAGTCTGCATAACCAGTGGCAAGGCATGCTGAAGGTTGCAATTCAATAACATCTGGAGAGCTGCATGATTCCCACTCATTTTTAACATTGGCAGAAGCTCCAGTCTACTCAGTTTCAATTGTGTTACATGAAATCTGCAAAAGATGCTATACTTAACAGAATTAATTATACCCAGTGGGCCATCAGTACCTCCTCCCCACCTCAGTATGTTAATATAGCTATCTCACTACTAATAATAGACTGAAACAATAGTAGTAATAAAAAAGTTTCCATTGATCTACAGATAATATTATCAACACCTGTAGCTCCTTTTTGGGCAGTCGGGGTGGACAGCAACTCATATGAGCTCAGGGGTATCCCCCAAACAATCAATTTTCACTTTATCCTGGAAAGAAGTGACAATGGGGTCCCACAGGGCTCTGTCCTGGGCCCAGACTATTCAACATATTTATCAATGACTTGTGAGCAGAATTGGGAGCATACTTATCAAATTTGCAGATGACACCAAATTAGGAGGAATAGCTAATACTGCAGAGGACAGGATCAAATTCAAAATGACCTGAATAGACTAGAAAGCTGGCCAAAGCTAACAAAATGAAATTCACACAGAGAAATTAAGGTACTGCACTTAAGGCAGAAAAATGGAAATGCACAGATATAGGATTGGGGAAACTGGCTGATGAAACTACATGTGAAAGGGATCTGAAGTCCAGTAGACCACAAGTTGAACATGAGTCAACAGTGGATGCAGCAAGCTAAAAAGGCCAACGCAATTTTAGGCTGCATTGACAAAGTAATGTGGTCTAGATCAAGAGAAGTAATAGTGCCACTCTATCTGCTCTGGTCAGGCCCCACCTGGAATACTGTGTCCAGTTCTGGGCACCACAATTCAAAAAGGACATTGAGAAACTGGAGCGTGTCCAAAGGAGGGTGACAAAATGGTGAAGGGTCTGGAAGCCATGTTCTGAGGGAACGCTTAGGGAGCTGGAAATGTTTAGCCTGGAGAAGAAGAGAAGGTTAAGAGGTGATATGATAGCCCTGTTTAAACATTGAAGGCATGTCATATTGGGAGGGAACAAGCTTGTTTTGCGCTGTGCCAAGAACAGGGCCGAACAATGGATGTAAGCTCCCTGGAAAAGAGATTCCACTTCACATTAGGAGGAACGTCTGACAGTTAAGGGCTGTTCGACAGTGGAACACACTCCCGGAGTGGAGTCTCCTTCCTGGGGTTCTTTAAACAGATGCTGGATGGCTCTGTCAGGGTGCTTTGATTTGGATTTCCTTGCGTGGCAGGGGGTTGGACTGGATGGCCCTTGCGGTTCTCCAACTCTACAATTCTACGATTCTATGGTGTGTTATTTTTTTAAATGGGCAGTTTCATAGCTGTCTTGAAATGTCCATTAATAGGAGTGAAGATGATGAAACTATGCTGTCTCACCTTATTCAAAATTGGCATATGACATGTTTGTATGGTATGTACCCCACCTTATTACCTGCTGCTGTTACTGCTTTGAAATAACTTGCTTTTGTTATTGACATCTTGAGAGTTTAAAGCGGATAACTTTACTTTTTTCTGAAACAAAGACTGTTAAAATGAAAAGCTTGTCAATATATTTATTTGAAGTACAGTTTGCATAGCTAATACTACTTCAACACTGCCGTTTAAGTGTTCCTTTTAAAAGGCAAAGCACTGAATTCATCAGGCTTGCTCCCTTTACTTCTGTTGAGTGTGTCCTTTTAAAGCTGGATCAATTTTTAAAAGTGAAATTGACTATTCCATTTTGTATTACACAGAACAGCAAGAATAATGCAAGAGGAAAGGGCAGTCAGGCAAATTTCTCAAAACTGTAGCAGTAGTGGTAGTGAGTCCTCTAGTTCAGGGCAGGGAAGGATGAAGGGTTCATAGCAAGTCTACAAAGTAATAAAATTCCTGTTTATGCTACTCAAAAGAAAAATAATCTACCACCACTACTGTAATGGTCATCTTGAAATAATTCCATTCAGTAGTTTTCTGTGAGACATCAGCACCTCTTTAAAGTTGTCAGCTTTCATGCAAAAATAGTATATTCTCTTTAATTTTACATTCATTTCATAGACGTTATTTACATATCGATTGCCAGTTTGTGCTTTTCACACATGGAAAACCAAAGGTTATCTTTTCAAGTCAATTTGTTTCATTCAGAGAAAACTGTCAGAAGACAACCCCCCCCACTATTTTTTGATACACAGTAACAATCAAATCCAAAGAAACAGGATTTTACTGTTAGTGTTTCCAATAATTGTGATAAAAATAGTTGTAAAGGATTTCCTGCTTGTTTTTCATGCAGAATCCCCTTAAAATTCACTGCAGAAGGTAGTTTTGGGGATTTCCATATTGCTTTTAATTTACCTGTATATGTTTTTTGGCTCACAAATAAGATTTGGCCTAAAAAATACCCTGACATTTTATAGGGAAGACCTTTTTGTACCAATACATATTCATAATGCAAAATTATGCAGCATTCTCCAAACCTGCAGAAATTATTTTTCTTATAGCTAGATCAACATGATCCTACAGACTACTTAATGGACCTTGACTGACTTCCATGGCAGAGTCAAACATTCACATTCATCACTCAGTGCAGTTGCAAACTGAGATGACATGCAGGTGACCAAGTAAATATCACTGATTAAACAGATTGATACCATAGACAGAACTTTTATATTGCCTTCTATTATTTCACTCAAATTACAGTGGTGACTGGGATCAAATTTACCAGTGTAATTTATCTCAAAGCTCTTAGTGCTTATAACTGAGCCTCACGAGAGGCATTTCAACCTCTTAGATGTGGTGGGGTGGGGTGGAAGACTTTTCAAAAACTGGAAAACCATCAAATGCTGGTATTATGGGCAAAGGAGTGTGACCCTCTGGGGAACTCAGTGGATGGGATTTGGCCCAAGAGCCTGAGGTTCCCTACCTGTGCAATAGAGCCTTTGCAGTAGACACTGTTCACATCTGGCTCTGCAAATCCTGATAAATACGCATGTATGAATCTGTTCTCAAAACATGTTAAGAGGGCAGAACTCATCCTGACATAGTGTGGTATTCTAGGGCTTCGGCATTCTTCTAGGGCTGTGGAGCCAACCTGCAAAATTTATTTGGTCCAAGTCTAGAACTGAGCAACTAAACTATGATGTTTAATGAGCTCCTGAATGAAAGAATCCATCAACATTCTGCTGTCATAAAAACCAATTCTGTTCAGATGATTTTGATTTCCTAATAGATACTGGAACAAGAAGTAAATCAGAAATGGGGTTTAAGTCATATGGGTATAATACCAACCATTATTGTGAAATTCTCAAAGTCTTAAACCAAATGTATATAAGTTTTTCTCCAGTAATGTCTCTGTCACACTGGGAACTGTACTTTAGAGATCTGAATCAAAATGTATAGGAAATCCCTAGCTCCACTGGCCAAGTATCATTGACTTAGTTGTAACTAGGATTTCATCAGTTTTGATTTTACTTGATTGGGACACATAACAGCTACTGCTTTTGTGCTTGCAGAAGCTGATACATTACCATATATACTCGTCTGTAAGTCAAAAATGTTGTGCTCAAAAATTGACCTCAAATTCCCAGGTCAACTTATTTATGGGCCAGTAATGTGATAGCAGCTCTTTCAGATTTCCCCATGTGGTGGGGAGAGCAGTTTCTTTCTCTCTTGAGCCAAGCAGAAAGAGTCCTGGGTGATTGCTGTTAAACAAACACAGTCCCTCTGTACATACATACACTCAAGGAGCCTCTAAATTGTATCCTCAACTTATCCATGGGGCAAAGCAAAATCCACAATTTTGGTCCAAAGACCTGTCCTCGACTTATACATGAGGTCAAATTATAGTCGAGTATATATGGTATGTCACAAATGCATACTAGCAGCATCTTTTTTTAATCCAGTTATTAGTATGGGTACCTATATTTTGACCCTACTTATTTTCTCTACAGAAAGCAGCCTCCAGAGCACTATTATATCATAATCTGTGATGTTACCCAGGTGCAAGTATGTACATTGTATCACAAATATTTTTTTTCTTGTTATAACAATTGATCGAAGTATTTGTTGTTTACTTTTGGAATAAATTAATATGTATTTGTTTAAGCTTGAATAGCAAAAGCTATGTGTATTTGCTTTGTAGGGTGCCCATCATGTACTATGACTGCATTGTAGGACTCGCATGTATTAATTACAATTATGGTTTCAGCCTAAAGTTTTGTTACAACATCTAAAAACACATGACTGTGTGGGTATGTCATTCTAGAGCACTTGTTGACCAGCCAAAAATAAGGGTGATAAAGTCAAAGTTTTGAAGCTTGCAGAATTCCCAAGCAAGCATGGCTCATTTGTAGTCTAAAGAAGTAATTTTTCAAGCCTCTGAGCAGGACCTGTGTGATTGGCCTCATTTGTATGCTACCAGGCCCTTAAATTACATGACAATAGTGTCACCATAAAGCTATGGGTGCCATAAAATATAAATGGCATCTAAATTTGTGATACTTAATCCCAAGAATTTTCTCAAGCTAGAAGTAGATGAGCAGTAGCAATCCATCCCCAGGCTCATTGTTCTTTCCATTTGCCAAACCATATGACATGCATTTTTGAATGTGGAGCATACATGTAGAGCCAAACTCCAGCTTGGCTCTTTTTTCTGTATATAGCTGAAGTTTATGGGTACAGTGTCATACACAACTCTGTTACCAGAGGAGAAGAATTAAATGTTTTTGACAGATTTTCCTATAGTGCTCTGAATAAAAACAGCTATTTGCTGGGGAAAGGAATGTACAACTAAAACAAAAAAAACAACCGTGTTACTTTAAGAGAGCATGATCCAGCCACTGTTAAACATTTTTATATCCTCATGGTTCTAATGAGAAAATCAGATGTAAAAACAATTAATTATGGCTTGATCATACAAAGGGAAAGTGAAAAGTTTAATAAATGTTTGCTTTAATTTACTGGTTTAAGTAAATGAGGCCATGACAGAACTTTTGGGACAGTGACTACTGCAGGTAGATAAAGCTATATGGCCCAAGTTTAATTTGCATGCCAATTTTCTCCAGTGTTTATGCCTCTGAGAAGTAAATATTAAAATATTCTTTCTAAGCATCAATCTAGTCTGAAAGAATACACATACAATAACATTTCTGCATTTTCCCTGTCCAATGACTATGAAAATTAGGGTTTCTTATTATCTGTTATAAAATGATGACTTAATGTTCAAGTCTTTAACTAGATTACTGGTTTTTCTTTAAAGGTAGAATACAATACTAAACCAGACTTCCTGAACCCAGTACCACCAAATGTTATACTATAACTCCCATCATCCCTAGATAGCATGGATGGGGAAGGCTGTACTAAACCATAATCTTCTTTATTGTTTTGTATCGATATGATCATAGAAAGAAGCAGAAGAATAAATCCCTTTAAATGTAAAGTGAAATCTATATAGCTGAGCAATCAACAAGACAGGATGGGCATTTGCACAACACAAAAAGTTCCTTCTGTACCAGGAATACTGCATCAAAAATGCAATCATTTTCTGAAACCTCAATCAAAGAAATGTTCCTAAATTTGTTTTTGCATGAGAACTTACTCATTATTCCCTTGTCTTATTTGTTTTAATACTTCAGCTGATTCAGGAAAGACATTCCAAGAAAGTATGGAGCAATTTAGATCAATTTTTCAGTTTAGCTTAGTCGTTTTTATCTTAGATTAGAAAAAAAAGGAAAGGGAAAGATTTGCCTTCACTGTCCTTAAATTGCAAAATCTGTCAGCTCAATATAGCTAAATTATTTCATATCACAAGTTGAATCTCCCTTATCTGAAATGCTTTGGGCAAGAAGTGGTTTGGATTTTGATTTTGGACTATTTGCATATAAATAAGTCTAAACATGAATTTTTTTTATATTTCATGCACACCTTATATACATAGCCTGAAGGCAATTTTATATGTCATAATATTTTTAATAATTGATGTGGCCAATTTTAAATTTTGGAGGATTTTTGAGGATTTCAGAATTCTGGATAATGGATACACAACCTGTATTTTTTAAAAAAATATATGATTATTGTAAATCCAGTTTAGTCGGTCTCACTTTAGGATTATTTAATTCTTGATATCTTGGAAATGTCCAGAAGCATTAAAAAGGGGAGAGATTGTGGGGACCCTTTGATCCTTCAGGTGTTTTGGAGTGCAATCTTTACAAGCTCTTATTAGTGGTCATACTGCCTAGGCATTGGGGGAGTTGAAGTCCAAAGCATCTGGTGGCCCAAGATTCCCAACTCCTTCTTTCAAATTACCTCACAGTCTTATATGAAAGTGGCAACATGGAAGTCATGCTGGATTGACAATGCTTGCTTTCATTAGTGTACATAAGGAGGGAAAACATTTTTCAGATGGCCCACTAATGAATATCTCCATTAGAAACAGCTCTTGGTATCATGGTGATAAGCTAGCTTTTCAATGTAGGATTTACTGTGTAGATGATTTTTAGAGAATCTGGACTATATGAGGGTGGGGGCAGAGCCACAGCATTTCAAAGCATGAGTTCTTATCAGTATATTCAGTTGTACAGTTATGCTCTTTCAGGCCTACCCTATTTCTGACAATTACAGGTTTAGTATTCATCCAACACGTGCTATCAGTCATATTATAGTTGGCTTATATGAAATCAAAATTCTTCCTACTCCAGTTCCTATATGAATGGATTACTCAACAAATTCAGTGTTTTGTTTTGCAGAATGTAAAAGTTGACATTTGAAGAATGATTAAACGATTTCAGTTTTACATTCTTGATCAGGATTAGAGATTTGTCTGTGGTTTTGAGTATCAAAGAATATATGAGGTAGACCACTAGTCTTTGTCTCCAATGTGTCCCTGACTGGGACTCTGGTACTATTAAGAGCTCAGCTGCACTGAGAGGTTCTTGGTGAAATCTACACTCCGTAACAGCTGAGAAGGCTCTACCATATTAAAGAAGATCTGTGTATGATGCACAGTTTGTGAATCAGGGTAAGGACCTCTTGGTTTTAAAAAGTTCTAAATGGTCTCCATCCAAAGGGCATCTGGAAATCCTATAGGTCACATTACTAAAACATCCAGGATCATAAGAATGTCAGACAAAATTGGCAGATTCAATCAGTTTTTCTTTCCTGTTTGCTAAGTGAATTTTGCAAGCATTAATAACAAAGATGCCTTTCAGAAGGGGTAGAATTTAAAACAGCTTAACTGTTGTTGTCCAATGCATTTCAAGCAATCTTCTAGAGCATCCATTACAAGAGGAACTAAAACTAGATGGCAATGGAATTACTCAGTGATAGTGTCTTCAGATAACAGAAGGCTCATGTGGAAGGTCAGATGCTTATTCATTTCAACTGCATCCTTTGCACTTTCCAGCATTATCCTAATATTGCTACACAGTACATCATTCTGAAGAACCTTCCTGTGCTATCAGATGGAGATGCTTGAATAAAGCTCTTCTATCTGTTTCTTGAAGTATTCTCTTAGCTCTGGTCTCTTAGCTTTTAATGTAGGTGTCAACAAGCCATTCTGTACAGAGAACATTTCAGAGTGGATATAAACAGCTTTAACCTGAAAAGAAGAGCAAGAAAATACATTACTTTATTTATTTATTTATTTATTTAAAAAAGAGAGATTTTAAATAAAGCAGAATGGCAAATCCAATACCACTATCAATTCTGGATATATACATTTATGTAGACATGAAACACCCAGGCATAAATACATTTGCTAAAATGTGCTATTCACCAATCTTTGAAGAAGATACAATAATGCAATACTATCACCTCTCTACTTCACATGAACATTTTTATCCAAAGTGACAATGTTAGGTCTTATCCTTGCCCAACGCAGTTGAGTCCAGTTTTACATGGCAGCCCTTTCAAACCTACCAAAAGCCTTCACAGGTGGCTGTGGAGGGCCCCCCACTGTTATTTAGGTTAGGCTATCAGAGAGTGGGAAATTCCTGAAAGGTACACAGGCATCTCCTGTGAATGACATTCCATATCCTTTGTAGAATTTTCAGAGAATTTGACAGACTAGTCTGGGAGGGGAAGGCAATAAATCCATCTCTCCCAACCCCATCATGTGTGTATGTTCCTTCAAGTCACCAGGTGACTTATGCTGACCCCATGAATCTCATATAATTTTCTTAGGCAAGGAATACCCAGAGGTGGTTTTGCCAGTTCTTTCCTCTGAAATGTAGTCTACAGCACCTGGTATTAACTGCTGTTCTTCCATCCAAGTACTAACCTTGCTTATCTTCCAGGACTGGACAGGTTTTGATGCTTTTAGGGAATGTAGGTACTCCCTGTTGCATACATCTAAATATGGGTCCACCCTAGCACCTTTCTGGATGATTCCTTCCAAAATATGTACAGACACAGCAAATAACAAACTACAGTTGGTTACTCTGTGTTTTAGCTGAATCTTGAATACTTACCAGGTTACATATCAATATCAATTTTATCTACTCAGGAGAAAGAACTCATGCATGTTTATTAAGCAGCTTACATACCTCAATATTTAGAGAAATGCAAATATTTTTGGAAAATTTTGCAAAGGTTTTCTTTCTTTGTTGTTGTGTGCCTTCAAGTCGTTACTGAGTTATGGCAACCCTAGTGATTTTCATAGGGTTTTCTTTGCAAAATTTGTTTGGGGGATGTAATGACTGGGCTCTCCAGTCATTTGGGGACTTCTCCTGAACCACAAAGGGTTAATCTAGGGGGGAGGTACATGCTAATGATTGCTGACATCACATGCTAATGAGCATCTACATCATAGCTGACGTAAGACCCAACTGACCAATCAGAGATTAGGACCGCGAGATTCAAGAACATTCCTTGAGAAGCCTTTAAAAACCCCTTTGCGACCATGCGGTCCTTTGTCTCTTCCCTTCCTCCTCTTGGGGGGAAACTCTGTTTTCTTTGGCGGGTTACAAACCGACCTCAAGTGGGTGGTCTGCTGCCACCACCATTAGCTGCGGCGGGAAGCCCCAGCGGCCAGACTGCGAGGCTTCCAGCCGCAGCGAAAAAGGAGCGCCGAAATGGCACTCCTTTTTGGCCCCCGGAAGTGGCTCTGCGAAGCGTGAAGCGCGCACTCATGACATCACTTCTGGCGCGCCACATCTGGATGCACAGCGTTCACGACGTAACAATGGCAGCGCCCATGTGGATGGGTGCTGCCATTAAGAACGCGCTCCGCGCGTGTTGGGAACGGGGCCAGTTAGGAAGGGGCAACCCTTCCTAACCCTAGGACGCACAGAGCGCATCCTAAATGGTGGTATGTAACCCGCCTTTGTTCTCCATCTTGGCATGTTGCTGTGGGAACAGCTGTGTGCCTGCACTGAGGCAGGCAGAAGTGATGCAAGTGGAGCTAGGCAATGAGGGCCAGCTCCTTGCATCAGAGAACTCAACAAGGACTGCAAATCCCATCACTGTGTGAGTAGCTAGGAAATGTGTTAGCTAGTGTGTTTAGGTTTTGTTTTGTTTATCTAACAGCTTGCCTGAAATGAATACACTGGTGCCTCGGGTTACGAAATTAATTCGTTCCGCCATTCCTTTCGTAACCTGAAAATTTCGTAACCCGAAACACTTTTTATAGGCACTGGAAAGCCTATAGCTGCACTTTGCAGCATTTGAATTTCGCGCCGAAATGAATTTCGTAACCCGAAAAATATTTCGTAACCCGAAACAGTTTTTGCCAATCCAACTTTTTCGTATCCTGGAAATTTCGTAACCCGATCATTTCGTATCCCGAGGCACCAGTGTACTTTGTAACTATGCTTTCTGTACCTGCAAGGCAAGGAGGCTTTGCATGAATGATATCTTCTTATTCTATTCTATTTATTTAAAATAAATATCTTTCTTTAAAAGTATCTGCTGTCTCTCTCTGCTCCTGTACACGTGCCTTAGCTCGGTTGCTGATTGCTTAAATTAGCAAGGAAAGGAAACTAGACATCACTAGCAAGTCCCAGTGTGTGCTTAGGGAGACGTAGTTCATTAATTCACTGGGTGGTGGCAGCGAGGAATACAGGATCGCAAGGGGTCTCATTCAGCTCAGCAGGGAGCGAGAAGGGAGACCTAGGGGATCCTAGAAGGGAAAGTTTTAAGGGATCCCCTGGGGGTAAGAGCCACGGCAGAGAGGCTGTGTGGCTGCTGGACTCCCAGGGATCACCACAGGGGAGGTGAGTGAGTCTGAGAGAATATGACTTATCCAAGGTCACTCAGTGGATTTTCATGGCTGAGTGGGGATCTGAACCCTGGTCTCTAGAGTCACAGTCCAATATTCAAACCACTATAACCACTCTGGCTTTGGGTTTGTCTTAACAGTTACTCCTTGTTTTTAATCTGTTTAATTATGTTTTTAAATCATTTTGTCATACTTGCTTGTATGAAAGCCACTTTGAGATTATTTTTTAAATGAACATCAGTATAAAAATGCTCTTTTTTAAAAAAAAGTCACACACATGAAGTAGGCTACCATCTCAGTGAGTACAACAGCAGCAAGGGCTCACTCTTGTCGTCACAGAGCAAAGAACTGTGTTTATATCATATATCCCAACACAGGTTAAGGCCAGCACTGTGTTAAGAGGAAGCCTGTTTCTCTTATCTCTGGTGACAAGGGGGAAACCAGAAGAGGTGAGCAATTTGGATCTGGACTACTAAAGGTAACATCAGGGGAACTTGCTGGTGTGAACCTCTTGGGTGAAGAATTGCTAGTGTGAGCTTCCTGGGAATGAAAAATGGAAAAAGAAGGCAGATAGGCACTTCAATGACTGCAGCATCAGCAAGGATAGACCCATTGGTAATCAAGTGCAACCTTGTTTTGTTGCTATGATCTCAGCAGGGAAAGGCTAAGAACTTCAGTAGAAGGATGCTGGACCAAAAGTCAGGACTGTGTATTCTGAAACAGTGAGAGCCTGGGAATGAATTGGTCCAGGCATCAGAAGCAGGTAATTATTCTTACAAGGCAGCAACCTTCTGTGGGGCCTAGTTGCTGAAGAAACAGAGTTATTTAGGACTGCTGTGTCATATATAGTACAGGATTGTTTGCTCTTTGTATACACATACTGAATTCAGCAGATGTTAGATCTCCGTTTTTACTATGCATGAGACTGAGATAATAAGGAACTCTGCTATTTTTCTTGTTCCAGCACTATGGCCAAAATTGTGTTGATAACTCTAAATTAGAGTAGACCTATTGAATAAATTGTTCAATAGTGCATTCACACATAAATAAATCCCACTAATACAATAGGTGTCCTCTAGTTGGGAATAATAACAGGACTGAGGCTGGTACCTCAAATAAAAGTTATAGCCCAAGAAAGTGACTTTTCCAAGCTGTAGGAGGATGGCTGCCTTTGATTAAGTCCAAGTTCCAACAGTATCAAGGAAGCTTGCTTCAGTCTATACAGAAAAATGGACTGTTCAGCAAACATGAGCAGTTTGGGTAGTAATGATGTTCATGAAGAGATCAGGTGGGAAGCCTTGCCTGGAATACCTTCTTTGTAATCAGAGTGCTTTATCTTTGTGATTTTTACTCCACTGTCTCTCACATCACAATTTCTTTATAAAAACCTTGTTAAAATTCCATTAAAATATTTAAATATTTGATAATAAAAACCTTGAAAAATACAGTCTGCTAAAAAATTCCAATTTAGGGCTGAAACAGACCAGCAAAATATGCCGGCTTCCTGGCAGCTTGAGGGAATAGCGTATGCATGACGCATGCCCCCCCCCCCAAGCTGGCAGGAAGCCGCTGTGAAGCTGCCCGGCCATTTACACAGAGGCTATTTATTGGCGCTCTGGCGACGTGGCATTTAGATGCCGCAGGAACACCAAAAATTCGTGGTGATGGCCGGCAGCAGAAAGGGCACCCTTTTTCTGGTGCAAAAAAGCCAGACTGGGGCCATGGCATGCGGTTGACACAGCCCTGATCTGGTGCTCAAAGGGGCAGCATCATGCTGCCCCTTTGGGCCACTCTGTTTCAGCCCTTTGATTACTTATTTGACTCTGGTTTCCTTCAGGAAATTATACTGCTCTATAATTTAATGTGATTCTGGTGGAACAGTGAATTTTGATTAATTATTAACAAATTCAATAGTATATGAAAGCCAAATACTGACAATATTGTTTCTGTTTGTTCATTTTTTAGATCATGACTAGAGGATGTTAGTTTTTTTCCATTAAAGCCACAGTCCACATTTTTGTTATTTCATGCACTGATACAAAATTATTCAGATTCCCATGGGAAAATTTCAATAGAGTGCTTAAATGTTTCTATAAATGACAGACTTATCTCCCAACACAAATTGAAATTAACTGACAGACTAGTAGACTGCAAAAGGGAAGGTTACAGCAAATCACCATGCCTTAAAAAAGAACAAAACCTTTAAATCCAGAATCAGCTTTACAAGAGTTTCTATAGATCTTAGTGAATTTACTATTGTGTTTCAAAATCAAGAAACAAATACAAAGTACTACATCTGATTTTAGTTTAGGAATGATTGCAACCTACATATTGTTTAACTAACAGCTTCATTCATTTTTACAGGCCTGATCATGTTCATGCTGTGTGCCTTGAAGTAGTTTCCAACTTATGGTGACCCTGCCATGGGGTTTTCCTTTCATGATTTGTTCAGAGGGGGGTTGCCTTTGCTTTCCTCTGAGGCTGAGAAAGTGTGACTTGTCCAAAGTCACTCAGTAGGTTTCCATGGCCAAGCAGGATTTGAACTCTGGTCCCCAGAATCCCAGTCCAATGCTCACGCCACTACACTATGTTGGCTCCTGGCCTGATGCAGTTGGGACTAATATTAAGAATGCCTCTACTACACTTACAGTTTTAAATTACAAATTTGTAACAGAACTTTATTTTGGACTTTACTGCCCAAATGATATTTTAATATATTCTTTGCATTTCTGTGTATATCTATGTATAATAAAAAAAGACAGAGAAAGGCAATACTGTTAATACTGTGTCCATTTTTGAATACTCCCTATCTGAGGTCCAGAGATCTGTTGCAAAAATATCTATGTGTACGTCATGAGAAGATTAGACGATGTGCAGAGAATGAATGCAACAGCTGTATTTTCCAGGTCAACTGGTAATTAAAGGTCAGAGCAGACTGCTCTCAGGTTGGGTGGGATGGAGTTTCAAATGTTTTAGCATGTTGTTGATCATGGAAAATTAAAAGAGTCTTGAGTGCATTTTGTATATTCTTAATCAAAGACATTTTAATACATGTAAAATACAAATGAACTTATGCCTGAACCACAAAGCACAGTGAAGTATTGAACTTTTATATAAAGCATGTTAACATCCCTACTTATTCATCTTAAAGAAGAGGCCCATCTGATCTGAAAAGTCAGAGCAATTAGTATTAGGGCTTTACCTGTTCAAATGAATGAAGTCCACTTTCCTTTCCTAACTGGACCATGTCTTCCATTATTGCTTTTTTCAGTTCCTAAACCAGAATACATGAAAAACAATTATTTCCAGCCCAGAAGTTGTATTCAGTAAAAAAGAAAACCATCTTAATAAAACATTCTTTGGTTTCAAATGTTATGCAATAAAAATTGTTTGGTTTTACATGTTATTCATTTGTGGGCATATGTAGGAACAGAAAGGAAGGGGGGAACCTATGCAATACTGTAAGCTCTGTCGATGTGAGGTATGGATACACCTACTGACAGTTCTTGTACCAACAACCTTTCTAATGGATCAACAGCTGTTCATAGAAGAAAAGATATGCATCCCTATTGTGGTAGACTTTGCACAAATGTCTAAAAAGTATTACTGGGTGACATTTTCTCACACATACACACACGAGGCAGGTCAGAAGTTTGAATTTTGATTTTGCAGGAAGTCTGGATCTCAGAAATCAAATATTTAATCTTAAAATAAAAGCAGGAAGATTTTCCGATGGTTGCAATACCACTACACCCCCTCTTGGCATGGCTACACAGGCATATATTGCTTAACATAGGTGCATTACAGACGTGCCAAAGCGGCGTAGTAGGGTTGACTCGGTGCATATTAGGGTTGAGAAGGGGCGTCCCTTCCGGACGCCCCTAACCCTAATACGGACCAAGTCTGTACAAAATGGCGGCACCCGTTCCACACAGGCGCTGCCATCTTGACATAGCAGACGCATTGCGCCCGAGTGCAGCATTGGCGCCTCGCAACGTCATAATTGCACCGCAAAGAGAAGCGCCATTTTGGCGCTTCTTATTTGCAGTACGGAGGAGCCGTGCAGTTTGGACACTGGGGCTTCTCCATGCTGCAAATGACGGCGGCGACAGACCGCCCGTTTTGGGCGGTCTGTAACGTGCCATAGCCTCTGACAATGAAGCTCCTTTATACGAAGGCTTTTTACATCTACTCAAGCTCATTTTTCCTCCTCCTCATCTTCTATCTAGCTGTACGTTAAAAAAGTATATATCCGTAAGTCTGGTTACCAAAATCTAAATCATTAAAAAAAAAAAACCTGGAAGCTAGTGAAAGATAAAAAAAATCATCCTTGGATACCTTTTGGAAGATGCCTTCAAGTGGTCTCTAGAAGATTCAAAATGTTTTTGATTATTTGCATAAGGCTTACTTGACCAGGTTGTTCCCTTTCATATATGTGCATACCACCAGTTTTGAATTAAAAGCTTTCTGAAACATGTTGCACTACTCTTCTTTTTTGAGGTGCAGTAATCTATCCCTGTTCTTCCCATTTTATTTCTGTCTCTGGTACTAACTTTTCTGTTAAAGCAGCAGGGATCAGGAACAGATCTACTTCATTAACAGAGGAACTCCTGCACCTGATTCAGAATTATTTATTACATAGTTATATAAATCCAACCACTGCAATTGAGGCTATTACCTTCTCTTTAAAGGAACATTTATCTACTTTATATTTTTCATCCAATGTCTGAATTAAATTCACCTATATCTCAAAGTAGAAATGGTTGTTTGCAGGATGCAATTTTGTACCCAAGCTCCCCAAGAGATTTCAAATCCTTTATCCAGATTCCTTACTCCCTGCACACATGGATGGAAAAGAACCAGAGATTGGAGATGTTACTGTACATTTTTGACCAAAACAAATTCAAGTAATCGAATAATATTTTCCAGTGTCTGAAAAGAACATCTAGTTATTACTAGATGTTCAAGTTTTATTTCACCATCAGGCCCCTAAGAATATTGGAAGCTCTATTGTACCAAGCCAAATAATTCTGGTTCCGGTTAAGTCTCATCTGTTCTGACTGACAGGATCTCTCCAGGCTTTCAGGCAGAGGTCTTTCCATACACTCCAGGAATGGAACCTGAAATCTTCTGCATGCAAAGCATATGCTCTTCCACTGAGCTGTGATCCCTCATTTACAACTTCCACTGCCTACAAGAGGCCTGTGGACTCACAGGAATGGAGACAGATTGGATTGCAAGAGAAGACTTCTGTTGATTTGCAAATGGACTTTAAATTTCCTGGACTTTGTTAAACTTTCACTTCCCATAAGGCCATAAGGAGGCGGAACCAGCCTCCAAAATGTATCCTATCATCTTAGCTAAGGACAGAAACAACAAAATGCAGGCATCTTACTAACATCTCCATTTTCCCCCCTCCTGTTTGGTTTGTAACATCTTGTCTGATGGAGAAGCCACTGGAGCTTCGAAAGCTTGCAACAAGTATATTGTGCATTTCGGCTGACCAATAAAGGTATCAGAGGGGCAAAACAGATACTTTCAGGCTGACTTGAAGGTGTGGCGTTTAGATGACAAATGCCTTGAAGCCAGCAGGAAAGTGCCCTTATGCAGAGAAAAGCCGTTTCAAAAAGAAGCAGCTTTTTTCTGCTTCTTCCTGGCTTGAAGCCATATCATGTGGTCATGACATGAGCACTCCAGCTGCCTTGGGAGCTGGCAGTGCAGTTGGTGGGGTTTCAATGTGGCTTCAGAAAAGGCAGCTTCAAGCCACTTTTTCCTGCCCCATCTGTTTTGCCCGATTGTTTGGTGGATTTTTGTTTGAATGTCCAATTAAATTAAACATTTATGTTGTGAAGCCAATGTGCTGGAACATCCATAGCACTTTAAAATCTTTGGCCATCTTTCTGGAATGGTACTGTATTTTTCTCAGTGTTATAGAAATCTGATGATTTGGAAGTGTCTTTGGAATTCCAGGCCAAAAAGAAAAAAAAAAGCCCTTATAACGCAAGAGAGATACCATCTTGTAGCAGTGGAACAGTACTCATGAACAGAATGGAAAAAAACAAGACACTTTGCTGAGTACTCTCACAATGCACAACTCTGCTTATGTACTAGTGGAATCTTTTAAATAGATGTTCAAGCCTCTGACAGAGTAATAATCCTTCTAACCCAGTCAAATTACAACATACATCAGAAGTGTTATTTTTCCCCAGTAACTGCTTATCTTTCTTTACACAAGGGAGATCTGTATATGTTTTAGAGGTAGGGGGAAGGCTATCACTTCAGGATCATGGATATATATTTTAAAAATCCTTTTCCCCATCCCATTTTCCCACTGAAAATGTACCCTGCAAAGATGCTACTTGGAAATAGGACCTTTGTATACAACTATCATATTTGGGGGCAATTAATGGGACAAAATTATGTCTCCTCACCTTTGTTGTAGCTGTATACCAGATATTCTAAGGCATTCATGACTACGCATGTGTGTTTGTGTCCACTCCATGAATTTCACAGGGGTTTCTTTGGCTTCATTTGCACTGCTGAAATAATCCAGGTTGACACCACTTTAACTGCCATGGCTCAAATGCTATGGAATTCTGGGAATTATAGTTTGTTGTGGCACTAGAGCTCTCTCACAGAGAAGGCTAAATGTCTTACAAAACTGCAGTTTCCAGAATGCCAAAGCACTGAGCTATGGCAGTTAAAGTAGTGTCAAACTGGATTGTTTCTTCAGTATGGATGCAGCCTTAAAACTACTTCTTTTAAAAAAACATGGTCAGTTTTAACCACAGTAGTTAGAAAGCATAACATACAGTTTCAGATCAATTCTAAATTGTACAATACTGTGGTGTTGCCTTAATTATTGGCTCTTTAAGGCCTTCACTGTGAGGCTATTTAGGTACACTAGAAAATTCTGAGTAACTGAATCTGAATTTTAAACTACGTTTATCAATAGTTTTTTGTTGTTGTCTTGGGCAATGTGGCCGTGTTCTGGAAGAGTATATTCCTGATGTTTCATCAGCATCTGTGGCTGGCATCTTCAGAAAATACTGGAATGGAAGTGAGTGGAGTATATATACTGTGCAACCCTTAGTTGAGAGGAAATATTTTACATGTTAATCTGTGTGTTGGTCTGTTGTTGAATGGCAAGGCCTCAGGGTGTCTATTCAATTAGTGACCTAGACTGGGCTCTGCAGGCTACTGGTTACTCCAGCTCAGACATCGGAAGGGCTTCTGGACCCAGGAAAACCCAGAGGAGGAGTGAAGACAAACAACCACCCAAAGGGAAAGTATTTTTACCATACATCAGAGGAATCACAGACAGAACAGGAAAACTGGTGAGGAAACGCAACCTACAAATGATCTACAAACTGACCAAGAAAATCCAGCAAACGCTGCACTCAGCAAAGGACACGGCTGCAGGAGTTTACTGTGAACTGTGCAGCTGCGGACAAATCTATATATAGGGACCACCAAATGCAGTGTTCAAACATGAATCAAGGAAGACAAGAGACACTGCAGACTGGGCCAGCCATTAAAATCAGCAGTAGTAGAACACATTATAAACCATCCTGGGCATAAAATACTATTTGAAAACACTGAAATTCTGGACCATGCCAACAACTATCAGTTCAGAATGCACAGGGAAGCCACTGAAATCCACAAACACCTAGACAACTTCAACAGGAAAGAAGAAACCTTTGAAGTAAACAAAGTTTGGCTACCAGTCCTGAAAAAACAGCAAAATCAATACCCAGAAAGTGCAAATGAAACTACCCAGAGTGAGGGGGTTTCCCAGCAGGCAATGGATCACTAATTAAATAGACACCCTGAGGTCTTGTCATTCAACAACAGTCCAACACAGAGATTAACATGTAAATCACTTCCTCTCAACCAAGGGTCACACAATATAAATGCCCCACTCACTTCCATGCCAGCATTCTCTGAAGGTGTCAGACACAGATGCTGGCAAAACCTCAGGAATAATCTCTTCCAGAAGACAGTCACATAGCCCAAAAAACCTGGCTGTGAAAGCTTTTGACTATGTTTATCAATTCTAAAATTTCTCCAAGCAGCATAATCCTTGCATGTTTATAATGCTTATGAACATGAGTCTAAGAACTTACCACATTTTTACAAAGGTCTGCAAAAGTTCCATCAAAGCCTTTCTTCTTGGCCCAGCCTGGCATGATTTCAGTGTCAGGTACAACAATTCCCACCAAAAAGGCCTACAAGGGGAGCAAGATAAAATCAGAAACTGTATTTATGACCCAGCCTCCTGGCTGGGCCCCATATTCTTTGCCATCCTCAGTCAGCTTTTAAAGACAAGGGCTGCTTTGACATTTCACTGCATTTTCCATAACAGCTACGGCAGTTCCAGCTTATCACAAAAGCCAGAGCACTGGGTAGTGGGCTGGTGAGAACAAAACGGTGTGCTGTTTTCTTCTGCTGACTTCTGATAATAGCTTCCATATATAAAAGGTTCTGCAAAACGCAACATTCCTCTCATTAGATTCTGATTTTTTTAAACCAGCACTTACCTGTTTAGTTTATATCCATTCTGCATATTAAACTGTGTATACAAGTAATGGGATTAAAAGTGCATGTGTGCTGTACCTACTTCTCATAAACAGTGATGATGAAAAACAGTTATGGATGCACTTCCCTTCAGACATATACAGTGAGGCCTTGATATCCACTGGGGTTCGGTTACAGGATCCGTCCTGGATACCAAAATCCATGGATACTCAAATCAAATTAAATACAATGGCATAGTAAAATGGTATCCCTAACATAAAATGGCAAAATCAAGGTTTGCTTTTTGGAATTACTTTTTTAAATAATATTTTCAGTTGTGGCTGGCTAAATCCATGGATAAAGAATCCATGGATATGGAGGGTTCACTCTAAATGAACAGTTTAAATTTGACTGTGGAAGTAGCATACTATTAAAGCCATGCTGGGTCCCTTTAAATATCAGCTGAAGTAAAGAGAACACCTGCTCTGTTCTTAAATGTAACTCATAGGAAGCTATATTTGAGCCATTCAGTTCACAGAATGCTATCAAAAACTTCTAAAGAACATGTTAAAAAAAAAAACAGCATAGGATTACCTGTAAACTATCTCCATGCACATATATTTGGGAGACAGGTTCACTACGAATGTAGATATTTTCAATTTTTTCTGGTGCAATGTATTCTCCCTGAGCCAATTTAAATATATGTTTCTTTCGATCAATGATTTTTAGTGTTCCATTCTGTGGGTAAAACAATAACAGCAATCAATAATGCAGATATAGGAAAAAGTATAGGGCAGCTCTACTGTACTGTAGCACTTATGAACCATAGTACAAGAAAAGAATTATTACCTGTTTTACATGCTGAGGCTAGCAAAAAAAAATTAAGGGGAGATTTTGCTCGCAGCATTTTGAACCCACAGAGGTTTCTGAATAATTTCCAAATAGTGTGTTAAAGCAATCCAAACTGGATGTAATCACACACACCATCCAGTTTCCTGTGTAGGTCATCCACCAAGGTGACTAAAGCTGGTCTGATGCCAGAATGAAATGCACCTAGATTATCTGTGTCATCCAGAAACTGCTGAAGCAGGGAGGCCACTAATGCTCCAGAACTTTGCCCAAAAAATGAATGTTAGAGACTGGATGATAATTATTCAGAATGGTGGGATCCAGGGAGGCCTTTTTAAAGCAAGGGCCTCACCAAAGCCTCTTTTAGGCTGGATGGAAACTTCCCTTGCTGCAGTGAGGCATTTACCATTCCCTTTACCCACTTGGTTGCTTTCAGAAGCCAAGAAGGACAAAGATCCGGAATAAATGTGGTATCTCTCACTTTTCCAAGGATCCTGTCATGAGATGCATTAATAATTCTAAGACCTCCTAAGGTAGTTCATTGTTGTTATATCTACAATCTTTAAAAACAAACTCTATTTTCCTGTTTCTTGGAAGTCAGCAAAACAAGTTAATTTTAATGTCTTGCTGTCACTTCAACACCTACAATAGAAAACAAGGTAGCACTTGAACCATGTGCAATTTAAAAAGTAAAAAAATAAAATAACTTGAAAGTTACTTTTGGATCACAGAAGGAGTAAAGTTATCCTTGGGTAAATTACAGTCTGAATGTAATATATCTATACTTTTATTACTGGAAAAAAGAATGAACGTTAAGTGGATATTTCTGAGTTTTTGCTTTAGTGTCCCAATAAAGTCAGGTGAATTATTTTGGAAGACAGATGTAGCTTGTCAGTGAGAATCTTTGTATAATACTTGTTGCATGCTAAGTTAGCAGTTCAGTACGTACAGGTAACCACTTCCCGACGTCTCCTGTATGAAGCCATCCCTCCTTGTCTAATGCTTCAGCAGTTCTCTCATCATCTTTCAGGTAGCCCTTGAAAACATTTGGACCCTTCACACAGATCTGCAAGAGAGATCAATTTTCTGGTAAATACTAGAATGAATTGTTGTTTTTATAAGAGACTTACACTAATCTATCATAATCACACAAACCATGAAAAATAACCTCAAGACTCTCAGCCTGGAAAATAGACCAGGCTACTATTGTTACTATACAAAGAACCCTTGTTTTATAATCACCTATCTTTGAAAACTGCTGTAACTTTTAAAAAAGAGGGCATGGGGATTCTTTTTTATTTCTTTTGAAGAGAAAGTCTCCTATTACTGTTTCATGGCCAACAGCACAGCTATGCAACTGTGGTACAACACAGAAGACTTCTGTATGCAGACAAATTTTGGGGCAGGTGATCAAATCAAGTGACTTTCCAGATATTGGACTTCCAACTTTTAGCAGCCCTAGCTAGCATTACCAATAGTGAGGAAGGATAGAAGTTGCAATCTGACAACATCTGGAGACTAGCCACTATTTTCATTCCTGTTCTATGAGCCAGCTGAATCACATGTAATGTTTCCTCACTCAGGTATTATATAGTATCTTTAATGGAAAACAAAATCCCAAGTTTTTGAGTGTGTCTGAATACAGTGGTGCAAAGAACCAATACTAGGGCACATTACAGACTGCCCGTTTGGGGCGGCCTGTAACTGGCCCTTTCCCCTCTGGATCAGGGGCTCAGCTGCCACAACGGCAGCCTCTGAGGCCCTGATCCGCCGCTTTCCAGGCTACGGGGAAGCGGTAAAAGGCCACTTCCCCATGGCCTGGAAATGGGTGTCCTTGGGGCTTCAAGCCCCAAAGACACCTGGCGATGGTGGGGACCAAGAGAAAGAGACTGCTCGGCCCCTTTCTCATTTGCGTTGCTGGCGCAGCTGTGTACAGGCTGCGCCAGCAACGCAAATCCTGGAAGGAGCTCCGAAACGGAGCTCCTTCCTGCACTGCCAAAAGAGCGCCCCAGGTGCTTTTGCACAGTGCGACTGCGTCACTTCCGCACCGCCTCGTTTGGAGGCGGTACGGTTGTGACGTAGTCATGGCGGCGCCCATCTATATAGGGTGCCGCCATTTTCTATGCACTCCACGTGTATTAGGGTTAGGGGCATCAGGAAGTGACACCCCGTTCTAACCCTAGTACGCACAGAGTGCGTACTTTTACCTGTGCAGAACGGGCCAATGTGTGGTTTCATGTGCCTCATGTCCTTGATTGTTGTGAAATTCCACAGGAGAAGCTTACTCAGGTTTCCTCTCAAGAATTCTCTGGAGACTCATGTTATTTTGACTTTATTTACAAATGTATAGGCTGAGCAGAAGTGGAGGCAAACAGCTTAACATTCCAACAGAGAAAGTCAAGAGTAAGCCTTACTTTAATGAAATGATCCTCTTGCCTCTTATCTACAAAAGAAAGACAACCTGTGCATTCTCAAATGCTGTTAAGTGCATGGTTCCTAGAGCTCTCCCCACACCTGTCTTTTTCTCTCTCAATGTGCATCCAGACAGAAAGCTTACAGTGGCCCGGTACAGACGGGCACCCTGTACAGATGGCACTGCCCTGTACAGATGGACGCCCCCATCATTACATGCCAGATGCACAGTGTCCGCACATCGTGGCGCCATTATGTTTTGTGGGTTCTTTTTGGTCCACAGTTACCAATTGAAATACATTATTTGTTCATTTATTATTTTTTAAAAAATGAGAAGAAGTGGTGAGAAAGCAAGTGAGTGTTTTAATGGAAGACACCATCATGGACCCACTACAATATTCTGTGACTGAGGCAGGACAATTGTAAGGTAACAGAAGTTTTGTCTGGAAACACCTTCATTCAGTTTGTGAAACTGCAGCCTATTTCCTCTTTCTTTCACATGCACATGCACACACATCTTTGTATGTCAGCTTCCCAATTCAGAACAGTCGAGAGAGGTCTTGATAGCATCTATCAGCAATTAGTTCCTCTAAAAAGACATTCAATGACTAGTCAAGAATGTAAAGCTGTCATTATGTCCGATAATACCCTTTTGTTTAAATCTGACCCCTCAAATGTTCCAGCAAACCTACCACGATAACTGTATTCACATTAATCAGACAGAAGTCTCACAATAAGATAAATTCCAACCAATGGGACACAATTCATTCTAATCTGCTCCAATGCCATTATTGTACAACAAGGAACCTGCCTGTTTCCCTCTGGCTTTGAAGTACAGAAAGGTCTGAACAGAGAAATCTGAAGAGCACAGGGGAGGGAGAATCCATGGAGCAACAAGTGCCCAAGTCCAGAGAAGGCCATGACAGCAGGATGAAAAAGGAGATTGGCAGGAAAGAGTTTGTCAGTCAGCTCCATGACTCCCATGCTTTCCTCCTTGTCCATCTTTGGGTATTATTATTATTATTATTATTATTATTATTATTATTATTATTATTATGCTTTATTTATATAGTGCTGTAGATTTACACGGATTAGAATTTGTTATTTATTTGCCTCACCACACCAATGCTATTTTTCCAGCTTCAACCCCTCCAGGCTTCCCTTCTGTTGATGATGTTGTGTTTCTCCATGCCATGTCTCACTTACAGCAACCCAAAGGTGAATCTACCATGAGGTTTTCTTGGCACAATTTGCTTTTCTCTGAGGTTCAAAGTGTGACTGTCATACTATGCAATGGGTTTCACAGCTGAGAGCAGATATGAACCTTGGTTTCCCATGGTCTTAAGTCAAACCCTCAAATCATTACAATATGCTCACTCTCAGACTCACCTATCCTCTTTTTTAAAAAGATGAATTAATTAATTAAGATGAATTAAATTGTCTATCTGGGAAATCCCCTCCAATTTTAGAGCCCTTCTTGCACTGAAAAATATATTAAATATGCCATTCTTCCTCTGGCCCCCAAACAAGTAAACCTCTAGCCACTTCCAGGTTTGTTTTTCTCTCTGTTTGGCAGTCTGTTTGGTCTCTCAAGAGTCCAAGGGCAAAATCTGCCCTGCAAACTTGCCACAGTGGCACCCTTATGTATAAAACCTTCTTAGATCCACTCCTTGATTGCCCCCTTAGTAGTGCTAGCAGAGCAGCAGTAGAAGAGGAAGCAGGAAAACAGAAGTTTCTCTGTGAATCTCTCTCTCTCTCTTTCTGTCGGCAGGCAGAGCAGTCCAGACCATTCTGTGGTCCCTGGGATGCATGTTCTCAATCTAAGGTGCCATGTTGCAAGCCATGCCCCACATGCCTCTTTTTGTCAGTTCCTGTCACTACCAAGTGATCTCACCACTATCAAGCACTGGAGATGGACCATCAACAAAGAATTACACCCAATTCCCGACATGTTCATTTGCCTTAATCTTTGAGTATCCCAGAAAACCCCTCCTAATCCTAGAGCAATTGATTCTGCTGCCCATCCTATCTGGTGTAGATGAGCCATAGATCCTGCCCCTAACAAATGGACAACAGCTTTTATAAAGTACAGTATAAGTGAAATGGCAAAGAGTGTTATGGTATACATATTACCTCTCCTTCTCCTTTGGAAGAAAAATAATTCAGTTCTTCAACATTCACCAGCTTGATTAGGTTACAGGGCAAAGGTGCTCCTACATGACCTGTGAATCAAATGGAAAGTTATATATCACTTTTTTGAATGTGTAAAAGTACAACAGAGTTAGTGTGGTCTCGTGGTTTGAGTGTTGGACTAGGACACTGGGAGACCAAGGTATGAATCTCTGTTCAGCCACAGAAACCTTGACCTCTCTGTCAGCCTCATAGGGAGGCCATGGCCAACCCCCTCTGAACCAATTCTGCCAAAAAACAAACCAAAACCCAAAACCTATCCTGGGATACAGCCACTGTAAGGTTGCCATAAGTCAGAAATAGTTTGAAGGAACAGAACAACAACAAAAATAGAGCTATTCATGCCTGAACAATCTGAATGAGCAGTATGTATATTTTATTGCTTGATAAAAAAAAAGCTCCCAACTGTTGTTCCCCACATTGTGAGAGGAGAAAGGAAGTGAATATACACTTGAGGCCCATCTTTCCCCAAGACCAATATTTGTTTATTTAATTTATATCCCTCCTTTCTCATTGTACAAGACCCAAGGAGGACAATCCCAAAAGGAAAACAAAATCCAAATAGGGTCACAATTTATCATAAGCACTGAAACTGTGATTTAAAGAAATACAACATGCATACAGATTTCATGTGCCATTAATTCAAGTTGAATTTTGTCCAGTGTCAGCATACCTGTACTTCTCACTGCCAAAGATACAAACTATTGATTTGCATGCCATTTTGGCAGGAAAAAGTGCCAAGTCTCAAAGAGCAAAGTTAACCCTAACTGTACATGCAGCTATCCTGCATACACGCTCATGTCATCTTAGGATTTTGGCCATACTCTTTCCCAGCTTAAATGATCAACTCATATTCTAAAGTGTAATAAGACACATTGTCTATTTTTTTCTACCTGACGTCCAGTCCCCTGGAGTGGTAAAGGTACATCCAGCTGTGCACTCTGTTTGACCATAGCCTTCATAAACCTGTCAAAAATGTGTAATTTCAGAAAGACTGTATTTAGCACTTAGACGTAGCATTTTATTTGAAGACTGGGAAGGAAAGCAAGCAAAAAAGATGTTCCTTTCCTTGAAGCATTCTGCGTAGGAGGTGACTGCTATCACTGAACATAACCTACATTACAAATTTTGCACAAACAGAACTTCTGGTGGAGGTGGAAAAAGAAGACAGAGATGAAGGAGATGTTCATCCTTTGTAGGAACTCTCTGCAAGTGGGAAAAGCCATTGTGATGTTATGGAGGGAAGAATTAATGTAAAATATGGTTATGCATGTGTGGTATAGTAGATATAAGGTAGATATCTGTCAGGAGGTGGTGAAACTATGGAATGATGGAAGTGAATAGTAGGAATTTGTAGGATTTTAAAAGGCTGGTGTGTGTGAGACAGTTGGACAGTTAGGAATATGAGTTAGTAATGTAGTGAGAGTTAGGTTGCTGCTACACTTCTGAATTAATACAGTTTGACAACGCTTTAACTGTCATAGCATAATGCTTTGCAGTCCTGGGATTTATAGTTTGCTGTGGCTTCAGAGCTCCTGACAGAAAAGGCTAAATATCTCACAAAATTACAGGTCCCAGAATTCCATAGCACTGAGCCATGGCAGTTAAAGCAGTGTCAAACTGTATTAATTCTGCAGTGTAGATGCAGCCAGGGTAAGATTACCGTAGTT
>NC_056523.1:101927073-101932079 GCF_019175285.1 Sceloporus undulatus
AGCTTATGGTGATCCTAAGATGTTCTTGTTGGCAAGATTTGTTCAGAGAGGATTTGTCATTATCAACTGTGAGGCTGAGAATGTGTAACTTGCCAGGTGGGTTTCCATGCCCAAGTGGAGATTTGAACTCCATTCTCCGGAGTCATAATCCAACACTCAAGCCACTGCAGTACATAGGCTCTCTGCCTGTCATTAGCTACTGGGTCTCCCTACTATTAGCTGCCCTAACCTCTATCCCACAAGTCACGGTGGACACCATGTGCCACTGTGGCCAGTATCTCCTTGTGTTATTGTCACACAATAGTTAGTGAAGTGCTTGTTGTGTTTTTTTGAAGAGAAATCTGCCAGTATTGCAGTGCAATTGTCTAAAACATTTTTTTTATTTTGTTCAGCTGATATTGCTATAGTAGTTTGTGACAAGCCTGAAAAAGCCAGAGTCTTATTAGACCATGTAGAGAAAAAAGAAACCCCAGGCTTGAAATTCATTATTTTGATGGACCCATTTGAGAAGGACCTTAAAGAAAGAGGAGAAAAGTGTGGAATCCAAATCCAAGCTATGCAGGAAGTAGAGGTGAGGCTTTTTTTTTTTCTTCATTGCTTTATTTATTATATCTCATATTAAACAATGGCTGGTAAAGATGAAGAACAAATTGATTTTTATTTTATTTTTTGCTGTATTTTCTGTCCCTGCCCTCAAGGAAAATGAAAACTAATACATATATTATTAAATGTAAGTTCTTCCATTAGACCAGTGATACTCAATCAAATATATCCACCATAATAATAATAAAATATCATAATACTGATTTATAAACTTTTCAGTGGAAAATTGCTTTATAGTTTTTATTTGTTCTTGTCTCATGTTGCAGGATATAAGCAAAAAGGAATTAAAAAACAGGTAGAATAAAGAAAAGCACCTGAAAAAAGGATAGTTCATCATGACTCATGCAAGGGAACTATGCCATATGTAGTAGAGAAATTCTAATTCACCAGTATTCATTTGTTATTTTTTATTAACTTGTTTCAGGACTGTGGTCGAGAATGCTGGCATGCTCCTGTTGTAAGTACAATATAACCTCTTCTTTTGCTATCCCATAATTTTTGCTCATAAACAGCAGACAAATTTCCCCATTAACTTTTTCTGCTTGAGTCTCCATGAAATTAATGAGAGCTGCAGTTGACTGTGCATCTTTGTGTGTGTGTTATTTGTTTTAATGGAAGTGAAGGGATAGCATCATACTTTAGAAAATCGGCATTTTTAAAGTTTCCTATACACGTTCCTTGTGAGTGAGACAAGTGGTCATCGTTCAGCATAGTGCATATAAGAACTTCTGTGTACCTAGGTTTCTCTCACCCCCCTCCATTTTTAATTTTTTTGAATCTGTTGTTTGCCTTCAAGTCATGATAGGGTAGCCATAAGTGTAGCCATAAGATGGAAATGACTTGAAAGCACACAACAGTCACAAATTAACAGTACAATCTGTGCTTCTTTACACAGAAGTATGTCCCAATATATAGCAATAGCAAGTACATTTCTATACTGCTTATCAATGAACTAACAGTCCTAAATGGTTTATAATGTGTAAGCCAATTGCCCCCAACAAGCTGGGTACTCGTTTTGCTGACCTACGAAAGGATAGAAGACTCAATCTTGGAGCTCTGGGATCTAACTCACAACCTTGTGGTTGCAGTACTGGCATTGAACCACTGCACCACCAGGATTCCCTATAGTTAGTGTGCATTGAACCACTGCTCCACCAGGATTCCCTATAGTTAGTGTGATTTAGTCCAAGGAAGTGTACATACAAATATAACGGTGATCTGGCTGCACCTTCTGTCACCACATTGATCCCCAGGGTTGATTTGGCTGATATGGCTGGTGAGGCAGGTGTTGCCTTCCTCCTTTACTTTTTCATGCTCCCCCCCCCCCCCAGGTTGCACATTCAGTGGAAAAGGACAACCTTCAGAGATAGACAAAGTGTAGTATTTTTTGGTCAAACTGAAAGGCAGGTTTATCTGTTAAAATCAAATGAGTCTGATGGACAAATGGGATAAGATATTCATTTTTCTTATTATTTTCTAGCCACCTCGACCAGACGATTTATCGATTGTATGCTTTACTAGTGGCACTACAGGTAATCTTTATGTCTTCTTAATGTTTGTCATGACCTTCATAATTAAGACATTTAAGAGAAAATAATTTAAAAAACATTAAAATAATGTATGAATTTATATTGGATATATGTTTGTTTATTTATTTATTTAATTTATATGCCACCTTTCTCCCCGGACGGACCCAAGGCAGCTCACAGATAAAATATTTAAAATGGCAATAAAATTCAAAACAATTAAACATGTAGAATTATAGAGTTGGAAAACACCACAAGGGCCATCCAGTCCAACCCCATTCTGCCATGCAGGAACTCACAATCAAAGCATTCCCGACAGATGGCCATCCAATCTCTGTTTAAAGATCTCCAAAGAAGGAGACTCCACTACAGTCCGAGGGAGTGTGTTCCACTTTCAAACAGCTCTTACTGACAGGAAGTTCCTCCTAATGTTGAGGTGGAATCTCTTTTCCTGTAGCTTGCATCCATTGTTCTGTGTTCTAGTCTCTGGAGTGTTTGAGTGTTCGAGTGTTTGCTTAAAGTGGTCTTAAGGGAGGGTTAGTACAGTCGGCCCTCCTTATACGTGGATTTGCCATCCGCGGATGGCAAATCGGGAAATTGTCCCCAGTGGCGGTGTGCGTGCATGTGCACTGCCATTGGGTAAATTTCCTTCTCCTCCCTCCCCTCCCTTGCTTCCCTCCTCCCTTCCCTCCCTGCCTCCCTCCCTTCCCTTCCCCTTACTTACCTTTACACTCTCGGCGCAGCGGCTTGGCCTCCTCCACCGCCGCCGCTGCGGGGGAAGCCGGGCGGCGGCGGAGGTCAAGCCTCGGCTTCCTTGCTGCCGCCGTGAAAGGGCGCGATGGCGGTGCTGGAGGCCAAGCCGCTGCGCCGAGAGTGTAAAGGTAAGTAAGGGGAAGGGAAGGGAGGGAGGCAGGGAGGGAAGGGAGGAGGGAAGCGAGGGAGGGGAGGGAGGAGAAGGAACTTTTGTCCCAATGGTGGCGCGCGTGCACACTCGCCGCCATTGAGACAAATGGGACTTGAGCATATGCGAATTTTGGTATACGCAGAGGGGTCCGGAACGGATCCCCCGCATATACCAAGGGCCCACTATACATACAGAAAGGTCAGGCTATCCTCTCGTGGCTATGAAGAGAATGGGACCAAAGACAGTAAAAGAAATGTAATTAACATTTCCTTCTCCACTGGTTGCAGCAAAACACATGCATTTGTGAAATGGGTCGGTGTCCTGCCATAGATGCTTTGGCTATTATATTGCCATTCTCTAATTCACACCAATGAGGTTCTTTTTTTCAAAGTTTGGAACAGTTACATTTTTGTACTACAATTGCCAGTCAGAATCTTCTAGCCAGAGTGCCCCCCAAAAGTAATTTTTCTGAGCTCTTCTACTTTATTCATTAATAGAAAGGAGCCAGTAACATGAAGCAATGTCAGGAGCATTGAGGTGACACTAGGATATTCTGCACCACATGTTTCCACACCCCACAGATCAGAAGACTTGCATGGACAACTTAAAAGATGCAGACTTCATAAAGATTTTGAGTCCTACTAAGCCACTTTGGATCCCATAAGGGAAAACGAACAAATAAATGAATAAATGGTGGCACAGTTGCACAACAACCAGTGGTCATGTGACTTTAATTTGGTTTCTTTTAAGTTGGGTTACAGATAGGTATCCCATTTGTTCCCTCACTTGTTTTATACTTAAGATGCCACTCAACAATCTACCAATCTACTCAGCTGCCCAACAATCTACCTGCCTATCTTAGGGATATCAATCTTCAGTTATGTATGGAACTCTACAACAAAATATGTTGTACAAAACACATATTTTTGAATGTTAAACATCTTAGTATGTTCTGGGGTGATGTTTTATTGGCTCTGCCTCCACCTTCTTGATCAGATGAAATCAGTGGTTGAGTTGCTGTTCACTGAAGTTAATTAATACCCATTACTTCTTCATAAGGATATGCAAATACAAGAGAAGCTGAGTGATGCTTGCTGCTTTCTGAAAGTTAGGTGAGGTTGGGTCAGTCATTAAGTGGAAAGGAATGAAATCCTTCACTGGTTTATGATTTTACTTTTTGTTAATCATTGGCAACATTATATTTATGACATATTAACATTGTTTCTCCTACTTAACACACATGCTTAAGTGGACAGCTTTTCAAGATAACTGGGTCTCAGTGTCATATACACAGTCATCATGCACATCACCTCTTATGATCATAATGATTCTGGTCTTAACTTAGTCCAAGACATTGAAAAGATCAATGTCTCCCATTTGACCTTGCCTGTTCCATTATTATCATGCTGGATGGGGAGGAGTTTTCTTGGGGTGCCCCTCCTTTTGGAGAAGAGAAAGCAGCTGAGTTAGTGGATTTATTCTCTGCTATTATTTCTGCTGTTGTTTCATTTTACCTGGATGACTTTTCATTTCATTGCTGGTATTTCATTTCATTTCATGTGCATTTTAAAATCAAATTTGGATAATAGCCTTATTGGACTAACACATAAGTCCAACACATTTTTTTTAGACATTAGATTCCTTCCCTATTGGAGAAAGAGTCCTTTATTAGAGAAAAAATATTTTAAGTACAGTATTTGCATGTTTCCTCATCAAACATTTACCCATACATTTATCTTTAGGGATAAAATATCTCTTGGACAGATCACAAGTTCAAACAACAATTGAAGACTCTTTGTGCTGCTGGACAGAGTTCAGATTAGAAAACGTGTTAAGACTTCAGTGCTTTGCATTAGATATAAAGCTGAGTACCCAGCTTATTGGGGGCAGTTGGCTTACATATTGTAAATCACTTAGGGAGTGCTAGTTCACTGATAAGCGGTATAGAAATGTACTTGCTATTATTATTATTA
>NC_056523.1:101932179-101933744 GCF_019175285.1 Sceloporus undulatus
GAGGATGAGGCCAAGCTTCGTCCTCCTCGCTGCCGCCACCGCGAAAGAGCCGGGTGCAGCCTGGAGGCCTCTTGGCCTCCACGAGCAGCATCTGGCCCTTGAACCGCAGCGGCGGCGGAGGCAGCGGCGCGGCGACAGAGCAGGTAAGGGGGGAGGGGGAGGGAGGGTAGGTAGGTAGATAGGTAGGAGGGAGGGAGGGAGGGAAAGAGGAGGGGAGGAGAGGGACTTTTGTCCCCAATGGCAGTGTGCGTGCACACACGCAGCCATTGGGGACAATTTCCCTGGATTTGCCATGTGCGTATGCTCAAATCCACGCATGGCAAATCCGCGTACAAGGAGGGCCGACTGTACACTAGGTACACAACTGGATAGGGTTGCCTTAGGGCTGCCATAAGTCAGAAATAACTTGAATGCACATAACAACAAAAGCTATGTAATTATAATTATAGGCTATCAGGCTTGGTTTTGACAGTCTTTATACTGTTAACTCCTCCTCACCCCTTCACTGTGGCCCACAGTACTGAAGGGTAACACTGGGGACTATATAGGTGTGCTATCTAATATTCCACATTTTAGAATAATAAAAAAAAGAGTTTTAATTTACTCGTTTAACAATGATCCTGCTAAGGTTATATTCTATTGTTTAGGAGGTTAGATTCTATAGTTGATAGTTTGCTGGTCTCTGACCATAATAAAGATTCTATTCTATACTTTAGAATCTACATTGGCAGACACTGAAACACAAATCAGACCAGACAGCATGTGACATTTCACATCTTTTTACTCAAGGCCTGTTATCCTTGCATACAAAAGCCAATATGACTTATTGATTAATGTCTGTCCATCCATATTCCAGAAAGGAGTCATTATTCATAAAAGAGGAAGAAATGTCTTAAAAAATCTCAATCACAATATTTAATAACTCATCTTATATATAAATTTTCATTTCAAAGGTCAATCCAAAATACTGTGGTTAGAAACTGACAAAAAAAACAGTCAGCCTACTTTGCAGCCACAGTCAGCAACAGGGTATTTACTATTAGACAGGGACGTAGCCAGGATTTTGGGAAGGGGGGGTCCAGGCTAAGTGCCACCATTTTGAGAGGCTAACAGCCCCCCGCGACACAGAAAGAGGGTTGAGCATGTCAGGATGACACCACTTTAACTTCCATTATGGCTCTGTGCTATGGAATCTTGGGATTTGTAGTTTTGAGGAGCTGTTTAGCCATCTCTGTCAGGTGCCGCAACAAACTACAAATCCCAGCATTCCACAGCATGGAGCCAAGGGCAGTTAAAGTGGCATCAAACTGGATTATTTTTTCAGTGTAGATGCAAACTGAGGGGCCATTTAGACTACCTTTTACCCTGGATCAGGAACCGAATTTTTCACATGAAGATCATATTCGCCCCGAATCTCCCACAAGCGAATCAGAGGCTTGCACAACCATTTCGGGGCAAATGCCCCTTAATGCGGGTCATTTGGAATCAGGGTAAAAGCAGTATCTTTTTTGGGGGGGAAAACAGGTTCGGCAAATATGAACTTGCCCCCAATCATGATCAGGGCA
>NC_056523.1:101933844-101939003 GCF_019175285.1 Sceloporus undulatus
TTTTTTTTTAAAGAAGAGCAATGTGTGCTATCTGTGCAGTCCTGTCAGAAGTGTTGTTAATGACAGACTCCAGATAGCTTCTGTGTTGCAGCTGGCAGCTGAGTCATATAATTAATTCATATAAAAAGTCTTTTTCCCTTGTATAATTTATTTTAATTCTAAGTACTGGCTATATGGTAGATTATTTCTCAGAAATTTAAGGTGTGAACTGATGAAACTGAGTGCATCTACACTGTAGAAACAATGCAGTTTGGCACCATTTCAACTGCCCTGACACTTGTAGTTTGTGAGGCACCAAGACTCTTTGGTAAAGAAGGCTAAAGACCTTGTAACACTACATATGTCAGGGTTCCATTGGATGGGCGTACAACACCTACAGTGGTGTCAAACTGCATTATTTATACAATATAGATGCATGCTGAGAGAAGTATTTTGATCAGTAGAGTTTTTTTATAGAGACAGATGCTTATTTTTGTTCCTTCTTTCCTAATTGTGATGCCCCCAAAGTGGGTGTCATTGGAGTAAGAGCGACTATCAAACTGAATGTAGTTAATTATAGAGGTGACTCACCTGAACATTCTTTCAAAACCTCTTGATTTCCTGCCCAGATAAGGAGCACATCATCATTAAAACTGTATCAGCTCCACTTTAAAAGGGGGGGGGGGGGGGCGCTGGTGGAGGGAAAAATATATTTCTCAAAACCTTCCACATATAATTTGTCTACATTGGGAACCAACCCTTTGCCTCTTCTCCATTTCCCTTTTAAGTGGAATATCAGGTGCTATGCTATGTTTCAGAGGAAAGCAATGGCAAACTACCTCTGAGTATTCTTCAACTAAGGAAACCCTATGGAATTCATGGGGTTGACATAAGTCAATAGGTGATTGAAGGCTCCATCCTCCATTAAGCACAAGTATTTTGGATGCCTTTCTTTGGCACCGGTCACAATATTGTTACTTGTGTACAATGATCTGGCATATTTGCTGTGTCTTTAAAAAAACAGAATAAGAACTGTAGGACCTGTACTTAAAATACTATTTAGAGTTGCAGACTCTGATCATGGGGGGGGGGGGATACATAGAACTGCAACTTCCAGCCTGACTGCAAAAGGCTTATATGACTGTAAGCGTGACTATGAACTCAGTAGCTAGGTCCAGACTGAGTCATCCTGACAACCTCTTGTTGTGTGCCTTCAAGTCATTTCTGACTTATGGCAACTCTATCACAGGGTTTCCTTGACCTTGGCAAGATTTGTTCAAAGGACGTTTGCCATTGCTCTCCCCTGAGGCTGAGAGCATGTTTCATGGCCAAGCAGAGAATTGAACACTCGAACCACTATGGCACGCTGGTTCTCCGTCCCATTGAAAGTACCAGGACTGAAATTAGTTATAAGATTAGTCTTGTTTATTTCAATGGGTTAACTCTAGGCATGGTTAGCCAATAAGGTGCAGTGGTTTTAGTGTTGGATTAGGATTCTGGGACACCAGGGTTCAACCACCTGCTCAGCCATGGAGAATCATTGGGAGACCTTGGGAAGCTCACACTCTTGAAGCCTCAAAGGCAAATGGCAACGGCAAAGCCCCTCTTACCAAGAAACCCCATGAGAGAGTTGCCTTAGGGTCACCATGAGTTGGAAACAATTTGAAGGAGCACAGCAACAACAATTTTAAGTAAGTGTAGTACAGCCCCCTGTGGTTTTCCCCCTGAGAAAAGGTGAAAGCTTAATGTGGTTTCCTGTTCTTGAAAGAAGCTAAGTTACAGGCCTGAGCAGACTGCTACAGCTTCCCTAGGCATTTTGGACATTGCTGAATGGCTCCCTCCTCCAACTGCAGACTAAAATGACACTTGGCCAGCTTAGATGTTGATATTTGAAGATGGCTGCAGTTTCTCAGCACTCAAACTAAACTAACCTGGTTTTGCTCTCAGTAGTTTGTGGTCTGAAAGTAGGGTTGCCATAAGTCAGGACCTCCAAACCGGGACAAATGTAGGACAAATGTAGGACAACATTTTCAAATGTAGGACACATTTTTTTAAAATGGAGGCCACGCAAAAAATTTGAGGGTTTTTTAAAAATGTTAATATAAATACATGTTTTTTAGGCATGATCAAAATGGAGGACATTTTGGCATCATTCCTAGACAGATGGCAGAAATGGACTTGCCCTCGGGTTCAACTGTACTTCTCAGAAGTGTGTACTTGGTCAAGGGACTGTGGTTTTTCTTCACTGTGCATGAGTTTATAAAAATCACAGCAAGTTACATTGGCCGTGCCTCAGAGGCTTGTTGATATCAATATCACCATCATCATCATCATCATCATCATCATCATCACTATAATTGTCCAAGAAAGGCAGACTTGTTAGCATTCAAAGCGCCATAAATACACAGAAAATGCACTTGCATATATTTAATAATAAAAAATAATGGGGAAAAAATAAAAAACAAGGCAGGGGTATATATATTTAGTAATAAAATCAATGTAATAAAGTAAAAAACAAGCAATAATAAAATTAATAAAAAACAATAAAAACAATAATAAAAATTAATAAAATAAAATAAAAACAAGCAATAATAAAAATAAATGAAATAAAATAAAATAAAAAAGCAATAATAAAAATTAATAAAAAAAAGTATTTTATATTTTTAAAAATTAATTTAAAAAAAAACCAAGGCAGACCTGAAATGGCCACTGACTCACCTTTCCACCTCCTCCTCCTCTTCATCCTCCTCCTCCTCCCTCCCCTCCTCCTCGGCGCAAGGGCTCCTTGGGAAGCCCCGCATGAGGGTGCACATGTGGAGGATGCGCGTGCGCTGCCGCTACCCTATGCTGCGGCCAGGGCGGAGCGCGCAAGGGAAGAGGAGCCCATCCCCTTTGGCTAGCTGGCCAATGGCTGGCTGGCCCAGGGGGACGAGCTCCTCTGTCATAGCCCCGCGCGCGGACGGGAAAGCCCCGCCGCGGGTGGCGCGGCGGTGGCAGCGCTGGCGAGGAGGAGGAAGGCGGCGCTGCCCAGGAGCAGGAGGGCAGCGCTGCCCAAGAAGAGGAGGAGGAGGTGGGTTGGCAGCCAGCCGCATTAGTGGCCGCAGCAATGGCCTCATGAGCAGGGCCGGCCCGGAGGCGGGACAAAGGCCGGGGTTGGGGGGGGAACCGGACCGGGGCAGGCAGGGGGGCCCCAAAAGCGGAATTGTCCCGGGGGCCACTGGGATATGGCATCCCTATCTGAAAGACACTTAAATGATTAGCTACCATGGCATGAGTTGCATACAATGGATAGATATTGGCATTTATATTGAGATCAGGACTAGCCCAGAGTTTGGGAATGATTTTTGGACTACAGCTCCCAGAATCTCCCAGCCAATCCAGCCAATGGTCCAACAAGTAACTCTTCCAACCTTTGGGATAGTCCTACCATTAGACAAAGTGAGGTCACTGTCTCAGGCAACAGAAGCTGTGTCTTTCTCACCCCAGCCTTCCCAGAGAGTTCTTCACATGGTTCAGGGAACACAAAAGTGGGAGGCCCTGTCCCTACTGTCTTCTTCTACCTGGTGACAGTCCTTTCAGGAGCTGAAGGCATGAGCTTGCTTGATAAAAACTTTAAAAAGCTAAGACCTATTTACTTCTGTGTGATATTTAACATATTTATATTGAATCTCATTTGGCATTGTGTTTCCATTCTCATAAAGTAATCTAAATAAGTATACATGCACCTTGTAAGTCTCAATTGCACAGTGTCAAATAAGAACTGAGCAATATAATTTCTTTCCTTCAGTTAATTTAGTTAATGATCAAATTCACACTGTCACCAAGCCAGGTTTCCTCAAACTGGCATCCCTAGATTTGTATCACAAGATATATCAGCCCAAACCAGCATGGCCAGTAAGGTATTTGGTGTTACAGTCCAACACATCTGTGATGGGGAAGGCCTTGCCGAGATTGTGAACTGACAGAAAAAAACAGCCAGCTTCATCATAAGGCTCACTTGAGTGTCCTTCTCTGTACATCTTCTTTTTTCTTTTTACATATTATATTCATTTTAGTGACATTGGTTATTGTTCCATAGGTATAATTGTGAAACGTCTGTTTCTTTATTTTTAAAAAAACAGTGTACTTGTAAGGTTTTTAAACAGAAGCAGGATGGTCATCTGCCAGGGATGCTTTGATTGTGAGTTCCCGCATGGCAGGGGGTTGGACTAGATGGCCCCTGTGGTCTCTTCCAACTCCATGAAGCAAGGCAAAATATACAGCAAGGATGCTAAGCAAAGATGCTTACCTCTGAGGTAAAATCCTACCCACCAAAATTTCCGTGTTTACTGTGCGGTTATTTTCTGCAGTGAAATCTGAAAAGAAATGACTGTGCAGCAAGGGGATTCTTGCATGACTTGGTACAGAATGGAGGTCAATGTGAGTGACATTTGGAACTACTGTTTGGCCTCACAGAATGGATCTTATTAGAGTTCTGAAAGCTGTTATTTGATAAGACCCATTTAAGTGTTCAGATCACAGGGAGAACTGTAATGGGCTCTTAATAAAACACCCATATACACAAACATATCGTCCAAATGTCCTAGTTTAGCAAGAGCAATCCTGATTAATCCTCTGTCAACCCACTTTTTCAACTACTTTTTAAATGTCCCACTTTCTCTCTCTTGCAAAAGCAAACTTCTGCAACATCTCCTTGTTTGTATGTTCTTCCTCATTAAAACAGTCTGATGTTGCTTGGTCACATGTGTCCTGGCTTTCATCTGTGAAATGTTGGAGAGCATGCACTTGACACCTGAACCCTCATAAATTTAGAAAAACCATTCTTCCTTTGCAGCCTTTTGAAGAACAGAAACTAAGGGTTATAATAAAATGTAGGGGGCACAGTCCCTGAGTAAGTAAGGGACTGGTCCATTCAGTGATTAGCTGACATGCAATGGCCATCTCTTCCGTGTCTGTTTCTTTCTCCCAGACATCTCATCTGGTGTCACTAATATGTTTTACTTGCATTGTTGTTTCACTGGATTGACCAATTAAACACTGAAATACATAAAGAACTATCTCCCTCTTAATAATAATAAATAATACAAATTTTATTTATATACCGCCCTTCTAGATAACCAGGGCGGTGTACAACATCATAAAATACATACATAAACAATACATCAGGGGTCGGCAACCTA
>NC_056523.1:101939103-101942970 GCF_019175285.1 Sceloporus undulatus
TGTGATGTATACTTTCATTGCTATCTGTTTCAACTTTAGTAAACCATCTTATTCCCATGAGTGCTGTGGAAAAGGTAAGAAACAACAACAATAACAACAACAATGCTGTTAGCGTTTTAGTAGCAGCTGCTCAGGATGGGTATGGGAACCAACACTGTGAGAGTTAATCCAGTGAACAAAGAAGCAAGCATGTAGGGGTAGAAAAGAGATCTATTAATGGCAGATTTGTGTGGGCACCCTAACTTTCCCCTTCTGGCTATGTGCTATATCTATGGCCTCAACTGTGTCATCTTCCTTGTGACTAATAAGGTTTCAACTGGCTCTGGGCAAAAATATACATATTCCTCAAGAACTCTGTAATCTTCCTTTTGTACATGGGATTCCCCAGTACTCTTGTCATCACTTTGGGAAATTCTGCATCTATCCCTGAAGTCTCTAAGTTTTTTTCTGTTCTGAGAGAGCAAAATGTATTTTACATCTGCTCTGGTATTTCTCCACTCCTGTCAATCTTAGGATGAAAGCCAACAAGAAAGCAGCCCCCCCACCCCACACACACAAGTAAGGATAGATCTTCTCAGGCAACTAACTTTTTCCTCCCACTCCTAGCTTCCTTCCTCTACCCAGGGCTGCAAACACACAGTTAACAAATACACATAAGACTGCTATCACACTATTAGGATATAAACATATACTGCAAAAATAGCGAGTTTTCTATATTAAGCATGGCCACCCATTTTCTTAATTTAATTATTATCATGGAGAGACCTACTTAAACTCCTGAATGGAAAAAGAAATAGTGAACAAACACATGTGAATGTATTATTAAAGGCAGAACTGACCCTACCTTGTAATCACATGCAAGATATCAAGACAAACGTAGACTCTTTAATGTTTGCATCTTTTCTGAATTATGCATGCGCTCATATCACTGGATTCAACCAGAGGGTGAGATCTGAAAAGAAAACCATCTGCTTATCTAAAAGGATCCGCAGATGTGCTGGTAGATACAAGCCTGCCTCTGCATATAAACGGTGGCTGAGAAGGGAAGTAACGGTGAAAGAGAAGGATGCAGTAGTGGTCACTGCTGCTTCTCGTTGCTTCCTGCCTGGAGTTGTTGACAAAGGATAGTTCTTACTGCCAATTGGCAGTAAGAACTACCCTTTGCCAGATCAATTAGGCCCAAAATATAAAGAGACCAATAATGTTAGAGCAAAAATTAGAAGTTAAGAGTGAAACTCACACTTAACTACGATATAAAGGAAAATTATTATAAATTACAATATCGATGGTATCTATTGCCTGAAAAACTAAAAAAAAATCTACAAAAATACTAACAAAGAATGCTGGCACTGCTCAACAAAATTGGGATCCTTCTTCCATATGTGGTGGGAGTGAGAGAGAGCAAAAAACCTTGAAAACTTATCAATACAGAGTTAGAAAAAAATCTGAGATTTAAAAATAAAAACGGACCCAACCCTCTATCTATTGAATATGACAGAAGATGTGGACTTAGGAAAAAACATGGTAAAATAATATTTTACATGATTGTTTCAGCCAGAATGATCTTTGCAAAAAAAAAATAAATAAATAAATAAAAAAAATAAAAAAAATAAAAAAAAAGGAAAAAGAAAAAAAAGGAAAAGTAAGGAAAATCTAACCTTAGATGAATGGAAATGCAAATTATGTGACATGATGGTCTCTGATAAATTCACTTTCATGCTGAGAAATGGTAACAATGAGAGATTTATAGAAGAATGGGCTCCACTTGACAGATATCTTTGCTCAAAAAAGGTACAAGATTAACAATATAGTTTATTAATTTAAACTATACTATTAAAAGGGCAAAAATAATAATAAATAGTAAATGGTAATTTATGATAATTTATAGAGAGCAATCAACTAAGACAGCTATACAAAATTAACTTATAACAATATGTAAGGATTTGTATATAAATAATTCTAAATGAGTGGTGAGAAGAAATCAGTATTATCTGTTGAATGTAACAATCATGATATGAATACAATAATTAAACAACCTAAAAGGTTTTAAAATATGGAATGTCCTAACTGAAAGAAAATTAAGAAAATATATTCAAGATAAGGGAAAGGAAGCTATTTTATGTTGTTTTTATGTTGTATATTGTTTTTGTTTTTGTTTTTCTTTGTCTTGTTGTATATTTTAGGTTGGTCAAGTATAACATTGTCTCATTGTTTAGTTTTCTTATATGTATGATTTTAAAAATCAATACAATATTTTTTTAAAAAAAGAACTACCCTTTGTCAATAACGCCAGGGGGAAGGAGTCTTAAAAACGTTTTGATCATATGGAGGAACAACTAGCAAACAGCCTGCTCACTCCTGCTGGTGGTTTTGGGATGGGTGCCCTCATGGCATTCACAGATCAGGGATGTGGGATGAATCTTGAGCCTTGGTGGAAATGGTCTGTGGAAATCACAGCAGGAGGAAGAGCAGCAGCAAATTGCCCCTGGTGCTGGATGTAGAATTGATGTTTGTGAGGGAGTAAAAGAGAAAGAGCAATGCTTTCTGACTGCACCACCAGCGTGTATGCGTCAGCCAGTGTTGATGCTTTGAGGAAGGGAGATTGCTGTGATGGTAAGTACTCTTTCCACATTGGTGGTTACCATTGATCTCTGTGAAGTCAGTGACAACTCATCCTGCTCCATACATGTAAGATTTGACTCTCTAAAGCAAAAGGGCAAATAAGAAGTTGGATAAGATGGTTGGAGTGGAGTGGTGCTTATTTGTGTCTGATGGTAATAGGATTTTAGACAGAGGACTGTTAGGAACAGGTCCAGGTGACCACGTGTATAGCTGTGTATATTGTGAAGACAGGTGGATTTGTGCAAAGTGCTCTCTTTCTGGGCAAATGTGCCCTTTCTCCATATTTCCTATAAGTTCTGCCCTGCAAACAACAGGCAAGCACACTTGAGACCACAAAGATATAGGCCCATGCCCTATTTTCTGTGCGATTGTGGTCTTCCTGTGTGGCTTGGTTTTGTTTTGTTTTGTTTTGAGTATGGATGATGGAGTGCTGTGATTGGGTACTGGTTTCCTGTGCACTATGGGAAGAACAATGACAAGGGCACAAAGCTGGGCCAATGAAGGCATGGTTAGGGTTTTTAGGACAATAGATAAGTGTTAGCGTAAGTAGACTACACTGGCAACAGTTTCCTAGAGGACCTTTTCTCTTTTTAAATTGTGTTTTGTATTTTAATATGTTGCAGCCCACTTTGATCCTTGAGGAGAGGTGAGAAAGAAATAATTTATTATTGTTACTGTTTTTACTTTTACCTTGTATCAGGGTTCATTTTAGCTATACTATCAGAACATCCATCAAGGTGGTGATGGCATATCTTGAATTTGCCATCTTCTCATGGTTTCCACTCAGAAGTGGCTGGTGTCTCCCATCCGTGTGGAGTTGATTTTGCTCCATGTTTTAATATGAACATTAAAGGGATAAGACTTTTAGACTTTATTTATATACCGCTTTTCCAATGAACTCAACAAGCTGCTGATTAGTTTAAGAATATCATTCAGCCTCTTGGATAGCTCCTTTAAATTTTTGAATAAAATCCAGAGTGGATTCACCATCACACTGATGTAGAAGCCATTAGACCTTAAATATAAGATTTTTTTTCACCCTTAATCTCACTTTACAAAATATCCAGCTTGTTTTGTGAGTTTCTTGCACCATTTTGAAAAAAATATTGAATGAATGCTTCCATAATTGCAAAGACACTTTAGAAACCTTTTCATGCAGTATGAATAAGTCTGAACAGTTCAAATAAATGCCACATTTGACAAACAAATTCAGCAGCAGAGCTATAGCAACATCTCAGGAGATTA
>NC_056523.1:101943070-101945442 GCF_019175285.1 Sceloporus undulatus
CATGTGAAACTCATGTGAATGATTTGTTGCTATTTATTGCCTGGTTAGTCATGGGTTAATGGCACTTTAATTGCTTTTCAACATGACGTCGTGTGAAAACCATTATTGCAATTGCACGATTTTAATGGGATATTCCCAGGATAATGGCTGTTTAATCATGACGTTATGTGAAAATCTTAATTGTGGATGCGCAATTTTCATGGGATAATCCCCGTTTATTCTTCCACTTGTCCCTGTGTTATAAAGTCCAAGAGAAATGCACCTCTGAGTACATGCAAAATGCTTCACTCTCCAAGAGAATCACAATGATCCCCATAACCTTAGGATAACACAAGATCTTTAGGACAAATGACAAAGCTCTTACAGGAATCCACAGCAAGCACCTGCATTTCTCTTTGGGTCCTTTCACACTATGCAGTAAAAGTGCAATGATTCCATGTTAACTGTCATGGCAACATCCTATGGATGTTTGTCATTTGATGAGGCACTAGAAGAGCACTCTGGCTAAGCATTGTAAATGCTACTTCCTAAACTTCAAGTTCCACCATGCCATAGGATGTTGCCATGGTAGTTAAAGTGGAATCACAGCACTATCACTATGTACTGTGAAAGGACCCTTTGTTAATTCAGAACAAAGCATAGCTCAAAGAACTATCCCCCAACCTTTGCACACACCCTTCAGGTTTTTAATAGCCTTTTATGCTGAAGTCCACTGGGTAGACAATTAAAAGGTCATCTCCCCACCCCACCTCATGAAGGTCAACCAAAGACTATCGTTGGCACCTCTACAGGATGTGCTGAACTTTGCATGCACTGGAGAGACTGGGTATCCCAGTGTTTTGGAAAATGAGTTTCCTCCTACATATCTCAAAAGGGAAAAGAGGCCTAGCGCTATGCTATTTTCTGTGTGTGTCTAACACAAGGAAATCAAAACCAACATGATGTAGAGGTCTGAGCATTGAACTACTACTCTGCAGACTAGGGTTCAAATCCCAGATCAGCCATGGAAACCCAGTCGCTGACCTTGGAAAAGTTACACTCTCTCAGCCGCAGAAGAAACCTGCCAAGAAAATCCCACGATAGGTTTGCCTTAGGGTCGCCATGAGTTGGAAAGAACTTGGAGCCACACAACAAGGAAAAAGCTAAAGGAAACAAATTTAGTTCATGTGAACTGAACACTGTGATGAACCGATTCAGCTCCCTACTGCAAACATCTTGCTCATTTTCCTCCAAGATCTTCACACGTACACCCTCAAAAGTTGACCCAACCCAACTGCCTCCAAAAGGACAGGAGCTGCCGATTCCTCCATGTCTCTCATTCCCTCCTCCGCCTCCAAAGTGTTCTATTTCCAAACGTTGCAGCAGATGACACCATTTAAACCTGAATCTGTCAAGAGGATAGCAGCTATTCCAGGGGCCTGGTAATCCTCTCTCTGTCTGATCGCATCATCTTTAAACCAGTGACCATCATTATGGCATGCAATTGCAATACAAAGGGAAAGATTCGACTACACACGCACAGAACACAGACACACATTGATCCATAGGTATTGTATACTCATCCCTAGCTGAATATCGAAAGAGAGTGCATCGCGCCTGAACAAAGAATGCCTGGTGGCAAATTAATAAGCAAAATCAATGGAGGGAAATGATGTATTTCTTTTCATTATTTAATTCTTCAAATAAAACTAAAAATCCTGGCCCATTCTAGCCAGGGCACTGCAGTGTTTTCCAGATTCCTCCATGCTGGGCCCAGCTGAGCTTTTCAACCCTCCCAGCCTCCCTTGTCTTATTTTGCTTTGGATGCTCCGCTTTGTCTTTTTCTCCTCCTTCCACAAAGGCCAGGTTAGGAGCCCTCATCCTCATCCTAGCAGAAGATGGAGAGAGAAGGTGGGCGAAGCAGCCCAGGCTCCTAAAGGAGGAGGAGAGGGGAAAGGATGGAGATGGTTGCCTTCAAGACACTGTCCAAAGGCCCACCCAATATTCCTCTTTGGTTGTTGTCTTGTACATTAAAACTCACCATCGCTCAAGGGGACCAGAGGTCCTCCTCACCCCCAAGGAGGGGCAGGCACCTCCAAACAGAGGACCTCCCAGAAAAATGGAGGACCAGATGCCCCCCCCGCCTCAAAATGTAGGACCTCCCAGAAAAAAAATGGAGGGTCAGATCTCCTCACTGTGAAGGAGGCCAAGGCACCACTCAATGTAGGACCCTTGAGGGGAAAGAATGCAGGGCCAGATGCCCTCGCCTCCAAGGAGGACCAGGTGCCACAAAAAATGGAGGACCATGAAGGAAAAATGGAGGACTTGCCCAAATAAAAGCTCAGAACACACACACACACACACACACACACACACACACACACACACACACA
>NC_056523.1:101945542-101950181 GCF_019175285.1 Sceloporus undulatus
GGGAGGGAGGAGCCTCCTTCTTCAGGCTAGCCCCTGATGGTACTGGGCCAGCCTTCTCTCTCCCTCAGAAAATACTAACATAAATATAAATTCATGCTTCTTAATTATGCTCAAATTGGAGGACATTTTGAAATTCTTCCTGGACAGAAAGTTGAAATGAGGACATGTCCTGGAAAAGGCAGACATCTGCTTACCCTGAACCTGTATTGCTCACGTCAGGTGGACTACAGGATCAAAAGCATGCCAAGAATCAAATTCAGGGGTAAGGCAGGATAGCGTTATATTATTACTGAGAGTTAGAAGAGTATTTCAAAAAGAGTGTTATTGCTAGGTTGTTTTGGGGGGGAGAGTTTGGTTGGTGTGTGTGTGTGTGTGTGTGTGTGTGTGTGTAGCATTGCTGAAGAAATTAAGCTTTTGCCATTATCCTACTTCTTACAACAACATTTCTCATTCCAACAACAGCCAAGTTAGCGCCATGCTTGGGAACCTGACCCTTACTTCATGATTATGTGATGAGGCATGGAGACAGCAAGGAGGAACATTACAGTCTCCCCATCAGATAATTACTTCAGGGGATGGGATGAATGAGGTGTGTAGGAGTTGGATGCTTATCTATATTCATAAGCTGATGTCAGTACCCCAGTGTATTCTGTCTAGGCACACACCCAGAAACACTAAACCATCCAGTTCTCCTAAGTAAATGTTGCCCAGTCATACACAGTCACTTTTTGAACAGCCTAAGCAGCCTCTTGAGCCCCGCAGGCAATGAATCAATAATTGATTGTCTGTAGTTAAACATAAAGCAGTTCTTCGGTGGCTTTTTTTTTTTGGTCCCTTTACCCAAGTTTATTGGGGGCCAGTCTGTACTGTAACTGATCTTTTATTTTTGTAAGTATTTTATCTTTTGGTGGCCTATTATCCAATGGTTTTTGCGTTTTAAAGGCTGTCACTTGGCTTTAGGTGTGTCTTGATGTGAAAGGGTTGCAACAAGCAGCCTTGAACATTTATTCCTGAAGGGGAAGGCAAGGCAAAAAGATTCTTAATAATAAAATAAATCAATACAAGGACAGAAAATTCTATATTCATAGTTGTGGAATAAGAGGAGAATTGACAACCCTGTTCCTATTGCCAGCTCTACCTCCAGATGTTTTAGATTTCAGTTTCCATCTGGCTCACCCTACCTGGCCAATCGTAATGGATGATGGACTCTGAGATCCAAGATATCTAGAGAGCAAAAGATTTCTGTTCCTGGCTTTGTGCACTCGGCTCTCCACATTTGCTGGGGTTATGGGTACAGCACCTTGTGAAAGTGGAAAAAAACACAAATAAAAAGCCCACTATTTTTTTTAACCCAAGAAAACACTTTTCTAAGAATTTCTAGGGCCTCAACTGCTACTCTGTGGTCAACTGGAAGATCTACAAGTGGTACAAATGCACCTTCTATGCTGGAGGACCTAGAGAAGTGTTTTCTCTGGGAACCTCTAGGTCCTCCAATATGACTCTATGGTCAACTTCCAGCAGAGTCGCACTAGAGGAACTAGAGATTCCTTAAGACAATATATTAATCAAAATCTGTGAATAATCAAATTTGCAAAGGTCAAAGCAGCAGATGTGAAGGATCAATTGCATATACACCTGCCCCAACAAGTTGGACAGATCCGATTAGAATCAAGGCACATACATACCAATATAGACACTATGGTTTTTTGTTTAAAAAAATTAAACAAACCTTGCATTGACCTACTCACATAAAAATGGATTGTTTGTTGTTTTTGTGTGCCTTCATTTCTGACTTATGGCAACTCTAAGGCAAACTTATCACGTGGTTTTCTTGGTAAGATTTGTTCGAAGGAGGCTTGCTTTTGCCTCCCTCTGAGACTGAGAGACTGTGCCTCACTCAAGTATACAGCAATAAAATATCGTAAAATATTAAATCTATAAAAAATAATAATGGATGAGATAAAACAATAACTCATCAACCAGTTGTCATATTTAAAAAACAATATTTAAAACCGATTCAAATACCCAGGGAAATTATGTTTTCACATTGCACCTAATAGAATACAAGATTGAGAATAGCTGAATATCACTTGGAAGTGCATTCTGAAGTTGAGGTGCCATCGATGAAAAAACAGCCTTCTTTTTGTTTTCATAATTTACTTCTCATACTAAAGAAACTCACATTTGCCACTTGACTTGCCAAAATGTTTGCCACAAGCAGCTCCAAGCAACTTTGTGTTTCTGAACAATTTAATTTCTAGAACTGATTCCTAAAGATTTTCCAAAATGTTACGGTCTTTGAGCTAGAACAGTGGTTCCCAAACTTGGGTCCTTCAGATGTTTTTGGACTTCAATGCCCAGAAGCTCCAAGTTGGCCAACTGTCAGAAATTTAGAAAGCTGATGTCGAAAACATCTGGGGGACCAATGTTTGAATCACAGAATCATAGAATCGTAGAGTTGGAAGAGACCCCAAGGGCCATCCAGTCCAACCCCCTTCCGCCATGCATGAAATCTTAAAGCATGCCTGACAGATGGCCATCAAGCCTCTGTTTCAAAACCTCCAGGGAAGGAGACTCTACCACTCTCCATGGGAGTGTATTCCACTGTCAAACAGCCCTTACTGTCAGGAAGTTCCTCCTAATGTTTAGGTGGAATTTCTTTTCCTGTAGCTTGCATCAGTTGTTACGTGGCCTGTTCTCTGGAGCAGCAGAAAACAAGCTTCTATTGATGCAGCCTAAACTCGCACTGGCCTTTTTAGCTGCCGTATCGCACTGTTGACTCACGTTCAACTTGTGATCTACTAGGACTCCTAGTTCCCTTTCACATGTAGTCCCTGTTCTAGAAGATCTTTACCACGATACCAGTGTGACTGAAAATGTTATATAAGCCAACTGTAGCGTATGGTCTGAGTGACTGGGACCTTGCCCCACCATTTTAGGATAAGGTGGGATCCTTTTCCCTGCTCAGACCAAGGACCATCCTTACAACACAGGGATCCCTACTGATTTTATCTTCCTTCTCTATTACGTTACCTTTTGTCCCGATTCATGGTACTGTATGTACACAATGGGTTGAATTAGGTAGACCGCAGTTTCCAAATAGTCAGTGTGATGACAGCACATTAGGAATAGATGGGGACTCTGGTATCCCAATGTTTCTGGACAGCATTCATCACTAGTGCATCAATTTAGGAATTATGGAACTTACAGAGTTAGTTAGTTTTCTTGTCACAGACATGAGAAACTGGATGTAATTTCTCCAGATTCAAGGGAAGCACTCTGGGGACATATTCATCTGTTCAGCCCATTGTTTGGTCAGTTACATCAACACTGTAGAAATAATGCAGTTTGACACTTTACTACCAGGACCATCCTACAGAATCTGGATTTGTAGTTTGGTGAGGCACAGGCACTCTTGGCAGAGAAAGCAAAGACCTTGGAAAACTCAAATCTTTGATTCCATGAGATGGCTACAGTGCTTAAAGTGATTTTCTACAGTGTAGATGCACCATGCACCTTAATCCTTAACCAAGATTAAGCCCTCGAGTTTGCGGCATATGAAAGTTTAGATATTTTGATGATACGAAACTGCTTGTGAGAATTTCCTCTACATAATTTGGTAGGCCCTAAGTATCTTTGTCTTTCCGCTTCATATTGTACTAGTCCTTCTGGAAATTTTGTTCAAAAGCTGAAGAATGCCTTGAAAATGATGCCTTTACAGACCTATTACAGAAGCAAACAATACAGCTGTAGTCTTTGTGTCACTATTTGTTTAAATGGTTAAACTAATTAAAAACATGAGAAAGCCACCACTGAACATTTTTCAGGTTGCAGCCCTGTAACACTTGTCTAAGGTTAGAGCCCAGGGCGTGATTGAATCAGTGGTACTCGCTCTGAGTAGGCCTGTGTAGTAGGGCCCAGTACATACAGCAGCAAAAGCCACTCCTTTTTGCTGTGCAGCTGTGCGCAGCATCGCAAGATGCGCAGTCAAAAAGGAACCGTCTAAGCAGCTCTTTTTTGCAGCGTCATAAGGGCTGCATGCAGTTGTGGCGCCACCAGGTGATGTCACTAGGGCTGAGCGTGTCTGGCACCCAGCCCTATCGAGCCCTAGTATGTCCACATGTGCCCACGTACCAGCCTAGGATTGTCAATAAACCATGGTGTATGGGATGTGATGTTTTATATAGTAGTTTATACATCTTTTGGTTGGATTCTCCAAACCAGTGTACACTATAAAACAAATATAGTTAAAAACAAATTGATCCAAGTAAAGGCAGTAAAACCACAGAACATTAAGAAAACTGTAGAGACTCACTTTCAAAATCGCAGCAGAAAAAGGGTTTATTGCATCTGAATAACAGGATAGTGGCCATGTGAATCTTTATAAAAGGACATTACAAATTTGGGCTATAACACAAAAATCTCAGCATCTTATTAATTTTTCCAATAAAACACCAAATAATTGAATCTTAATGGATTCTATGGGTCAGTGCTAGACCAGTATTTTTTTTTTATTTAATTTGTATGCCACTTTCTACACGTGGGTTCTAAGCGCTCCCAGAGAGAATGTTTCATAAGCGAAACTAGCAAAGCTTAAACTTTTCTCTAATGTGATAGAGGCCCATTCTCTGTAACAATG
>NC_056523.1:101950206-102010433 GCF_019175285.1 Sceloporus undulatus
ATACACTGACATATTTTAATTTCTGTTTACTGTCCTTTCTTGCTACAATGTATAATTATTATAAAATTGAGGGTGGAAACACTGTCTTCCACTTCACTTCTGAGTTCATTTATATTTGGGGCTGATTTACTCACTATTTCAATCATAGAAGTGATGGTGCTAGAAGTTAAATGTCCACATCACCAAGTAAGTTTCTTTGATTCTTCAGGTTGTCATTAAGGAAGTTAAGAAAGTTGAGTGTGTCATTAAGGTTCTTTTTGGTGATTTGAACACAGTGGAGGCGATGGGCTCTATTCAGTTTTCTCCATTTCACCCAAGTTGTAATGGAAATAGTGCTTGTCACTGTGGTGCTAAGAATGGAATTAGAAACAAATAAAGCTTCTCCAAGCCTCTTCTATTAGTGAAGCAATTCCAGCAGGTTGGTTTTGTTTCCAACTGGTGATCATCACATCCAGCGCAGGTTCCTTCCACATAGTCGCTACAGGGGGCTTTTACACAACACCAGCTTCAACCAGTAAGTCCTATGAGCCCATTTCCTGAAATGTAGGTCAGCTGAAAACTGACTACGTCCATGGTCAGCATGGAAAAACGAGGTATTATATTTAAGTAGGTCAAACTTGAACTATTTCAAACATTTACCTACTAAAGAGCCCAAGTTGCTATACTCCCTGAATGACTAACTACCTCCCCTCCTCCATCTTTCTTTCCTTTTATTCAGTGCTCTTTTCTTATTTCAGTGCTGCATTTCCTCCCTTTATTACTAAATCTGAATCCCAGTGGATGTCTGTTCAAACAAAGCATTTTGCTAAAGCAGGATGTGGTTGCCAGAGTTGCCTTCTCCCATACACCTGCTGAAGATACAGTATATTCTTTGGGTGCCCTTATCAAATGAGATACAGGGAGTAGCAACCAGAGAAATGGCCTTTTTAGTGGTGACATGCCAAATATGGAATTGTAAAGTCTCCCCTGGTGTATATATTTCAGTCTTTCATAGACAGGATATGGACTTTTTAATTCCACAAACTTTTAAACTAGTATGTTAACAGCTCTGATAACTTATAGAGCTGTTGACATTTTTAGAGAGCTTAAGATCTGAAGTTTTTGATTATGCCATGAGTTTGTTATACTCATCTAACTTTTGCAACCCGTGATCTTTATATTTAATTGTTCAACTTCATTATTGCACTTTGTCTTTTTATATAATGGATTTCTCAGAGAGAAAACCTACCCAGAAATCATTTAGGTATTGACTGGAATATACATTCTGTAAATAATCAATCAATTGTGGAAGACTTCAAGAGTACTGCTAATAGGGAGATCTGAACATAAGGGAAAGAGGTGTTGTGGCAATACTCTCCACAAGAGTTATTTCCAAAATATTTTCCATAAACATATGCTCCCTTAACTTTCTTCATTCTACAGTAATGCCTTTTCCACTTTGGATCACTACTGAATTTTCTAGACACAGAGCTACCTAAGGACACTATTTTCATGGACCTGTCCCCCTATGGGGGATTGTCCTAAAATCATGGCCAATAACAACAACAAAGCTGAACTGTCTACTGACCTTCCTAAAACCATTTTAGCACAAACCCCCCCCAAATCAAACAAAAAACACCCCAAACCCATAGCTGCATTCTTACACTGTAGAAACCAAACCAAAATCAGCCTCCTATTTGTCTTTGAGAAATTTCAGCAATAAGATTAACATCACTTTATGTGTCTCCACATTAAAACTTCCATGTACTTACCAGATATATTAAAACCCCTTCTAAAAACCTCATACATGGTCCTTGCATCATCATAGTAGTGAGTTAGCAGTTGTGAGCTGTCACCAATTACTGATCTCCGTGCACCATTCCAGCCCTACCAAATAAAACACACAAGCAAATCAAAAATTTATTATTATTATTATTATTATTATTATTATTATTATTATTATTAATTATTTTATAGCACTGTAAATGTACACAGCGCTGTACATACAAATGTATTTGTAAGATAGACTTCCTTGGAGCATGGTCTTTGGAGTTTTGTTCTTGTTGGTCACAATTATAAAAGGGATCAAATAGCAAAGTCAATGACAATGTAATAAAGCTATGCTAAACCATCTTAATCCTCATACAAACTAAACTGAAACCTGCTTGGATATAATTTAATTTCTCAGATTCACTGCTAGCTGCCCTGTTTTTTTCCATCTCTTTCATGTCTGTCCAATGTCAAAATGCATACTGTATATTCCATAGGGGCAAGGATCTGGTCTTATGTTTGTCTTACATTAAAGTAGAACTTCTCAAAGTATCTGATAAGGGGATTGAGCAATTCCTCCCCATGTGCAGAGAACATATTTTCATAATTTCTTGGCTATTGTGAGGTTGTTTCCTGGCTATTGAGGACTTGCATACTGGCACTGGTATGTAGACTACTACTTTTGAGGAAAGCTATACTTGAAAACACTATTATGACAGTTGGCATTATGTAAACAACCAGCTATCATTTGTTAGTCATAGTTCCTATATTCATATCAGGAAGTAGACAATCAAAAGGGATCTGTAACATTAAAATACATTTGTCAGCTTCCCAGATAAACAACACACAACTCACTTCCAAACTTAAAAGTATGGATGAGATACAAATGCATCAACAGGTAATAGAGTCCAGCACACTGTTATGAAGGTCTGCTCAGAAATACGTCCCACTGAGCTCAATGGACTTAGTGCTGGGTATGTGAGTACACATTTGCACCCTTAAAGGCACACATACACTTGCTATATGACAATTTGCCAAGGACATGACCATCTGTTTTCCCTTACTTCCCAAACTGAAAAATCCAGTAATAAACTGTTCTAATTGTTTGTGTCTGTGTATGATATTTTCCTGAAAGAGAAAGGTTTGGGCAAATGGAGACTTAAATTTTGATCTTTGATTTATAAAATAAGGAGGCCTTTAAAACATATCCACTAGATTAGAACAGAGTTGACAAATCTTCATAGTTTATCTTGTAGAATTGTTCAGTTCTATAAAGAGATATTGTCAAGGTTAGCAGTAATGTAACTGAAGGTTGAAGTATGCAGCTGCATAGAGGGCAACCTTTGGCTCTCATCATTGACTTGGTTTGTGTCAAAATGAATGATGCAGCAAGACTCATGAAAAATAGATTTAATTCCATATGAGTATCTGCAAGAAGCATTTCTGTGGCTAGCAATGAGAATACTTTCAAAACACAAGGTACAAAACAAAGTGTTCAGAAAAATCAATATAGCAAAATTGCAAGTTTGAAATGTTCTGTGATCTTACACATAAATAGAAACGGTTTGCAAGCAATTATCTCTCCACTGGGCCCAAACTTGTTTCTTTTGAGGAAAAACATACATCATATAGTCTCTTTATGTATGGGGTCTAAAACACACTGCAGAAATCCACTTTGAGACCACTTTAACTGCCCTGGCTCAATGCTAGGCAATTCTGGGAACTGTAGTTTTGTGAGGCATTTAGCTTTCTCTGACAGAGCACTCTGGTGTCACAATAAACTACAATTCCTAGGATTCCCTAGCACTGAGCCAGGGCAGTTAAAGCAGTCTCAAAATGGATTATTGCAGTGTGTTTTGGACCTGAATCTCCTAAAAACAGATGCCTGCTTTAATAGTTTGCCTTTGAGTGACTGGTCTTACTATTTTATTTAATCAATGTAAATAAACAAATGATACTGGGTATATAAACTCATCCATGTATCCCAAGGAAATTTATATGATCAGCATAATTTACTTGATGGGGAAGCCTGCTGGACCTACACATTACTTCTAGTTTCTTTTAAAAAAGAAAACTGGGAGAAGTTTGGTTGTTTAGGCTTTTGCTGTTTAAATGAAACGGCTAAAGACTGGATTTAAGTTGTCTAGGATTTAGGTAAGGAACACATGTATTTTATTGTTGGAATTGTCCCATTTCGACTCCTGATAGGCAGAGAAGAAAGACAAAAGACTAGGGGCCTGGCCCCGCCCCCATGGCGCCCCCACCCTAGAACCTCAGTCGATGACTAGCACAGATCAACCGAGATAAAGGACTAGATTTTGCCCACCCGTGCCAGTAGGCAAAGAAAAAATACAGGGTGGGGAGGATGCTCGGACCTTCTCTGATGGAAAGGGACGTATCTCAGGTAAGTCCAATGTTCCATTTCCCATCAGAGGAGGGGGCTGAGCATCCTGACTTTGGGATTTATAAAAGCCACCAAATCCTTTTAGGGTGGGCCGGCTGGCATGGAGGGCGAGTTAGGGACAATCTGTTGTAACACCCTCCGGCCGAAGGCTGCCTCTGCCGATTGAGAGGAATCTAATTTATAGTGTCTGACAAATGTAGATGGTGACTTCCAGGTGGCTGCTCTACAAATTTCGGCCAGGAGGGCGTTAGTCACCAGAGCTGCTGACGTTGCTGCGCTCCTAGTTGAGTGAGCAGTTATGCCCTGCGGTGGGGCATGGTTGAGAGCTTTATAGCATGCGGCAATGCATTGCCTGATCCACCTGGCTAGCATTGCCTGATCCACCTGGTCGAAAAGATACGAAGAGGGCTTCCGATTTCCTAAAGGCCGAGGTCCTTTTGAGGTAAATCTTGATGGCCCTCTGGACATTGAGGGTGTGCCAGATCCTTTCTAGATCCTTGGAGGGGCGAGGGCAGAAGGAGGGAAGCACGATGTCCTGGGAATGTATGGAAGACCGAATTCACCATGGGGATAAAGGTCGGATCAGGCCTGAGAAGGATTGAGTCAGCTCTGATTATACATAATTCTTTACGAACAGAAAGGGCGCCGCGCCGATCTCACAGACACGTCGAGCTGATGTGAGTGCTGTGAGAATTAGCGTCTTCCATGTGAGAAATTTGAGAGGAACCTCTCTCAGTGGTTCAAAAGGCTGGACGGTTAATGCCTTGAGGACTTTGTGAAGGTCCCAGGAGGGGAAGTGGTGTTTGGTTGGCGGTGACCTGTTGGACACCTCCTTGAGTAGCCTGCAATGTGCGGGTCGTGGGAAATCTTAGCCGCCTCCTCGTGTGGAAGTATAGATGTTATGACTGGTAGTTGTTGCTTGACGGTGTTAGGACGAAGGCCTTGGTCTATACCGTCCTGGAGGAACTGAAGGCCTGTGGAAACAGATACATGGATGAAGTCTTTTTTCTTTAGTTTACACCACCTCTTGAAGGCTTTAAAAAGTATATTCATAGATCTTGAGTGTTGACTGACGACGGGAGGCCAATATGGATTCAATCACCTCTGGGGAGTATCCATAACCGCTCAGCATGTGGTGCTCAATTTCCAGGCGCGTAGCTGAAGCCAGGCTGGGTCGGAGTGATGAATCTGACCCTGGGCCAGTAGGTCTGGTGGGCAGAGGTAGGCTCTGGGTTGAGAGGCTGAGGATCTCTGAGAACCACGGACACCTGGGCCATGCCAGGGCCACTAAGATGGCCTCCGACCTGGTTGACCGTAGCTTGGACAGAAACTTGGACAGTAGAGGCACCGTAGGAAATGCGTATAGGAGACCCCTTGGCCAATGGCAGTTTAGGGCGTCTACATCTTCTGCTCCCTCTGTCTGGAATCTGGAGAAGAACCTTGAAGTCTTGGCATTGATTGGAGAGGCGAACAGGTCTAATATTGGATGGCCCAACTCTGTCGTGATGTAGAGGAACACCTCTGGGTTGAGGCTCCACTCTACCTGGTCTATATCTGATCGGCTTAGCCAGTCTGCCTTTGAGTTGAGTTTTCCCTGAAGATGTTTGGCGTCGAGGGAGAGCAGGTTGGATTCGGCCCATGTCAGGAGCAACCTGGCCTCGTTCATTAGGGATCTGGACCCGGTCCCGCCCTGTCGGTTGATGTGGGCCTTCGCCGTGATGTTGTCCGTCCTGATCAGCACCGTCTTGTGTAGGATCAGGTGTCAGAAGGATTGTAGTGCCAGATGGACAGCCCGCAGCTCCAGCCAATTGATGTTGTGGGACTGTTCTGTTGGGCTCCACTTTCCCTGAGCTATTTGAGCCCCACAATAGGCTCCCCATCCTCGTAGGCTGGCATCTATGGTGACCTGAATCTTTGGTGGTTCCCAGATGGGTCTCCCCTTGGAGATCGCTTTGGAGATCCACCAGCTGAATGACTGACGCACTTCTGTAGTGAGAGGAATCTTTTTGGGCTTCTTGAGTGCTAAGGCTCATTGGTGAGGAAGGAGGCGCCATTGAAGAGGTCTGGCATGAAACCTCACCCAAGGCAGGCAGTCGATGGCCGCAATCATGAGGCCTTGGAGATGAGCCAGGAGCTGGAGGCTGGGTCTTACGAGTCTCAAAACCTTGTGTATCGCCTCCCGAATGGATCTGATCCGTTCTTGGGGGAGGAACACTATACCCGCTTGAGTGTCGATCAGGGCTCCCAGGTGGAGGATCTTTTGATCCCGATTCGGAGAGCACTTTTGCAGATTGACCAGGAATCCGTGTGTCTCCAACATCTTGAGAGTGGTGAAGGTGTCTTGTATCGCCTGATGTCTGGAGGAGGCTTCAATCAGTAGGTCGTCCAAGTAAGGATAAACGTGGAGGCGCAGAGACCTTAAGTGGGCAACTAAGGCTATCATGACCTTGGTGAAGACCCTGGGGACTGATGCCAGTCCAAAAGGAGGAGATGTGTACTGGAAATGGAATCTGCCATATTTGAATCGGAGGAAGCGCCGCGAGGACGGATGAATTGGAATATGAAGATAAGCATCTTGCAAATCCAGAGATGAAAGAAAGCCACCAGGCTGGAGGCTCTCCAAGATGGATTTGAGAGTCTCAATCCTGATTTTTTTCTTGAGTATAAAGCGGTTGACTGCCCTCAGGTTGAGAATGGCTCTCCATAGTCAGGATGCTCGGCCCCCTTCTCTGATGGGAAATGGAATGTTGGACTTACCTGAGATATGTCCCTTTCCATCAGATCTTCTTTCTCCTCACCTTCCCACTCAGGCCCTCCACTCTGGTAGTCAGGGTCGGCTGTCCCAGCCCAGGATTTTCTCTGCCCCATCTAGGATTCGCCCCTTTTCACTTGCTGCCCCTCACTCCTGGAACCTTCTTCCCCTGCGAGCAAGGGTCATCACTTCTTTAACCAGCTTCAAAACGGAGTTGAAGACCATCCTGTTCAGAGAAGTGTTCCCAAGCATTGCGTGATTATCATTTGCTATTTGATGTTCTTTTGTTGCCTGTTTATCGTACCATTTCCTGTATTGCTATGTATTTTATATGTATTATCCTATTATCTCTTAGATTGTACGCCATAGGCAGGTTTACTCTTATATATTGTTTTATGTACAGCGCTGTGCAAATCTACAGCGCTATATTAATAATAATAATAATAATAATAATAATAATAATAGGGCAAGGGAAAAAACCTGATAAATGCAATAATTAAAAGGGAAGTTGTTTCACTCATTAGGGATCTTAAGATAACAGGTTTATATTCAAAGCACCATGTTAAGATGTGCTCTATTGAAGGGTATTGCATTTGAACTAATGCTGCAGCCATAGCTACAGCTGAATTTATTTCTTAACAATTGCTCAATTTGAGGACCATTAAAATGTAAGAGCTGCAACATAACAAGGCCAGGCCTATTTAGTACTTGAATGGGAAACCATTGGTATCTCCTGCTAGGTAGGAAAGGACCCTGTCTAAAAATCCTAGCAAACTATTGCTGCCAGCCACAGTTGGCAATACTAGGCTAGATGGACCACTGATCTGATTCAGTACAGGGCAGCTTCCTGCATTCCTGTGCTATTATGTCCCACGCATTCTTCAGTTAACTATTTTTTTCCCACATACAGATTGTGAAGGCTTTTTGACATCTAACAACAGTATCTCAAGCATTTCTTCTTCACTGATGGCTGTCAAAGCTCTTAAAACCAATCCCACTAAACAGCCTGGATTTTTTAAAAAGATGATTCTGCTTCTCCAGGTAAATTGAATGAAGTCCCCGGTTTGATATAGCTGATCCTTCTAAAGAAATAGAAAAAGCCTAGCAGGATAAGACCAAAGACCTTTCTTAGGGGTTTATAACATGGGACAGATCCCATGCAGAAACTTAATTTAATTTAATTTAATTTAAAGTGGGAAAAAACCCTGCAAAAGCAGGTTGTTTTTCACACAACATTCAGGGTTAATCCAAAAAGAAACTAGAAATAATCCTCAAAAGCACATAGTTTTTCAGACTACATTTGTGTCATTGAATCATAATAATGTGGCATTAATCCGAATGCAAAGTCGACAAAACCTGTTCCTTTTTACTTTCGGGAACTTCCCAAAAGTAAAAATGAGTGAGTTTTGTCGACTTTACATTTGGATTAATGTCGTGTTATTTCTCATTGATGCCAACGCTTCTGAAAAACAACACTCAAAAGTGGGTTTTAAAAAACCGTTTTTGCATAGGATTTAACCAACTTGCCTCCAATTAGCCTCCGTGTGATAATGTCCTTAGACAATCATTCTGTTTCCACAGTGACCAAAAAATCCTCGATGTAGAAAGACACACGGACTCCGCTTCCCTCTCAAAATATGTTATGTTCAAGTTCTGGTCCCCTCCCCAGCTCCATACTTATTCCATGTTACCCTCCCTAAGTTTAGAAGGGCTTTAACTTTGGCACGTTTTAATGTGTTGCCTATGGCCGTTTTGGAAGGTAGATTTAAAAAAACACCTTTTGAATTTCGTTTCTGCCCATGTGGCTCGGGTGCTGTTGAAACCAGTGAGCATGTTCTCCTTTATTGTCAGTTTTATAGAGATATTCGACATCAACTGATTATTCCATTACTGAGTAAATTTCCAGGTAATACTGACTCTTTATCTACGCCTCCTATTGGATAATTGTGATTCTACAGTATCCCATAAGGTGGCTAAATTTTGTTATATTGTTTTTAAATTGCGCCCTCAACTGACAAATGGGCATCCTATTACAGTGCTCCCTCGGGTTACGAAATTAATTCGTTCCGCGGCTAATTTCGTAACCCGAAAAGCCTTCGTAAGCCGAAAACCCATAGGCGCTAATGGGAAAAAAAGCCGCGGCTCTGCCGCGGCTCGATTTAAAACAGCGCCGGCGTTTTTTCGTAACCCGAAAAAACGTTCGTAACCCGAAACAATAAATCCCTATGGGATTTATTCGTATCCCGAAAAATTCGTAAGCTGGGTAATTCGTATCCCGAGGTACCACTGTACTGTGTAGATGTTTTGTTTGGATATTTTTAAGTATAGTTTATCATAAGTTTATATTTTAACCCTTAACAGTTATGTTGCTTGCTGTGATTTTGTTTTATACTGGTCAAAGACCGAATAAATTTACATTACCACATTACCACAGTGACCAACTAATTTGCGTCAGTGGACCTGAATAAACCAGATCTTATTAACAGATTTTAGAGATAATTTATTTTTAAAATAATCAGGTCTTTTCATTAGAATTTCCTTCCTAAACTCCTCTTTGTTTGGTTTTATTAGGTTTGCTGTATGACTAATAATTTCTCTTGAAAGATAAAAAAAATACCAGCTGTAATGTAAACTACACATACCATTTGAAATACTCATCTATACTGTACCTCTTTATAAGCTACAATCAATTCTAAGATCTACGAAGCCCATGAAGTCTGTTTGCGATCATCATAAAATGTCATATTTGGATAACACTAAATAAATTCAAAGTTGGAAGTACATTTTTCCACAGCAAAGTTTTAGTATGTATGTTTTAAATAAAATAATAATGAGAGTTTTGATTACCATAAAAGCAATTTCAACTGTATAATTAACTTGCTTTATCTATGCTTTTACAAATATGTCTCAAAGGATTAGAAAACATAGTACAAACAAGAACAGTCACAAGGGGATTTTATTGCATCGTTCATGTTCTTGAGAAAACCAGAATTCAAACATTTCCATTCCTATCTAGGACAATGTAAACATTTTCTGTAGATAATACAGAAAATTTGTAAAGGAATACACCAAAAATACTTAAGTTTTACTGAATCAGAATTCAATTCCATGTGTTATTTTTGAAAATACATGTTACTTATTCATAGAAATGTTTAAGATACCAGAGCAATTAACATTCAGTGATGCTAAGACCCTTTCACTCCAAAACATACAGAAACAGACAATGTGGTAGCCACTAATGAGCAATTAATGAGGGGCACAGGTGGCAGTTCTTTATGAACTAGTTTCCAATGCTTGTCTTGATTCACATCCTAATAAAGAAGCCAGGAGTCATTTCCCTGTAAGATGACCCCTTCCCAAAGTCAATTTGGGCCTGCTATTAATTCTCACCCACCACCAAAGAGCATATTAACAATTTGTACCACACCCTAACTTAAGCTTTAAGTTTCCCCAATCCTATGGGTGTTTATGGTGCTAGCATATGATAATATCCATGCATGTGTTACCAGGCTAATATTATTCTACACTGCAATCACAATTGAAAAAACTACCCCTTATAAAACATCTAGTGTTATTCACTCTGGTCTTTTCCCCACCCGCTGGCACCAAATACTTAAGTATATACCTTCAGCTTTGGAAAACAGCTTGTTGCTCACCATTAGGATCCAGACAAAAAGCATACAAATTACTCTGAGCTAGGCTCTATAAGATACATTATACTGTCATAATTTTTATATGATTGCCTATCTATTGTAAAAGATCAATGTAGTAAGAATGGCATAACTGATGAATGAAAAAGGCCAGTTCTTTTCTTTTTTAAAAAAGTATATTATTTGTCATAAAATGCAATTCTGCTTATTGTAAAGAGCATTAATCTCACCTCAACTTCTTCTGATTGCATTTGGAGGTCACATGGTGGTTTCACCGCTTTGGGACGGCTAGCCAGCCAATACGCAACAACAGCTGCAAAGGCACCAATGCCTACCAAGGTAGTAGTGGGCAAACTTCGGAAATACTGACTTAAGTCTTCAAACTCTGGAAGTCTCAGGTTCCGTAGGATCTCTTGTGCTTGCATCTTTTCAAAGATGGAAATGGCAACTTCTGCAGAATACAGAGAAAAAATAATTAGGAATACAAAAGAGTGGAACTTAGGCATACTATTACACTAACTGACAAATTACATTTCTTATAATTATGCCACAATGATTAATATTTGTGGGAAAACAATTAAAATGTCCAGACCTGAGAACTGAATTAAAAGCACTGAAACAGACTGAAACAAAAGTTATAGGGATTATCTACGTTATTTTTACCATGGCACCCTGAATAAATTTCAAGGTCTCTGACTCCTAGGGGCAAAAGCATGATGATGATAAAGATGCTGATGCTGATATTTGTATTTATTTATATTCCACCTTTTACTCTGATTTGGGTCTCAAGGCAGCTTACAACAGTTAAGAAAGAAACAATATACCAAATGCAAAAGTTAAAAATAGAATTAAACTTTCCATAAAATTAAAATCAGTTAAAAAACAAAACACAGACAGTACAGCACAATTCTGCAAGTCCCTGTCTTCTTGGGCAGTCTGTCTTCAAATGCCTTAACCTATCTTAACTTGCCTGTGGGGATATAGCAAATAGGGTGCCAGTTTGAAGAGACTGAAGGGAACGTCAGAGCTTGGGAGCCCTTTGTGAAGGGAACGGCAGAGCTGGAAGCATCCATTGAGAAGGCCCTTTCCCAAGTTCCCATCAAATGAACCTGTTAGGGTGGTGGGACAGAAAGAAGACCCTCCAGGGGACCTCAAGAGATAGGCAGGCTCATATGGTCCTTCATATAATCTGGACCTGAACTGTGTAGGACTCATGATTCTCAAAGATTATTGACAGTAGTTTTCAGATTACTTCTTCCAGTTCTTTTAATACCCTTGGATTAAGTTCATCTGGCCCTGGAGACTTGATTCCACTTAGAGCAGCAAGATATTCCTGTACTACCTCAGTACCTGTTCTGTGCTACATTTTGCCTGCTGCATCATCTGCTTCACTTTTCCCAGGTTGAGCACTGTTCTCTTTAGGGGAGAAGACTAAACCAAAAAAAGTGTTGAGTAGTCCTGTCTTTTCTCTGTCCCCTGTTAGCATTTTGCGATCTTCTCCACACAGTGGCCCTACAATTTCCTTATTCTTCCTTTAACTATGGATATAATAAAAAGCCCCTTTTATTGTTTTTAACTTCTCTAGCAAGTGTGAACTTGCTCTGGGGCTTTAGCTTTTCTGACTTTCTCCTACACATGCTGGTTATTTGTTTGAATTCTTCTTTGTTGATTTCCCCCCTTTTCCATTTCTTGTACATGTCCCTTGTGATAGTTGAAAGTTCTTTAGACATCCATTCTGGTTTCTGGCACCATTCTGACACATTCATTGAAACTGTTTGAAATTGTGCCTTCAATATTTCACTTTTAAGAAACTTCCATCCATCACTGACCCTCTTTTCTTGTAGTATTCCTGACCATAAGATCATCCCCAGTATTTCCCTAAGTTTCCCTAACATTGTAAAAATTTAGAATGTGTATCTGACTACGCTTGCCTCCTCCTTTCCACTGTATAACAAACTCCAGGAGAACATGGTTACTCCCACCTAAGGATCTTGCCACCCCATTAACAAGATCATCACTAATGGTTAGGATCAGATCTAAAATAGCTGATATCCTAGTTGCCCCTTCTTCCTTCTGGACAATGAATTGTCTACAATGCAAGTGAGGAATTTGTTGAACCTTAAATTCTTGGCAGAGCTTGACTTCCCTCTATTATCAGGATAGTTGAAATTCCCCATTACTATGTGTGGTCATCTATTCTAGGAAGGCATCATCCAAGTCCTCAGTCTGGCTTGGGTGTAATTCATCTATTTGAATAAAAAGACATTGCTTCTGACTGATGATCAGTCTATATGTGTACTACAACACATTTAACAATGCTTTGCAAGATTTTCTAGTAGCAAGTATTTCAATTAGGATATAGAAGTTTTGGTCTAAAGGTGTACAGTGTGCTTTGTCATGTCTGACTCATACTAACAAATACTGTACTGATGCTTATACAAGACCAGGATTTGTTGTAATTTAGCAAAAGATATTATAGCACCTCTCTTGTCTACTGAGATACAAAATGTATTTTGTAACATTTCTCCCCCCCCCCCCCATCCCTCCCCACTGTTCAGACACCCAGAGGCCCTGGCACTCTAGGGATCTGGACCTGGGCAGTTTGCCCTTCTGCTTTTCCTTTCCTTAGCTCTGATGAATTTACTACCACCGTGGTGGTGTCATAAAGCAAAACTGACTGTGCAAGCTGTTGCACTATATACTGTATTAGCAGTTGGTGTGCCCAGAGTAGCCCAGAGAAGCATTGTGCTTCACAATATTTCCCAAGCTTGGTTGAGATGGAACATTCATCGCTGTAAAGCCAATCCCTGTAACCAAAGTATTATACTGGCCCACTCAAGATTGTTTCATCTAGAGTAGCTAATGCTTCTCCTACCACATGGCCTCTCCTAATGAAGGGTTCCCAGTTTGAGGTGTCTGTACCTCCAGCTGTGCGAAATGGAATTTTAGGTGGCACAACAATTATATTTGAGTGAATCTGGATTCTGTTCACTTTTGTCAATCAAGACAAAATCTAGGAATTGTGGGAATCCACAGACAGATCTGTGGATTGCAGTCAGCAAGAAAGTTCTATTTTGACAAAAATCAGGAATAAGAAGCAGAGGCAAAAGCATCACTGAGTTTTATGTTCACAGTTGGAATATATTTTAATATATATAATTTTTCTGAATAAATGAGAATTTAGTTTATCAATTTAGTTTTGCATTTTATCCACTGAGTTCAAAGCTTATTTTTTTAAGTTCAATTTGTTCACCTGCAGTATTGTACGTGGTTCAATTTGTGGTTCAACAATTAGCAATTATCTTCAGATGATATTACATTTGTATGGGAGTGTGAACATTAATCAAACATTTCTTAGGGCTGCAGGGTATAGAAAAAGTTAAGAACCACTGACCTAATGCTTCACTGGTCATGCTATAAGAAAAAATGCTAAACCTGTTTAATAGCTGCCTCCGAAAAGAGAAAATTAATATTTATGTTAATATTACTTTATAGTTCACCTTTTAAATATAATTAAAGTAGCATATCCTCAAAGCAAACATCACTTTTCAAAGTAATATTAAATTCTACAGTCATGAAAATAATTGATATATGAAAGTTTAAAACATGGCATTTTTAATTTTGCTTTTTAAAATATGTATCCCGAGAATGCTTAAAATCTCTACCACCCTGGCAGACACAAAAATAAATAAATAAGGAAGCAGTCCCTGAAAGCCTCCACCCTTCTACCCTCCCTCCCTACAAAATAATAACAATAAAAACATTTAACTGGAATTCAGTTAAAACAGCTCAGCAAGAAGTGATAGCAATATGACAATAATGGGCAATAATGATGGGGGGGCTGATTAACATGGGCGGTTGATTCTGTTTTGGGAAAGGTTAGTCTGGAAAAACCTGCCAGAAGAGGGTCGTTTTTATTGCCTTTTTAAAAGCGTCAAGAGCTGTGATTTGACGAACCTCCTCTGGCAGGTCATTCCAGATTTTTGGAGTGGTAGCTGAAAAGGCCCTCCGGGAAGTCACCACCAGTCTAGTTTTTCCTGACTGCAGTAAGTTCCTCCTGGAGGACCTGAGTGTGCGGGAAGGATTATATGGGAGGAGGCATTCCTTCAAGCAAGCTGGACCCAAGCCATGTAGGGCTTTATAGGTAATAACCAACACCTTGTAGTGTGCCCAGAAGCTGACAGGCAGCCAGTGTAAAGACTTTAAGATAGGTATAATTCGGTTGAACCTAGATTTTCCTGCAACCAATCTGGCTGCCATGTTTTGCACTAGTTGAAGCTTCTGAACATTGTACAATGGTTGCCCCATGTAGAGTGTGTTGCAGAAGTCGAGACTAGAGGTAATCAGCACATGTACAACTGTTTATAGGTCCCATGACTCCAGGATTTATGTATTACTAGGCTCCACTGTGAACATCCCTGAAGAGTTTATAAGCAAGACATTTTTTATAAAGCTCCAGCTTTATTTCCTGCCAAAAGGCATATAAATGTGGGATGTTTATAGTATGGTAAAGTGAAGAATATGCCAGTATAAAGTGACCTCAAGAGGCATTAGGTAGGATGCAACCATTACTCAGACTTTGGAGATATTTTATGCAGACACTCTAGCAGAGGGCTATACTATACATGGTTGCTACAGTATCACCACTACGAGGCATTCTGGTGAACAGCAGCATGGCATTATATTACTTAAGAAAGGACACAAGTAAAGTGCCATACCTTTCAGCATTTCATATATGAAAACTTGGATACATGGGTCCAAGCCTACTGTGAAAGGCAAGATTCTGCCTTCTCTTCTCCTCCCCCCCCATCACCACTGCAATAACTGAGTTTAAACTTTTGTACTTAGAACTCAGTTTGCAGCAACTGATGTGAGCTTAAGGGAAAGGAGGAAAGTGGGAGGAGGAAGAGATAAACAGCAACATTTTAAAAACAGGTGAAAAAGTGGGGTGACAGAAGATTAATTGGGAATGTTCCCTCCCAAATCTGGAGAGCTGAAGGACATGAAATGCACTGGCAAGAAACACACAAGTATCTGACTCATCCTGTGATAGTCTTCCATGGAGGGGACCACCAGGCTAGTGCTGATGAAAAACTAGCTGAATGTTGGTTGAGATCAATTATGTTTCTATCCCACCCTTCCTCACTGGGGAGCCAGTGAGCTTGAGGTACATCTCCTCCCTACTATGTTGAACCTATCTGTATATCCTCAGTAAGATAGGTTGGGCTGAGAGAGAGCAATTGGCCCAGAGTCACCCACTGAGCTTTGTAAAGCTGTGAGGACAACTCAGTTTCCCCCCAAATCTTAGTCCAGCACTCTTAAAAACTATACCATACTGTCTTGTCGTCTTCTTGGCAGGCTTGTTTTCTCTGGGTAAAAATTATTACTCTTAGGATGTCTGCAATCACAAATCCAGTACTTTCACTTTCAGTCTGAAATTACCCAACCCAGGGCCAAAGGTTCTGTTTTACTCTAACCTAAGCAAAGGGCCTCCTAGCTCAGATTGAAAGCCTAGTGGGTGGGGAATTTGTTATTGTTATTGTTAACTATCCTTGATATAGCTCTGTAACTCACTCTGCAGCACTACATCACACAAAATAGAAGTGCTGAACAAAGGTGTTGCATACCCAACCACACTAATGCAATGATCCATACCTGTCTTGTGTAGAGATCTTCTTTCCTAAAAATATGAATCTAGGGAGGGACTATATATGAAGCTGATTGATCCAGTCCTATACTCAAGAGGCTGGCAACAGCTTGCCAGAGTTTTAGACAGTGTTCTTTTCTGTCACCTGATAAATGAGCCCCCTCCCTTTTCTAACAAGATGCAGTGGATTCATAACCTTCTTCCCACACAGTATGTGGTTTGCCCTTAAACTGTGGTCTGTCCCTGCCGAGACTGTATTCACTGTACAGATCCAATCTTAAGACACTTAAAGCTGACATTTGTACAGGAGCCTATGCACACAGAGCCCCCCATATATAGGCTCCCAAAACACAACTCACATCCTCCATTTTGTTGAGGTGCAGACTGCTGTATAATAGGTAGACATAGGACAGAGAATCAGGTTGTTTAATCCCACTTTCTTGCATCCGTGCTTTCAGTCTGGCTTTTGCTTTGAATCATAATAGGAAACAAAACCTTAGATATCAAAGATGAGGATTTTAGAGGTTCCAGAAATTTTTCAAACCCTACATTTCAGGAAAAGTGTGCTACATGTGACTAGGGTTGCCATATCCCGCCTGTGGGCGGGACTTTCCCAGTTTTGGGCGGGTCCGCAAGGTCCCACCCTGGTTTGCCCCCACCCCCGGGATTTCCCCCACCCCCGAGCTGAGGGGAGGATTCCCTCCCCGTTAGTGCTCTGTCGCCGCCGCAGCGAGGCCGGGGCCCAGGCCGCGAGGGAAAGCCTCCCTAAAGGGAGGATTCCCTCCCCGCTTGGGCTCCGCCGCCACCGCAGCGAAGCCGGGGCCCAGGCTGGGAGGGAAAGCCTCCCTGAAGAGAGGATTCCCTCCCCGCTTGGGCTCTGCCTCTGCTGCCGCTGCTGCAGCGAGGCCGGGTCTCAGGCCAGGAGGGAAAGCCTCCCTGAAGGAAGGATTCCCTCCCCGCTTGGGCTCTGCCGCCGCTGCTGCAGCGAGGCCGGGGCCGGGGCCCAGGCCGGGAGGGAAAGCCTCCCCTCAGCGAGGCTCCTATTCAAATGTAGGACACAAAAACATGTCCTACATTTGAAAATTTTGTCCTATATTTGTCCTGATTTGGAGGTCCTGACGTATGGTAACCCTACATGTGCTGGATTTGCGACATGTGTAACCTCCAATTAGATTCATCAGAGTTCCTTGAAAGAGAGAAAAGAAATACTGAACTCAGTCCTATGAGTTTATCACACAGGAGGAATTTCTCTTAATTTTGAATGAAAACAAAGTGGGGCCAGAACGCATTCACGTGAATTTGCTAGTTCAGCAAATTTATGTGAATTTGAATTGTGTTCGAACTGACTTCCCATTGCCTGAAAATAGCTTGCCGTTGCCCGAAATTATGTGTGGTAGTCTATCACGCAATAACGTGAAACCCCATGATTGCATTCGGATTGCTATTGGATTATACTTCCAATTTCCCTTGTCTGATAAACTCCTTAGTGCTTGCCCTTAATTGCCTATAGTTTGGCAGCAAGCTAGCAATTGCCAGGCCAATGGCAGTGTAGGTGTGACACTCCAGGTACTGTCAGATGAAACTCACGTGAGCAGTAAACACTGTAGTTAATGGGGAGAGATTATGGGAACTACAGTCCTGCATCTGGAGGAACGCACATTCGTCGTGTCAGGCCTTAACCTGTCCTGCAGCCAGAAACACCATGTCCATTGGCTACACAGAAAAAGGAAATTAGTCTTCTGTTCTCTTTTGTAGACTAGCCAGCATAAAACTGTGAAAAGTTTATAGGCAGTTGGGTCAAACAAACTACACATTCCATATCCTCCAATATTTCATAACTGGAACCGGGACACATTTGCTTCTTATGGCCAAGTAACATCAGAGTGTGGTTAAGATGGCAAAAATTATTCAAGAGAAAGCACACAGAAGTTAGGAGAAGCTGCCTTAGCTTGCTTTTGCCAGAAGCTACTGGAAAGGGCAAGATTCTGTCCCCCATCCTCGCCCCATACAAAGTACAAACTAGTTTTGCACTTTGAGCTCAGTTTCTGTCAACTGAAGTAAGTTGAAGACAAAGGGGTCAGGTGAGAGGAGGAGAGAGAAATGGGGGATTTTAAACGCAGCTGAAAAAGCAGGGCAGGATTAATCAGATTGTCTCTGCCAAATTGGGACAGTTGGAGGGTATGGCATTCTGGGAAGAAGCATGACTGAAACTCTGGGTGGGATTTTTCTCCTCCAAAAGGCTGCTATGGTGATAATTGGGTGGAATGCAGAGGGCAGTTTGTCCATACAAAGATTCCATTTCCACCTCCAGCAAAGCCTGATCTGTGCTCCATAGGGAAAAGGTACAAACTGAATTAAGTACAACCATGTTTTTCATTTCTAATTTAGAGCGATGGTCCTCTTCCTGTCAATCTAGTAAAAATACAGCAACTGAAGAACAAATATTCTCTTTCAAATTATATGCTAGTCATAAAAACACACATTATCAGAAAAAGACTGTCGTTTCTTTGAAAAACAACAAAATCCTAATCATAGGTTACTATAGTACATTTTTCAGCAATAAAGATTTTTTTTAAAAAAGACAACAGTGCTGTCTGTTTGTCTTAATAATCCTAGTATATTTGTGGAGCCCAGCTGAGTAAGACTGGCAATTGTGAAGCTGGACTTTTACAGAGTCATCATGGACTTTAACGCTGGATGTCAATACAAAAGCCAACATCATTACAAGACCTTCTGTCCCCTGCACGGCACCCTAGTAAGTCTTAACTCTCAGATTCCACACTTCTTTTTGTATGCCTTGCTTCAAAGTTTCTTCATCCTGTCTTGGCTCTTCATGCATCTGTCCTGACCATACTGTGTTTGTGTTTCAGCTTTCTATTCCTCTACAATGGTCTCCAGTCCAATTCCCTTGAATCACTGCTGTCTAATGCAAAGACCCTTCCTTGTACCACTGCCACCACTGTTATCTAGGGGATCAGACTTCTTTAGCAATCTACTGATCTGCAGTCTCTGTAGGCAGTCATAACCCCAGCTTTGGCTGCCTATGTTCAAAACCCTCCCCTATTTGGCTCAGCAGCATGGAAGCCTGCTAAGTAACACCCCGTTGCCATGACAGCATCCCTCTGAATTCAGAGACAACCACTGTGATGTTTTTGAACAAAACTGCGTCAGATAATCCTGTAATCACACTTTCAAAATATCTGTTACAACTGTGCTGGCAAGAAGTTTACTTGAAGATACACCAAAGTGTTCTGAAATGTTTTGTGATCAAACTTTTAAATCACCCAGCTGCATCAGGTAACAAGTTTTTGCCAGTTCATGTATCCATTTGTTGCTGGAGAAAATGCATACCTAATAGGTGATAGATAGAGTGCAGGTAGCCTAGGTCTCAGAGTGAATACAAGCAGAGATCAATGAGGACTCTCCATTATGCCTGTTATAAAGCAGTGAGGCTGGCAAAAAAATATTTGCCTATTTCATCACATCCTCTGTTTGCCATACAGTGGGGCTGTTCCAAGTGGTGAAGCACCTATTGGTATGAAGTACAAAGAAACTAGCCGTGGAGGTCTTGCTCATAAGCTATAACAAATTTGCTAGGCATTTTGAGGCAAAAGTTACTTGTATTAGTTCAGAACCGAATGCTACAATTACCACAATGTATGGGGGTTCCATCTGTTTAATTTTCTTGAGATCATTTTCAGTTGTTAGGGCCAGATGATATGGACAAGATACTTGAACTGGTCCAGTCTTTCCAGCCACATGTAAGCTTGATTCTTGCCTCTCTTGGCTGATAAGATCTCACAGAAATGGGTTGACTGGGTGGGTCCATGGGGTGGTTAATGCTTCTCTTTTTTTAGAGTAGGTGCTCACGCCTTGAAGGAGGCTGCAGTGTGCCCTAGAGGACGTAGAGACATGTGCCAATTGCTGTTTACATTGTTTGTATCCCTTTTCTGGGCAAGATGCCTTAGCATGTGGGCCCTGTTCCTACTACGCTTAAATCCGGATCGTGATCTGGGTTAAATGGGGATGGGACTAGGGTTGCCATAAGTCAGGACCTCCAAACCAGGACAAATGTAGGACACGGTTTTTATAAATGGAGGACACACGGAAAAAATTGATGCTTTTTAAAAAATGTTAATATAAATACATGTTTCTTGGGCATGATCAAAATGGAGGACATTTTGAAATTTGACAGAAGAGGACATGTCCTGGAAAAGGAGGAGGATGCCTGGTCACCTTGTCTCTGGTCCAAAATACACTGCAGAAATAAAACAATGCTGGACTGAAATGCCCAGAGTTCCTCACCAAAGCTGCATCCACACTGAGGAAATAATCCAGTTCGAGAGTGACTTAACTGTCCTGGGTTAGTGCTGAGGAATGCTGGGAATTGTAGTACACTGTGGCCCCATAGCTATCTCTGACAGGGAGTCACATAACCCTCCAAACGTAGTTGAACTGCAGTGCCCAGAATTCCTCCCCAGGTGCATCCACACTGAGGAAATGGTCCAGTTTGAGACTGCTCAGTGCTGGGGAATCCTGGGAATTGTAGTCTATTGTGGCCTCAGAGCCTCTGACAGAGAAGTCTCAATGTCTCCCAAACACTAGCATTCCCAGGATTCCCTAGCATTAAGTTAAAGCAGTCTCAAAGGGGGTTATTACTCCTGCAGTGTGTGAGAGAGATATAAAGGATAGGGACTGGATTCATTCATTAACTCACAAAAGGAGGAGGATATCTGTGTCCAAAACATACTGCTTTGACTGCCAGGGCTCAGTGCTATGGAATCCTGGGAATTGTAGTTTATTGTGGCATCAGAGCTCTCTGACAGAGAAGGCCAAATGCCTCACAGACACCAGAATTCCAGAGCATTTAGCCCTGGCAGTCAAAGTTAGAAAAAATACACAGGGGCAAAATAAATATTGAAAATGGCCACGTACCTCCTCCTCCTCTTCCTCCTCCTCCTCATCATCCTCGCCTCGGTGCCAAAGGAAATGGCCCTCTCCCCTCTGCTGCCTTGCTGGGACCGGTCCACGTGGGGACCAAACAGAGGAGGAGCTCCTCTTCCTGAGTCTAGCAACAATTGTTGCCAGCAAGTCTCGAAGATAATTCCCCAAACGTTTGGCCAAAACTCACCAAATCCCCCCATATCTCACCAAATATTCAGTCAAAATCCCTGAAAAGTCCCTGTAATGTTAATATGGCAATAAAACGTAGTTCTAATTGAATAAAAATAATTGGAACTTATTTCAACTCTCAAAATTACCATTAAAACCAACCACCAAAATCACACCAAAGGCTCTGAAAAGTACCCATTTTGGTGTGAAAGTCACCAGATTGGCAACAAACCAGGACAAACCTGAGTCAAGGAGGAAACCGTACAGGGATGCCCCCTAGTGGTGAAAAACCGGGAATGTCCCGCCGGCAGGAGGGTTATGGCAACCCTAGATGGGACCCACTGAATCCAATTTCAGAAATTGATTCAGAAAGGGGGGCCATGCCTTTTGCCCATTTAACCTTTGTCAAAAAGACGCTGGGAAAATGGGGTGCTTTTTGGGCTAAATTGATTTATTTAGAAATAAATTGATTCAGCCCAAGTGGGAACCATACAGATTCGAATTGGAATCAAATCTGCCTTGGTTCCCCCTGGCAACCCAGCCGGGGGGGGGGGGGGCAGCTGCCATGGCCCGACCTCTCCTGGCCCCCAAATCCCCGGCCCAGCCTTCTTACCAGCTTCTTTGGCTGCTGACCAGGTTCCCTGGGCTTTTAAAAAAATTTCCTGCAGCCAGGAAAGCCGGAAGGAGGTCGCAGAGAAGCTGGAAGCCTTGTGACCTCCTTCCTGTCTTTCTCCCAGCTTGTCTGTGACCTCTTTCAGGCTTCCCCAGCTGCGGGAAAATTTTAAAAAGGCACATGGAAGCCGGTCGGTGGCCAAAGAAGTCAGCAAGGAGGCTGGGCCAGGAGAGGCCAGAGATGGGCCGGGCCATCAAGCTGCCCCCCCCGCCACTGAACTAATTCTTGAAACCGGCACAAACATAGTGAGGACTACATTTTTTTCAGAACCAGTTTCAGGAATTGGTTCAGGAAATGGATTTTCCGGTAAGTGAGAATGGGCCCATGGTATCTGGGCAACATCCAGCATTCTGGGAAGAAACACATTAGTGAGACCCATTTCAGTCTAGATTCAAGTCAGAGTGCACTGCTGAAAGAACTTTAGTTGCCCTGACTATTTATTCTAGTTCAGTGGTTCTCAGTCTTTGATCCTCTAGATGTTTTGGAATTCAACATCCAGATACCCCTGCCAGTAAAATAATTGTTCAAGAATTCTGGGAGTTGAAGTCACAAACAACTGGAGCACCAAGGGTTGAGAACCACGTCTCTAGGGGATAAATGGGGGAAATACTATCCCATTGATTCTCCTGGTTCTCTTAGCAGCTTTTGATAGCATTAAGCATGATATTTTACAGGACTGGCTCTGCAAGTTGGGACTAGGAGGCCCTGTGCTATGGTGGTTCCCCTTCTATCTAAAGGGCCAGTTCCAGAGAGTGGTACTTGGGGATTCCAGTTCATCTCCATGGTTATAAAGCAGCAGGGTGCCACAGGATTCCATCTTGCAAGAACCCATGGCTACAGTAGGTTTGGCTAGAGTAGAATCACACTTATTTCTCAACTGAAGCATTTATTGTATTGTTTACTACAGACATGTTGCTGCAACTGAACATTGAACATCTGCATTTCTCCAGCCCTCCTTTGCCATCTTCTAAATGCTGATGCTGCTAAAACAAAACAAAACAAAACAAAACCTTCTGGCAAGAAAGAGAATGAAGAGCAAAAGTGGGCCAGGGGAATAAAAAGCCTTTTAGAAAAGAAGCTTCAGTGTTAGAGGCACTGCAAACCAAGAATATAGCTGCATTTGTAATTGACTTACTGTCGTAAATTTCATAGATTCCATCTCATGTAAAAGGCGTAAAACATGTGCACCTTTTGTACGTGCGCAGGTTATGTCTTATGTAAAGTTACTAATGTATGTAACTTTTCCCATTTTAGCAGCCCCTGAGGAAAAGCATAAATATTTCTCATCCAAAATCCACTGGGGCAATTTTTGGAATAAAACCTTTTTAAATGTATCCTGAGACTCAGTCTCTCATTCATACCAGGATTTACTGAATTTTTCCGGACCCTTTCGTTTTCATATTATTTCAGCTCTAAACAATGGGTAGTCCACAAAACTTAATACAACCAATCAGCCACTTATTTTGTTCTGTCTGTCAATCCTTCTGTTTTGCACATTAAAGTCACTATAAAAACATGAGATTCATCAAGTCCCTTGTGGGCCATCATATGTTGCTACAAATAATACTTGAAACGGATCCCCCACGTAAGGGAAAGGCCCGCTGTATATCTATAACTTTGTAGTCAGCTATATTAATGAAGTATGCCTTCTTTAAAATAAAACAGCTATTGTTAAGAGTTCCAGAGGTGAAATATAACTCCACCTCTAGGAGGGCTTTTTCCATCTCAGCCCCCAACCTCTGGAACGCGCTGCCCTTCGAGCTCCGCTCAGCCACCTCCCTACCTCAATTCAGGAAGGGGTTAAAAACCCATTTATTTGAACAAGCTTACCCTGACCAGTAATTCTCCCCCCCCCCCCATGTCAGCATTGTTTTGCCGACATGTTATTTTTATTATTTTTATTGAATTGTTTTTAACGTATTTTATTTGGTTCTGTATAATTGTATTGTTATTCCTGTTGTTCACCACCCTGATTTTATAGAAGGGCGGTATATAAATAAAATTTTATTATTATATTATTATTATTAAAATGGAGTCACTTAACACACTGATGTTCCTAAGAATCATCCATCATGAAACCAATCAGTCATAAATTGAGACAAAATGCATAGTATTTTTATTGTCTTTGGATGAGAAATGTCATGACAATTTCTCACCACTCTGATTCATTTATTTTTAGGAGTGGAGCCAACCTAAATGAGTATCAGGTGAATTGATCATTTGTGACTGTCTATTAATTTCTGCTAACAGTCTTGGAATATATATTGTATATTGTAATTAAGAGTCCCTGCATTATCATCTCCATTTTAACAAAATATGATAACTTTGTTAATCAAACCTAATACCACTCCGTACAACAACACAGAGAGGTTATGTTTTGTCCTTTTAAAGCTATTCTTCAGTAACTTTCTGCTACAATATCAAAACCAATGCATGAAATCAGTTTTTTTAGATTTGTCAAAGCTATGAACCTATATCACAAAACAGCCTTCTGTTTCTACACGTATAAAACAAGGAACAGACTGTCATATTTGTTTCCTAATTTCCACTTCCTATTAAAAGGCTAACCTCAAATAGATAATGGAAAAAGAATGTTGTGTTGACTTCCAACAAATATCAGGATAGTTGAAATCCCCCATTACTACTGTATCTCTCCTTTTTGAAATGATTTAGGATTTGTTACTACAGGTAGGAAATACTATAATGGACTCCTGGGAAAAGAATACTGTTTGTAACTGATCTTTGGTTTGACTGCAAAAGGCATAAAATGCAATCCTATGCCTGGAGATGTTTGGAGCAGATTTAGTAGTGTCAGTCTTTCACAGTGTGGCACCTTAAAAACTCTAAGCTGAGATTTTGCGCTAGAAGAGATACTGTATAAATTTTCCCCAGCAGAACTAAATTTCCCCTCTGCTCTCCCACAAGAGTCACCTTCTTCCTGTGGAGGCTGTACTTCTGCCATTTTGTGGCTGGTGGAGAGCAGTGGGCATCAGTGCATTTAGCTACTTGCCTATAGCCAGATTCAAAATGAAGTATCATATTCCAGGACGTCCAGCAGATCCTGGAGGATGCTATTCTCATTCTGCATCTGGCTATAGAGACAGACAGATGCTTCTCCATCACCTACTTTCCCCCATCAGACATCAAAATGGCCTTGAGAAAGCAGGAGGAAGTGGGTTCTGTGGTGGCTTTGTGAGAAATTTCTTTGTCTGTGGCCAAAAAAGTTCAAGTGGATTTTTCAGTCACTCCTCTGTATGTCACTAATAGCATGACAGCCTATTAGCCTATGAGATTCCACCTCAACATTAGGAGGAACTTCCTGATGGAACAGACAGTGGAACACACTCCCTCAGAGAGTGGTGGATTCTCCTTCCTTGGAAGTCTTTAAACAGAGGCTGGATGGCCATCTGTTGGGGATGCTTTGATTGAGAGTTCCTGCAAGACAGGGAGTTGGATTGTATGGCCCTTGTGGTCTCTTTCAATTTTACGATTCTATGATTCTATCAAGTTTTACTTGGTACAAACTTTTGCAAACTCAGATTGCAGAAGCCAGTTTCATGCATCTGATGAAGTGGCACAAAGTCCATGAAAGCTTATGTTGAACAAAACTTGTTAGTTTTTCAATTATCTCAACACTGTTTTTAAATCCACTAAATACAGTGAGCCCTTGGTATCTGCTGGGGGTTGGTTCCAGAACCCCCCCCCCCCCCCCCCATGGACACCAAAATCTGCGGATGCTTAAGTTCCTGTAACTGTAATGGCGATTTCCCAACAAAACACTTAACAAAGCAGTATTACCACTCATGGTAAAAGAGGAGACATCAGAAAAGAATGTATGGCTTGCATGGCCATATCGAGATGGACAAAACAGCAGTTGATTGGCATTATAACATCTCTTTAACAAATGGATTTTTCCAGCCTGCCTTTGTAAGTCACTAAATGCAGTACCGAGTCAGCAGCTTAAACCTAAATTCATAGCTGACTTCCAAGAAGGCTTGGGCAGAACTGAAGCATCTAAGCATGACCCTGTTTCCCTGCAAATGGCCTAAATGTTTATGAGTTCATTAAGCCAAAGATATCACAGTATAAATAATTTCAGCATAAATGTGTGAAATATATCACAACTTAGCTCTGCAGCAGGGTTGAGAATCTGTTCTGGTGGCCCAATCTTCTCTAGGACCCCTCGTGGATACCAACATCCATGGATGCTTCATTCCTTTATATACACAGGCATAATAAAATGTTGTCCCTTATATAAAATAGCAAAATCAAGATTTACTTATTTGGCTTTTTGTTGTTCTTGAATATTTTTAGCATGCATGGTTGAATCTGTAGATGTACCCACAGTTCCTGTTTTGGATGCACGCACTACACTTCCTGTTTTGATTTACTCTTATTTTCAGACAATTTGGAAGGAGTTTTTCGGGGTTTGTTGGGGGAATGTTATTTACATGGACAGAACCAAGACACATCACTGTGTTTTGATTATTTTTAGCAGTGTTTTAGGCAATTTTTAGATCCTTTTAAATCTGAAAAATACATTTTAAATGCCATGGATGTCCTGGGAGCAAGACAGATGCTACAAGGGGCTTGGTGATATATGAGCACTTTCACTCTCATGGCTCTACAGCAGGGGTAGGTAACCTGTGGCCCGCGGGCCGGATGCGGCCTGGCAAGGCCTTGGGACCAGCCCCAGCCCGGTCCTGCCGCCAATTGCCGCCGGAGCCTTTGGCCTCTCGCGTGAGGGCATGGGGCCTTTGGCCTATCAGGAGGAGGCGGGCAAGGGGAGGCAAGCGGCAGGCAAGGGGCGCAAGCGGCGGGCAAGGGGGGCAATTGTCTATAGAAGCCTCCAAAACATGCATTTATATTAACATTTTTTAAAAAATCAGCAATTTTTTTGCGTGTCCTCCATTTTAAAAAAAGTGTCCTCCATTTGAAAATTTTGTCCCGGTTTATTTATTTATTTAATTTTTAAAATATTTATTTATTTATTTATTGGCTTCGGCCCCCCAGTTCTCTGAGGGACAGCAACACGGTCCCCGGCTCTACAGGGTCATCTCTCCATCCACTGTTTTCTCTCCTCTTTTCCAAATACTTGTGTATCAGTATTTGTGTAGATATCACTCCCATTTCTACTTTCAACATTTTTTACATGGAAAAACCTCAAATAATACATGCATGCATGTCTTGCAACTGACACAGGATGTGTGCATTTTTAAATACTTGGCTATCAAAACACTACTCCCACACACAGTTTTAGTCATAATCAGGTATTGTAATAAATTGTTAAGAAACAACCCAAATTAAAAGAAATAGTTTATCAGCAGACTAAGCATATGTGATGCACCAATCCTAGCTGCCCAAAAGCCACCTGTTTTCTCAAATGACTATGACATTTTCTTTTTGCTAACCCTTCTGCTTTGAACTATTTTCCAAAATTCCAAATGAGATACCTTCTTGCATCTGTTCCTCTTTTTATCTGAGATCATTCTAGTCCTAAAACCCTACTACAAGTTGAGTCTTACTGTTTTAACTTTCATGGGTCCATCCTATGGAATCCTGGGATTTGTAGTTTGTTGTGGCACCAGAGCTCTCTGAAAGAGAAGGCAAAATATCTCACAAAAATACAAATCCCATAATTACACAGCATTGAGCCATGGCAGTTAGAACAGTGTCAAACTGCATTAATTCTGCAGTCTATATACAGCCTTAGCCACATTTATCTCTGACTCTGCTAAAGCATGGCATCTAGGTCAGAGCGAATACAAATGATTTCTTACAGCAAATAAAAACCAGCTTGATCACCAGAAACTTCTGGATGCTTCAGCTAGTCAGCTAGACCTCAATAAAGGAAGCCTTGATGAAGCCTACTCGTCTTCTAATCTCTATAGCTCCCTCCTTTCTGCCCTCGCTTCTCCATATCTTCAATCTCTCTCTCTGTACAGGCTCCTTCCCGTTGGACTTCAAACATGCTCTCATTTCCTCAATTCTGAAAAAAACCTTCTCTTGACCCCTCCTCTTTGTCTACCTATCGTCCGATTTCTCTTCTTCCCTTTCTTTCTAAGGTTTTGGAACGGGTTGTTTTTTCGCGCTCTCTTGAGTTTCTTGAAGCCAACTCCAACCTTGATCCCTTTCAGTCTGGTTTCCACTCAAGGCATTCTACAGAGACAGCTCTCACTAAGATCTCGAATGACCTTTTACAGGCCAAGGCTAATGGCCTTTACTCTGTTCTCATCCTTCTCGATTTGTCTGCAGCCTTTGACACCGTTGATAACTTTCTCCTAATTGACATACAGTCGGCCCTTCTTATACACGGATTTTTTATACACGGATTCAAGCATACACGGTTTGAAAATGTTCCAAAAAAGTATAAATTTACCTTGATTTTCCATTTTTTATTAGGGACACCATTTTGCTATGTCATTATATTTAATGGGACTTGAGCATACACGGATTTTGTTATACACAGGGGATCTTGGAACCAAACCCCAGCGTATAACAAGGGTCCACTGTACTCTCTGACCTTGGGTTCTCAGACTCTGTTCTTGACTGGTTTAGATCTTACTTGTCTGGCAGATCTTTTGCAGTAGTTGCAGGTGGTCAGACTTCTTCTCCTGTTCCATTATCTGTTGGAGTTCCCCAGGGCTCTGTTCTGGGTCCCCTTCTGTTTTCTCTCTACACACTGTCCTTAGGAAAACTCATCAGCTCTTTTGGTTTTTCCTACCATCTGTATGCTGATGACACCCAGTTATATCTTTCCACCCCTGACCTTTCTCCAAGGCTTGAACAGCAAGTTTCGTCTTGTCTCACAGCTGTTTCGCAGTGGATGCACCATCGGCGTTTGAAGCTCAACATGTCCAAGACGGAGCTTCTTCTCTTTCCTCCTAAGCCCACCCTTCAACACTCCTTTTCTGTCTCTGTGGACAACATTTCTATTCAACCAGTCCAGCAAGCCCGCAGTCTTGGTTTTATCTTTGACTCTTCTCTGTCGTGTATCCCTCAGATCCAGACCACAGCCAAGGCTTGTAGATTCTTTTTGTACAATATTGCCAAAATCCGACCATATCTCTCCGCCTCTACTGCCAAGATCCTGGTCCATGCCCTAGTGATCTCATGACTTGATTACTGTAACGTCCTCCTGGCTGGGCTTCCTCTTTCTCACCTCCGTCCTTTAATCTCTGTCCAGCATTCAGCTGCACGCATTATCACTTCCACCCACCGCTCTGACCACATCTCTCCTGTCTTGGCATCCCTTCACTGGCTCCCCCTCCCTTTCCACATTCAGTGTAAGCTCCTGCTGTCGACATTTAAAGCCCTCCATGGACTGGCCCCTCCTTACTTATCAGGCCTTCTTTCTCCTCACCTTCCCACTCAGGCCCTCCGTTCTGGTAGTCAGGGTCTGCTGTCCCAGCCCAGGATTTCCTCTGCCCCATCCCGGATTCGCCCCTTTTTGCTTGCTGCCCCTCACTCCTGGAACCTTCTTCCCCCACAAGCAAGAACCATCACTTCTTTAACCAGCTTCAAAACGGGAGTTGAAAACCATCCTGTTCAGAGAAGCCTTCCCAGGCATTGCATAATTGTCGCTTACTATTTGATGTTCTTTTGCTACCTGTTTATCAAACCATTTCCTGTATTGCTATGTACTGTATATGTATTATCCTACTTGAGAGTATGTATTTTCCCTGGAAGAAGATTAACCATCCATTATGAAGCCAAGCCCTCTCTCCAGTCCATCTGCCTTGGTCCAGGCCTTGGAGGTAGAGAGGAACTGCTGGACCTCTTACCCTATCTCTCCACCACTCCCTTCTCCTTCTGTGTCATGTCTTTTTAGATTGTAAGTCCAAGGGCAGGGAACCATCTAACTAAAAAGACTGTATGTACAGCGCTGTGTAAATTTACAGCGCTTCATAAATAAAGGTTAATAATAATAATAATAATAACAACAACAACAAGCCAGTCCAGCCATGAAACCACTGGGTGACCTTAGGCAAGTCACATTCTCTCAGCCTCATAAGGAGGCAATGGCAAACCTCCTCTGAACTAATCTTGCCAAGAAAAGCCCATGATAGATTCACCTTAGAGTCACCATAAGTTAGAAAGGACTTGAAGGCACACAATAACAATAACAATTAGCACTACCGGTAGATACTGTGCAGATGCAATGGTGATGGCAAATTAAGATCTGTTTGCTGCATCACATTCAGCCATTCTTACAATGTGTTCTCTCCAGCTTCTACCCAGAACTTGGATTTTTCTCCTTGAACTACAACTCCCAAATGGTGGTTGCTGGATTTGGGGAGCTGTAATCCAAATATGTAACTTTTCTTCTACCTTTTTAAAAGGTAAGTGCTCTGATGATTCATGGCAACAAGACTTAAAGGCATGGCTGGTACAAATATGAGAATGAAACTCTTAATTATTCCATGAAGGAATAAATAAGGAGCCCTGGTGGTGCAGTGGTTAAATGCTATTACTGCAGCCAAAAGTTGTGAGTTCAACCCCAAGGGCTCCAAGGTTGACTCAGCCCTTCCATCCTTTCATAGGTCAGTAAAATGAGTAACCAGCTTGTTGGGGGCAATTGGCGTACAGATTGTAAACTGCTTACAGAGTGCTAAATTCACTGTTAAGTGGTACAGAAATGTAAATGCTAAATGCAATAAAGCACATTCCTATTCTATTACAATATTACTGCAGATAGAAATGGAATTATATTTGATATCTGCAGACAAATGATGCACTGTAAAATGCAGATCAGCATGGCCTATGGGATGGTTTAGATTTAATTGTAATAATCTGGTAGAATCCATACCAGAGGGAATTCTCAAAATGTCGAGATGTTACTTTCCTGGCCACCTGTGATCAGCTATTACTTAGGCATGAATGAACTCTAGCACACTGTATGAACAACTGCTTTCTACATCCTATTACATTTGACAAAGGAGGTACACAGGTGCTACTCTTAATAGGTACCGTAAAGAGATTAGTTTCAAAAATAGAAGAGATGGACAAGCACACAAATCATCATCTATCCCTGACTGAAATTACTATACATAGCACAGTATATTGCTAAGCACTTTCTATTCTACAGAGCAACAGCATGTTTTATTATTTATTTCTCAATATTTTTAGAGTCAGTGTGGCGTATCAGTTTGAGTGTTGGACTACTACTCTGGAAAGCAGGGTTCGATTCTCTGCTTGGTCATGGAAACACTCTGGGTGACCCTTGGGGAGTTACCAAAAGTAGGATCACCTTAGGGCAGGACTGCACAAGATGTGGCCCGGGGGCCGGATGCAGCCCACCAAAGGATTTCTGGAGGCCCAGGGCCCCATTGTCAGGAGGAGGGGGATGTCCTGGCTCCCAGAATCCTCGCCCGATCGCACAAGGCTTTGGAGGATGAGAGCAATGAATTCTTCCCCCAGAGTTTGCCTCTGCTTCCCAGGGGAGCTTTTGCTGGGGGCAGGCTGACAGCTCTTCTCACCCCATTGGCCAGGCAGGCCCAGAGGGAGGAACTTTTTGCAGGCAAGCAGCGGAGACAGCCGGGAAAGAAGAGAGAGAGCGAGAGAGCAGACAGCGAGAGAGATAGAGATCATGAGAGAGCCTTGAGGAAGTATGGGAGAAATAGAGGTGGACGCCCAACCACCACATTGTCCTTCTCCTCCTCTGGGGAGTCGTTTGCTTTTGAGTGGCCTAGGGGTTTTGCCTTTGAGTGGCAAGGCTGCCTGCCTGGGAAAACCCCAAGACCGCTCAAAAGCAAACGACTCTGCAGAGGAGGAGGAGGACAACACGGTGATTGGGCATCCTCCTCTCTTTCTCCCATCCTCCCTCTCATCCTCCTCACAAGGCTGCCTGCCCAGCAATGGGGAAAAGACACAAAAGAGGATGGGGAAAGAGACAAGGATACCCGCCCGGCAAAACCCCCAGGCTGCTCAAAGGTGAACGACTCGGCAGAGAAGGAGGACAGCGCAATGGGTAGCCGTCCTTGTCTCTTCCCCCCCCCCTTGTCCTCTGGATCAGGGCTCTCCCTCCAATCTGCTCTGTGTCCACCTTCTGGCAGGAAGCAAGCTAACTTTATTAAAAGTTCCTTACACTGCCTTCCATGGTAAGTGAGAGGATAATCCCCTCACTTCACCTTGGGCTGGGAACAGGTCCTTTAGATAAGTCTTAATTTTCAAACAGTGAGCAACTATGGTTGATACTTCATGCATAACATTTCTGGGCATCATCAAGGGCTACCCATAGGTCTCAGGTTTTAGCCTGGAAAACTCAGGGCTTGTGATGATTTTGCACTGGCAATCCTAATTCTTTAGTATTTTGCCATGGCACTTAAAGTGGAATCATATTTCTATAACTGTACAGTGTGAAAGAGCCCTGACAGTGGATTACATATTGGTTGACTTAGGGTTGTTATAAGTCAGAAACAACTTGAAAACACACAACAACAACATCAATAACAGTAAGTAACCAGCACAACAAAAGACAAGTTAGATTCACAGAATTCAGTCTCTCATCTTACAGCGTTGCCTCAGGATTCTGAAGCAGTGTGTGTGTGTGTATGTGTGTGTGAGGACATTTTATAGTTCAGAGTTCAAGATCCAGGGTTGGCCCAAGACATTTTGCTGTCTGGAGCAAATGACAAGATTCATTTCTATTCTATGCACAGAAAAACCTTATTCAACAGGAATAGACATTATTTAAACACAGGTTCTCTATCACACCAAAGGATGGCAAGCCTGCTTAGAGGCTGCAAGGTGGCCTGTCAAGTACATCCTGCTCTGATATTCTGCTTAAAGACAAGGTGCTGGAAAGAGGGCATCTTTTGGTCATCTGCAAATTAGTCCATTACCATGTGTCTTTTAATAGTTTTGTGGGAGGAAAAACAATGTCCCATCTGATGCTGGAAATGGGAGTAGAAAAACTATCCTCTAAACATCTTAGTTAAATAATTCTATTTCCCCCCCAGATGCGACTAGAATACCTCAGCACAGACTGCTTCCTCTCTCCTTCATATAGGATGAATGAACAAGTAATTAATAAGCATGCCTGAAGAACCCTCCCAACCAATACCTTAACAAATGGAACCAAATAAACCCATATTTTGAAAAGGAATCTAATGAAAAGAAAAATTCAGTTTCTATTTGGTAATGTTAGAAGATCTTCCAACAGTTTCACCTCGGAGGGGGGCTGGTGTATCCATGCTGCAGAAATAAAGCAATTTGACACCACTTTAATTGCCATGACTCCATCTTACAGAAACCTAGGATTTATAGTTTGCTGAGGCACCATACTTCTCTGACAGACCAGGCTGAATACTTCATGAAACTACAAATCCAAGAACTCCACAGGATGGAGCCATGACAGTTAAAAGTGCTGTCAAACTGCTTTGAGTCTGCTGTGGGAATTATTGGCATCCTTCCTCTCTAAAGTTTAGAGGTACAGTGGCAATAAACTGCAGTAGATTAAGAATTAAATATAAGAAGTTTAACAATACCTGAAATACCTCTTTCCCACCAGAACAAACTTAAACAATGTTTAAATCAGTGCTTTCTAAACTCCTTGCAAGCCACCTCCATTATATGTAATTTAAATTCATTTTTTTTCATTGCAGTGATTCACAGATTATCTGGCAAAGCACTTGCAAAGGTTAATCTTGATTTTATATCCCAAAGTGGCTTGCCAGTGACCATGTCCTTAGTCAACCTGGAGTCAACAACCCTATTTTGGAACATGGCCCAGCATTTGCAATGATGGACTCTTTCTCAGCAGAAGGAGTAGCAAGAAACAGCTGCCAGCCAGAGAGAGCAGGGAAGTTAGGTTTGCTATAGCTCAGAGGTAGACAAACAGAAGAGACTAGGGAGTTGCATTAGGCCCCTATGATAACTTGGAAGGCTACACACACACATACCCATTGTGTCCTCACTGCAACCCCTCAATCTTTGATGGGTTTGCATCCACACAGCAGAAATAATCCAGTTTGACACCACTTTAACTGCCACGTCTCCATTGTAGTTTATTGTGGCACCAGAGCTCTCTGACAGAGAAGGCTAAATGTCTCACAAATTTCCAGAATTCCAGGCACTGAGCCATGGTAGTTAAAATGGTGTCAAACTGGATTATTTCTGCAGTGTACACGCAGCAATTATTGTCTGACAGATTTCAGCCTTTTCTTTTAACTTTTAAAAAAGATCTTGGTGAAGATAAAGTAATTTTTAGGAACTCAAAAGGCTGCACTCAAAACAAAACACAGTCATGTTTTGGGTGTATATTGTGTTTCAAGAACTGGATTCAAGAATATTTTCTTCACATTGCTGGCACTGTCATTTTTGGGAGTACTCTCTAATCTGCCTGATAAAGGATTCTATGCAACTGGCAGGCAACTGGAAAGCTTTTATGTTCTCTTTTCAATTAAATGAAGACTGCATTTTAATACGCTTAAGCAACAGCAATTGTAAAATGCCACAGTGGACATACATCACTGGAGGGATCTTAGTTATTTACTTAACTGTTTTAGAGAAGAGGTACTAGTTTCACAGCCATTCTCTAAGCATGTAATATAGAATTACATTACCAACCTCAAGGCCTTTAAATATTAAAAGAGGGCTTTAAATATTTTAAAAACAGAATTGACAATGTGTTCCCTCATAATTTTTGCAATTACTGATATGTGCTTTACATTTATTTTCTAAAAAACAGAAACTAGAGTACACTTTTCAACACAACAGCACAATGCAGAGTTTACAACTGTTCTCAAGTCTCGCTGTTTGCACACTGAATACCAAGTGAGACTATGTAATTCTCCACAGTGTCAGCTGTATTTGTTGCAATGCATATAAAGTTCACAATTTGGTTGCAGGATATCACTGTGTGGGATCTGTTCACATCTTGAGGTTGGTGAAGTTACACAGCAGTTGTTTCAGTTTCTCCTATGGGTCCTCATCACTACAGTTACTGTAACTATGAAGTTGGCAGACATAAATGTATTTACCCAAAGGAAATCCCACTGAACTCAATGCAATTATATCCCAAGTAAACCGGATAAGAACAGAGTATACCTCAATGGTCATAGTACAAACATGTAAGCCTCTTCTGGGGTTTCACCAATAACTTGCATCCACCCTAAACCCATTCACAGTAAGGGAGGGGAGGGGAGGGAAGGGGAGGAGAGGAGGGGAAGTTGGCTGCACTGGTATGTTACACCATATAGAATAGAGATTTGTGAAAACTTTAACAGGTTTCATTTGCCATGATTTTGGGGAAGGTAGACCATTTCATTGCATTCTTCTGATAAAGTGGGGCTGCAACCCACAAATGTTTATGCCAGATAAACTGGTTCTTGTCAGACCTTGGAAGAGTAACTTTTTGAATTACAACTCCCAGAATTCCCAGCCAGCTTGATCAACAAGGTTGCTGGCTGGCAAGACTCTGGGAATTTCAACTAAGAAAATAAATATTTCTGGGTTCTGGTTCCCAACCATACCTATCCCTGTGACAAAGAAGGCAACACATACATCTGTGAAGTTAAATAAAAGCTTTGGGTGGGGGGAGAGCCAGAGGTCATTCCCTCCCTTCCTCCAAAAGCAGACTGGCATTCAAGACCAATCAAGGAGACAATGATGGGGAGAAGCAGTTTTATCTAACAGCTCAGCCTGTCTTCCTCTCTCATAAAGTGCTGTTGGGAAGCCTGGGACAGCAGTTTGTCATGCAAATGGATCTTGTTTTTTCATTGTATTATGGACAAAGCACAGTGATGCCAACAGGGCTGAGAAACAACCTCGCATAAGAATCAGAAAGCCTTGTGACCTTTATTTAATGCTCTTCTGCAAATCTCTACCTGTTATGGAGATATCACTTCAAAGACCTTCTAAATATGAGAAAACTCAAGCAGAATTCCCAGGCTAAATTAATCATCATCATCATCATCTCATCTTTCCCCTGTTGCAGAGATTCAAGACAGCTAACAACAAATTTAGAACAGTTTGAGTGTTGGACTATGACTCTGGAGAACAAGTTTTGAATCCCTGTCATCCTCTAAGGCTGAGAGAGTGTGATTTGCCCAGGATGACCCTCTGGATTTCCATGGCTGACCATGGAAACCCACTGGGTCACCCTGGGCAAGTCACACTCTCTCAGCCTTAGAGGATGGCAAAGGCAAATCCCCTCTGAAGAAGCCTGCCAAGAAAACCCTGTGATACATTTACCTTAGGGGGACATTACTAAGAAATGACTTAAAGGCACACAGCAACATCAACAAACTTATTGAGAAAAATTCAAAAGCATTAAAAAGTATAAGGTTTTAAAACAATTACAAAATTTGAATGGATCTCCATCACTCCAGCTACAGCCAAAAACCTTAATTTTCCCTTTGCTGCTGTCTACAGAAAATGTACACCAACTGAAGAGTGCCCGTTGTTAACGGGGGTTGTCCCAGTAAAGCCGAACTAATACACACAAATAGCTTTTGATTTAGAAAGAGTTGCTTCTAAGGTGAATTTTTTTCCTTTCTTTTCTTTTCTTTCTTTCTTTCAAATCATCTATATTGCCACAGATTCCTGGTTCTAACATCATGGCTGCACCTGTGGTGCACAATAATAACTCAAAGTCCACTTGGCTGCATAAACCCAAAAGTCCACCCCAGTCTACAATGCCATTTGTTCATTCATGTTTGAATAGACTTGAGCTTAAGAAACAAAGTGTTTATTGCCTCCAAAATATCTAAGACCAGAGGGCAAGGCCAAACCCTGTCCATTTGTTGGCAGCAACCTAAGCTTTCAAATCCTTTCAAAGCTGCTGGCAAATACCACTTTGCTGTTAAGGATAGACTTACAATTAGCAAATATTGGGTTACTTGTAATATCAATGCCACCATCTTAGTATCATCCCTTCCGTACTGATAAGATTAAGGTAAATAGGTACACAAGCACACAAACACAGACAGAGTTACAAGCACACATGCTCCTACACACAGAGAGCCTGGTTAATCTGCTGGGAGAAAAGGTCCAAATAGCAGTAGTAAGCTATTATAGCAAATGCTGCTTCTATTGCCTAAGCGATTATTTATTTGCTGAACTCTTATTATAAACTGTGTTTGTTACCAGCTTCTCTCCCTCAAGATATTGTATATACACACAGCCCTCCCAGCATGTGTCTGGGAAACAGAAATGTGGGTTAACGTGACAATCCGGCTTCTTGCTCATGCATTTGGCCCTACATTTCCCCAAAATGGCTCAAATATATCTGCTGTCAGTGTGCCTCCTGGTCCATTAGTGAAAGCCTGGCAAGTCATTTATTCAAGAATACTTACTTTGACTGCTGGCAAATCTCAAGATCTTCCTGTATAAGGTTCGGTTCTCTTCCTCACAAAGGAACATTGAGAAGCCAACATGCGGAACATCACAGCACGTCAAGAGACTCCCAGAGCTTTCTACAATAACATCCAACAAGATTCCCATCCTCCCAAATGTCTATTTCCATGGCACAACTGTGCTAAATAACAACAGTGTATTTAGAAGCAAGGGTAGTCCCCCCACCAGCTATTCCTAAGGATTTACCGTGTATAGAAAAGTTTATTCTCCAAGAGGGAGGGTAATAAGAAAGAAATGTTCCATCTTCTTTTCCTTAATGGCTGAAGCAAGGGCTTCACATTTTGCAGCACAGTGGCTTTGGTTCTCATGCACAAGAGGTTGACCATTGCTCAATCCATCCATATCCATCCACAGAAAAGACACAGTTACTTACTTGGTCCAAACAGGGCTTCTATGATTCCCACACCCAAACATATCCTTTGATGCAGAGCTACCTTGCCTTCATTCCTCTAAGAAATCAGCAGCATCAGGAAAGGAGATGCAGTTCTGAGAGGGCAGACAAGTTCCTCCAAGACTGCAACATCACTCCACCATTACAAAGAGTCAGAAGAACAATGGAAGCTCCGCCTCACTGAGTCCCTGAGAGGCTGGCAGCCAAGATCACCTCCTTGATACATTCAGTTCTCCCTTGGAACAGATGTCCTGAAATCACTCCCCCCCCCTTTCTCTCTGGAAAGGCATGGGAAATCCCCCACTCCTACCCCAGGAGCATAGCTAGTGAGGGGATTAGAAAATTGCCTCCCCAGAAGAATGCTGTCCCTTCATGAAATTTTCCATCAGCGCCTACATCTCTAGCATTTCAGCAGCTTAAAACTTAAGTTCAGCATTGAGAAATAATGTTTTGACATCTGAACAAAAAGGACAGGCAAAAAGGGACCAAGGGAAATGGGAACACAGTTAACTAAAGAGTCTACAGAATTTTCACTGGGGGCACCTACACTGTGGAACTAATGCAGAGTGACACCACTTCAACTGCCAAGGCTCCATCCTACAGAATCATGGGATTGGTAGTTTGGTGAAGCACCAGCACCCTTTGGCAAAGAAAGCTAAAGTTCTTGTAACACTACATATTCTAGGATTCCATAGGCTGGAGCTATAGCACTTAAAGTGGTGTCACAGTGTGTTGTTTCTACAGTGTAGATGCACCCAGTATTTCACTCTCTGCAATGCCAAAAAATTGGAGAGTGAAGGAAAATTTTATGGGGAGATAGAATTGTTATTCAGGAATGGTCAATGCCCTCATTCCTCCCCCCCCCCCCCCACATTCCAGTAAGCTATAATTCTGCCCTACTCACCACAGAATTTTCTGTTTCTTTAATGAAATATAGAGCACAACCCTGAACCCATTCACTTTGTGAAAGTAAATTATTATTAATTTTTATTCCTTACCTGCCTTCTCCCCAAGGCTCAAGGCAGAGTACAACATAGACTATAATACAGTCAGCCCTCCTTATACATGGATTTTTTATCCACGGATTCAAGCAACCATGGCTTGAAAATATTCAAAAAAAGTATGAATTTCTGATACCAAACCTTGATTTTCCATTTTATATAAGGGACACCATTTTGCTCTGCCACTGTATTTAATGGGACTCGAGCATCCACAGATTTTGTTATTCATGGGGGATCCTGGAACCAAACCCCAGTGGATAACAAGGTCCCACTGTACAATATATAAATAAACACTTGAAACCATTTAAATACATAGTTAGAACACATAAACATAGAATTAAGACAACCATTACACATTAAAATCATCCAGACAACAAATGCCACTAAAGTAAAATGAATTTGTTTAGAATCTGAACCTTAAACTTGATAGACTGGGGAGGGGAAAGTCCTATAAATAATGGCACAATGGTATAGGTTTTATTTGGCGGGTTTTTCGAGCTATGTGGCCATGTTCTAGAAGAGTTTATTCCTGACATTTTGCCTGCATCTTTGGCTGGCATCTTCAGAGAATGCTGGCATGGAAGAGAGCTGGGTAAATATATACAGTGGTGCCTCGGGTTACGAAATTAATTCGTTCCGCGGCCGCTTTCGTAACCCGAAAAGCCTTCGTTAAGCCAATTGCCATAGGCCTAATGGGGAAAAGCCGCTATTCGTGCGAAAAAGCCGAAAAAAGCACCAAAGTTTTTTCGTAACCGAAAAAAACATTCGTACACGAACAATGATTCCCTATGGGATTTTTTCGTATCCCGAAAATTTCGTAACCTGGGTATTTCGTATCCCGAGGTACCACTGTACTGTGTTACCCTGGGAATGGAGGAGTGATTTCCATATTAATCTGTGTATTGACACATAGATTGACATGCAGATCTCTCCTCCCTACCCAGGGTCACACAGTATATTTATGCCCAACTCTCTTCCATGCCAGCATTCTCTGAAGATGTCAGCCACAGATGCTGGCAAAATGTCAGGAATAAACTCTTCTAGAACATTGCCTCATAGCCCGAAAAACACAAAAAAACTATGGATGCCGGCCATGAAAGCCTTCGACTTCACACATATTTGTGAAAATGATTTTAACAATCAAATAAATGTAAAGCACCAAGCACACAGGTGTACCCTTGCAAGGAGAAAGAATCACTGCCACCTTTGTGGAGGCAGAGGGAGTGGGAGAAAGGTAGCAGCCTATTTGTATGTAGTCATTCATTTTAAGATGTCTGTATTACAATCATAAATGTCTAAAGAATCTTGCAGTTGCTGACAATCTCGGAAACATTTTGTGACTATCTCATAGCAAGAGATCCATATTTTTATAATAAATCACTAAATGAAATGAATAAGTCAATGTTAAAATTTCCACATTCTGCATCAGCCTCACAAAAATAGGGTGGAAAAAATGCATTCTTTTCAGCACTGAAACAAAAAGAAAGCCTTTCCAAAAGCAGGTCATGTATCCATTTTAACTTCCTCTACTGTTCCCAGAGCAGATACTTTAAATCAGGTGATAGAATCATGTTGAGCCAATGGAGGGAATTGTGAGGAAAGTTGGTAGCTGCATCCCAGTAGCATCTGGAGTTTTCAGTGTTAGAATAACAGAATCATAGAACTGGGCAAGACTCCAAGGGCCATCCAATCCAGCTCCCGGCCATGCAGGTAGACACAATCAAAGCACTCCCAACAGATGGCCTCTAGCCTCTGCTTAAAAACTTCCAAAGAAGCAGACTCCACTACACTTTGAGGTCCATGCTGCTGTATGAAACTGTTGGTTAATCCAGTCTAGAGCTATCTGCTTTGTGATTCCTCAAGACTTTGGAAGTGGGTAATGTGTGACCCTAAGGTATTTGGGTCCTGCCCTCATTTCAAAATCTTCTGTTAGCTATCTATTCAGATTTCAGATGGAAGAGCTATGCCCTGTCTCTGCAAGATGGAGCCCCTAGCAGATTTCTTTTTGAGGAAATGCAGCCTTAAGATACAAAAGGATGTCCCCAACTCCAACTCTTTCCCAGCCCTGGTGCCTGGAGTGGTAGGTAAACTAAGGAATGTGTTATAAAGCATATTCACACCACTGTGGGACTTGGATGGAATGTAATAGGAACCAGAAAGACACAAATCAGGACCTTTGTCCTAAATTTGTAACGGGCTGCTTAGTTGCTTTAAGATGTGGAGGCTGCCTGTTGCCTGAGAAAGGCCTGCCTCTCCAGAGCTTGCACAGTGGTGTCAAACAAGTGAATTTGTTGTGTGGATTGTTCCAAGCTCAGATTGATGTAGCTTGGAAGTTGTTAAAATCTTGGTGGAACACTTCAAATGTTTGCTTTCCATGTGGCCAAATTAAAAACATGCCATCAAGAAATCATGGGTAGAAGAGAAGGGTTTGGGGTGCATGTGCTGAGGTAGCGTTCCTCAGATCAGCCATGAAGATGTTTGCATACAGTTGTGCCATGGCTGTGACACTGATTTGGAAGTATAGTCGGTCCTTGCCAACTGTGGGTTTGCCATCCATGGATTGGATCATCTGTGGGTGGCCCCACCTTGTTATCTCCAATGGCATCGTGTGAACATGGCTGCAGCACCACAACATACTGCCATTGGGATGAAGGTCCAGAGTTTTTTGTCCTCCACAAAGGGGCCAGGAATGGAGTCCCCATGGATACAAAGGGCCAACTGTACATTTTATTTCCAAAAGTGAAGCAGTTATGAGGAAGTACACATTGGTGGCTAGGTCTGCTGTAGCATCATTCAGGATGGCATACTCCAAGGCTTATAGTCCATCCTGGTATGAGGTATAAGTATATAGGGATGCCACATCCATAGTGGCTAAAATGATGTTCTCTGGGAAATTGTGGATATATTGTATTTTCCTCAGGATATCATTTGTATCTTTCACATGGCTTGGAGCAGGGGTTGGCAACCCCTGGCCCGCAGGCCGGATGTGGCCCGCGGAGGCGGCAGGACCGGCCCCAGCCCGGTCCTGCCGCTGCCGCCGCCGCCTCCTCCTCCTGGGCCGCGCAACTGCGCGGCCCTCCTCCTCCTCCTCCACCACGCGGAGGAGGAAGAGGACCGCGCGACCTGGGGCAGAGGAGGCAAAGGGGAAAGCCCCGCACCGCCCTCCCTGCCTCCCCGCGTCGCCCACCTCCTTCTCCTCTGCCTCCTCCGCCCCGCCCCCAGGCCGTGCAGCGCATGGAGGAGGGGGAGGGAAGAGGAGGAGGGGAGGAGGAAGAAGAAAGAGGAGGAGAAGAGGAGGGGGGAGAGAGGAGGAGGGGAAGGAGGAGGGGGGAGAAGGAGGAAGAGGAGGGGGGAGCAGAGGAGGAGAAGAGAGGAGGGAGGGGGAGGAAGAGGGGAAAGAGGAAGAAGAGGTGGTGGTGGCCAGAGGCCTCAGGTTTTTTAAATTTTTATTTTGGGTGCTTTTAATGCTAACAAGTCTCCCTTGTTTTGACAATGATAGTGTGGTGGTGGTGGTGTGATGTGATATGAGTCAGTTGAGAGGCATGGCACTGTTTCTTAGCTGAGAGAGTGTCACCTTCCAAAGTGTGTTTGGGTGCTTTAATGCTAACAGTCTCCCTTGTTTTGACAGTGATAGTGTGGTGATGTGTGATGATATGGTCAGCTTGAGAGGCATGCACGCACTGTTTCTGAAGCCAAGAGAGTGTGACTTTCCAAGTGCCTTTTCTGTGTGTTTTTGCTTCTTTATGGTGATATTTATATGAGCCAGCTTCAGAGGCACGGCAATGTAAATGCTGTGTTTTTACAAACTCATGCGCAGTGAAGAAAAACCAAAGTCCCTTGACCAAGTACACACTTCTGAGAAGTACACTTGGTGCAAGAACTGTGAAACCACCTTGACATGTTCAATATGCATAGCCATGTGAACCCATGTTCAGTGTGAAACCCAAAGAGTTTGGTTAGCAATAAGCCTATGCATATGCAAGAGCCATCTTAAGTAAAGCCATGTTCAATGCCCAAATGTGCTGTTTGGAATGGGGGGGGGGTGGCCAGAAAGGGAGTCCATTTCTGCCATCTGTCTAGGAATAATGCCCAAATGTCCTCCATTTTGATCATGCCTAAGAACATGCATTTATATAACATTTTTAAAAACATACAATTTTTCCGCATGTCCTCCATTTAAAAAAATGTGTCCTACATTTGAAAAGTTGTCCTATATTTTTTAATTATTTATTTTTTGGCTCCCCCTCCCTGTTGTCTGGGGACACCAACCCGGCCCCTGGCTCAAAAAGGTTGCCTACCCCTGGCTTGGAGTGTTGGTGGCATACGATCTGAGAAATGAGTCCATACAGCCAAGTATCCCAACAATCAGGGTTCTACTGTTTGACACAACAGGTCTTCCTGGATTGCTTCATTTGTGTATTTTGGATAGTAGATAGAAGATGCCATTTGGGCTCATCAGGCCTGTCCATTTGAATTTGGTTCTGTACGTCAGTGGAGAATTCTTTGAGTAATTTGTGTAGTTTCTTCAGATATTCATCAGTGGGATTTTGAAGAGGATTCTGTAAAATATGGTGTTGGATGGTTGTCTCTCAGCGTCCTGTATGCAGTCTGACTTGTTCATCATGACCCTAGCTCTGCATTTTCCGACTGTGGTATAATAATGTTAAGATTGCTTCTGAGACTGTGGATGGCATTTTGTTCCATACGGCTAAAATTGTGTGCTAAATTGTGTCTCTTGATTATCTCAGAATTATTAGAAATCCACATTTATCTTCTGGCCTCCTGGAGGGGTCCATGCAGAGGTTTTCCTTTTATAGCACTTGGAAACATATTCTTGTGTATCACTGCAGTGACCATTGATGCAGTTTGCATCATGTGATGCAGACTAAGGTGATGCTCATGAGCTGTTCTCCTGGCTGGTGTCTCTCTCCCTGAAATATTCCTTGAATTGCAGACAGTGGAAGAAAGCCTCCGGGTCACCACAGAACTGAATCTTCTTTAGGAACCATGTGTAGGTTCTGAGGGGCAGAAGGACAGGTTGTATGAGAGGATAGATCTCTCTGCCTGGCTTAGTTTGCGCATGGAAAGGTTTACAGTATTATTGCCCAAGTTGACAATATTGTAACTGACTGTCCACTGTAAAGATCTGAAAGACCTGCAACACTTTATGGAGCCCTTTGACATGATTTGCATCTTTCTGGATCCTATTACATTCTATCCCACTCCCACAACTCTATAAATAGATTTTATACCCGAACCTTAGCACTACTACATACTGCATATGAAGAAGTGGGTTTAGTGTATATCTATGGAAGCTCATTTTAGGGACTGAATCTGAGAGGTGCAGCATAAAAATGCATGGTCCTACACAAAGGGAAGAGGCACCTTGACGCTAGAGTGTAACTAGAAACCTAAGAATGCCTTCAAGTATACACTAGGTTCAGTGCATTACAGTGCAAACACATATACTCTCTCTGTTCAGGAAATCCAAAGTGCTTAATCTTTTAAACTGGCCACAGGCTTAGAGATGTAATAATGAAGGACGTTTCAGTGGTATGCATACCTGATTCTCTGATTCAGTCTCCGCTGAACAAATCTTGAATGGAACATTTGGAACTCAGGAAGTAACAGTCTTGTAAAACATATAATTTCCCCTCCAGTCCTTGTCCTAAAGCGCCTTTCATTGCATTATCAGTATTGTTTTTCTTTTAATGAGCCTGACTTCAGAAAAAAATGTCAAAGCTGGGAAATTTCTTGTGGCATATGTTTATATTCAGTGTCACCAAGGAAACTAGTTATTGGTGGCTCAAAACGATTAAGCAGATCTGTATAAATTGCAAAAGGAAATTTTTAAAAAATATGTTTACCTCATGTGCAAAGTAAGAGCTGTTCAACAGTGGAGCAGACAACCTTGGAATGTGGACTTCTCTTCTTTGGGCATTTTAAAAAAGAGGTTGGATAGTTACATCTCAGGGATGCATTCGCTGTTGATTCTGCACTTGGAGACCCAGGGATTTCTTCCAATTACAAGTTTCTGTGATTTTGTGTAAAGCGATCCTTGGGAATTTAATACTACATAACAGAGCCTAGAAGTAACAAGGTACAATAACATAGTCCGTATCATCACTGCAGAATTAATGCAGTTTGACACCACTATAATTGCCATGGCTCAATGCTATAGAATTCTTGGATTTGTAATTTTATGAGCTATTTAGCTGACGCTGTCAGAGAGCTCTGGTGCCACAATGTATGACAAATCCCATGATTCCACAGAATGGAGCCATGGCAATTAAAATGGTGTCAAACTGTAATAATTCTGCAGTGTGACAGCAGCCATAGTCAACTGTAACTAGTTACTTTTGGGAGGGTAACAAGGATGTAGAAAACACACATTTCAAAAGCTATGCAACAAGTAAAAATGGTGTTATGTTGCTGACCTAATTGCTATTTTCTTCCTGTCCTCTCACAGGTCAACTCCTCCTCCCTTCCTTTACCAGTATTAACAAGATATATATTTGCACTGGCATTAGTCATGGTTAGCCTGTAACCAGAGCCAAACCTGGAAAAATTACTTCTGAGATTACAACTGCCAGCTGGCTGAGGGATTCGGTCAGTTGTAATCCAATAAATAAATAAATAAATAAATATTGCCAAGGCCTGATCTAGAATTTTCTAGCTTGCTAGCGAACACTAACTATAGTCAACATTCATGGAGACATAAGACACGTGCATGTATGGGGTCTGAGCAGCGTAAATAAAGACATTTATTTATTTATTTATTTATTTATTTGCCCATCTTTTCCCCAGTATGGGGATCAAGGCTTCTTGCACTGTACGTTGAAAACAAAATACATGGGAGAAAGGTTTGGGTTTTTTTAAAATAAAAAAACAACAACAATTAAATTGACATATATGTTAAAATATTTAAAACAGTATAAAATACATATATGGAGAGATATATGTTTATTGTCTTATCTGACCACTGTGTTGCATGGTAATACTGTGCAGCTAAATTCACAACAAATTGCACAGATGACTGCATATCTACATGAACAACATCATATGTGCGCCTCTGATTCTGCAACTTTTAACTGCAGATCTTGTGCACTGAACAAAAATTTCCAGCCACTCCCATAGGGGGAATGAAAACAGTTATAGGAGACCAACAGGATTCTCATCACAATGTGTAGCTACACTTTGGAAAATGCTAGCAAGAAGAGAATGAAAAAAAAGGCCTGTGGATTCTTCCAGTCTCTTCTAGTGCATTCCTCCTCAGACATAGGTCTCATTAAATACTTACTCTCAAGGAAGTAGTTCAACAGGGCTTGGGAGCTCAACATTATGATACCGCTACTAACCCACAGTAATAATCTATATTACATATCGAATATGTGTTTTTATTTTGTCTGGTAGATGCTACACCTGTACATAAGTCCTTATTACTAAGCTACTGAAACTAACAATTGGGCTGCTACAGACCTTGCATGGAAAAAAACAACCTTTTACCCTCATTCTCTTTGTTGTTGGTGCCTTCAAGTCATTTCCAACTTTGGTAAAATTAAGTACCTTACTGCACTGTTCCTTTATACCATGTTAATCTGCTCCAACCATTCATGATAGGGTTGCTGGTTGTAAATGGAATGTAGTGCACCTTGCTACCTTCCTGCAATAATCTCACTGTTGCTAATGCACACTCCACAAATAGATGTCTCTTCCACAGGACCTTCCCATCCCACTCTTCACTTTGTGATTTTTGTTTGGTTTTTTGTTTGTTTGTTTTTTGGAAGGGTTGCCATTGTGGCACTGGAATGAAATGATGTCATGATAATACCTGAAAATGGATGAGACCTTTTCATAAGAGGTTAGACTGGAAAGTACAGTACTCTAATAAATAAAAAATAAATAAAAAGAAGGTGGCCATGCTGCTCCCTGCCATTTCTTTCCATTTTGTGTAGATGAAGCTGCTTTGAATTTTCAACTGTGTCAATTTTGTTTGTTTGTTTGTTTGTTAAATGTGTGATTGTGTTTTCCCTTCTGTATGGTCCTTTTATGTCTTCTGGCATAAACTTCTCTACCATTGTCCTGTCCTACATGCTTGGGACAAAAACAAACTTGTAAAGTTGTCATGTATTGTCCTGGTGAAAAGGTACATGAAGCTGTTAAACACCACTTTCAACCAACAGGAAATGGAGGATCCATCACACTGATTTAGTTTGCTTATGATTGTTAAACTGAGATCTTGTTTTAAAATCTGACAATAAAGATATATATTTAAAAAAAAAACAGGGATCACATCAGTCACATGTGCTGAGACCATGTTTCAGGTTCTGCAGGTCAACCCCAAAATCTACTGGAAATGTACATATGACCTCATGCATTTCAGATGATGACAATAAAAAAGAGTTCTCACTTTCTACTTGGAAAATCTGCCTCAGGTGATTAGTTACACTGTTAGAAACACCATTCCTTTTAGAAATAATCTTGCACACTCAGTCAGTGAGGTACTGATACATTCTGAAGAGCAAGAAGTCTTCATGACAGACCTGCCTAGCCACACTCCCAAGGAGAGTACCAAAATGCAATCCGCTGTGTAGGTCCAGGTCACCATGCTCAAAGTGGTGTGGTTGGCATTGCTTTCTGAGATGTAGCCCATCCTCTGAACTTCAGAGTTGCCTAGGTGGGCAGGGGTTTTCCCCATTGTTACCTGACAATCCCCTTCCAGCTCCAAGAAAGGAAGACCGTGGGTTGTTTTGCCTGAAGAGTTCTGCCCATGCAGAACCAAATTAGCAGACCTCATTCAAGTGCTGACCTCTCTTACTCTAGAACATGAAAAGTGGGAGTGGGGAGAGAGAAACACCTGAACACCAGCACTCAGAGATGCACACACCACCTTCCAGGAGTAGTACCCAAAGTGCCAACCTTTCTTTCACTAACATCCAGTGGAATAAGGTGTTAAATGTTACCACAAGAAATTACTTGGAACCAGTAGCATCTGACAGCTTCCAAGCCATGTAGTGATGGACCTGCTCTGGCTTTTCTTTTCATGTTTAAAAGGAGCTGCCCAAGGTGCTGAACCTATTTTGACAGATGAGGTTCCCCACCTTCAATAGCTTCTTTAAAGTTTGTTTGTACTCAAATCCAGAGTGCAGTCACCACCTCACTGAATGGAAGCCACCAGTAGCCACTGCTTAGGACAGTTTCCATGAAAAACCACCAGTCATTCTCTACATGGGTTCTTTCCTCAGGTGTGAAAGGTGTGGGCTTGAGGTAGAGCTAACAAGCTCTTCTGGCTGGCAAATTCCGTTCCTAGTATTCTAGCATCACCCCTATACTGAAGAACTGCCAGAGTTGCAAGCTTCCCTTGTCCCTTAGGACACTTGTTTCACTACACTCCTATTCTTATCTTGTTGTGGTGTGCTTCCAAGTCATTTTTACTTATGGCAGTTCTAAGACTCTATCATAGGGTTTTCTTGGCAAATTTCTTCAGGATTTTTTTTTCCATTGCCATCCTGAAAAGTGAGAGAGTGTGAGTTGCCCAAGATCACCCAGTGGGGTTTTATACTTGAGTGGAGATTTGAACCCTGCTCTCCAGAGTCATAATCCAATGGTCAAATGACAACACCATGCTGGCTCTCCACTACACTCTTGCTCACACTTCATTTTGCCAGGGATGCTTAGCTTCTTAGACCAAAAGGCCACTGGAAGCATTTTCTAACTAGCAACAATAAATAGTAGAGTAAAATCATAGAATCATAGAGTTGGAAGAGTCCACAAGGGCCACCCAGTCTAACCCCCTGCCATGCAGGAACTCACAATCAAAGCATCCCTGACAGATCGCCATCCAGCCTCTGCTTAAAGACCTCCAAAGAAGGAGACCCCACCACACTCTGAGGGAGTATGTTCCACTGTCAAACAGCTCTGTCAGGAGGTTCCACCTAATGTTAAGATGGAATATCTTTTCCTGTAGCATTCATCCATTGTTCTGTGTTCTAGTCTCTGGAGCAGCAGAAAACAAGCTTGCTCCATCCTCAATGTGACACCCCTTCAAACACTTAAACAGGGCTATCATACCACCTCTTAATCATACCACCTAAACATACCCAGCTCCCTCTTTCCTCATAAGACATGATGAAACTAATAACCAAAGAAGCAAAATGGGAGGGATATTAAACTTCTTCTTCAGATGCACTTCAGAGTAATATCCATAAAAGTTTATGGCAAAATATAAATAAGTTAGTCTTAAAGATACTACTAGATTCCCCCCTCCCTTTTCTTTTCCCTTTTTATGCTGCAAAAGACTAACACAGCTGCTTCTTTGAAAATAATATTTAGTAGCTAGTTGAAGTTATTTGGTGGCATACATAATCATAGAAAAGAGCTGACATATTATTGTATCACGTTTCACCTGTAAACACTGCTCCTGAAGTAATGTAGCAAAATCCTTTTTGATTGATTGCTTCCAAGCAGCTTTTATACCGTATATACTCGACTATAAGTCCAGAAATCTATGCCCCAAAATTGACCTTAAAATTCTGGGTAGACTTATATAAGGGTCAATACATCAGTAGTACTTAGAAAGGTCCTAAAGCAAGTAAGCCTGATGCCTCAATCTTCACTGAACACCAGTTCCTTCCCCCTGCAGTCCATTTTGCAAGCTTTTGCTTCCTATCAGAAAGCCTTTCTATTTAAATTCACTTGCTTCCTTTCTCAATCTGATGTTAAAACCTCTCCTCCAGCACCTGGGAATTGGTTGGGAGAGGTCCAGAGAAAGAGAAGGAGGGACAGAAGTGGTATTTTCCCCTTTCTAGCCTTCCTTATAGCCCCCTAAATTTTACCCTTGACTTATCCACAGGTCATATCGAAATCATGGATTTTGACCCTGAAACCTTCCCTTGACTTATACATGAGGTCGACTTGTACATGAGTATAATACAGTCGACCCCCGGGTTACGAAATTAATTCGTTCCGGCGCCATTTTCGTAACCCGGAAGTCTTTCGTTAGCCGAATCCCCATAGGCGCTAATGGGGGAAAAGCCGCGGCTCCGCCGCGGCTCCATTTAAAATAGCGCCGGCTTTTTTCGCAACCCGGGGAAACCTTCGTAACCCGGAAATAATTAATTAATTTTTTTTTTTCGTAACCCGGAAATTTCGTATCGCAGCGCGTTCGTATCCCGGGGTACCACTGTAATAGCAATAAACATAATAGCAATCTGAAAACATGTTGCCAGATAAATTTCTATGTCAGATAACTTTTTAAATTACTTTCCCTATGATATTAAGCAAAGCTAGGAGTTTCTTCACTAAAAGAGAAGCAAACACCCATCAACAGAGTTAAATATTGGATTTTTGAGTGCTGTGAAATTTCAAACATTTGCCATGAAACTGCATAGTGGTCTCTAAACAGCTCTCTGAGCAGAAGACACTGACGTGCAAAATATCCTTCTAGGCAGTCACATACCTGAGCTTAGCTGTCAATTTCTTTCCCTGTTTCTTTTGTGTGTGTGCAGGGGAGTCTGTGTGGTAAATCATTCTCACAAATGGTTTGCCATCACAGGAAGGAATTTCACACATGGCAGCCATTCCTTCTGCACTGGTGTTAATTTAATCATACCAAATACTTGTCACCTGGCGCTCTAACTGCCATCTTGAAAAAATGGAGCACATTTTAAGAAAACAGAGATTAAAATGGCCATGCTGGATGGGAGATTATGGAACCTGTAGTCTGAACAACAAACATTCCCAAGCTCTGGTTCTTTCCTCTAGTAGTGGTAAAAGGAGAGGCATACCCATCCTCTTCTTCAATCCAAAGACTAGTCTCTTTCATTCATCCTCCTCAACAGAAGAGACAATGGTATGATAGCAGTGACTTGCTGTAGGAAAAAGAATGAATCTGTATTATTCCAAGACCAGATTTTCTTTCAGAGTATCAGATTATGATCTGCTTGACCAAGAGAGGCTCATCAGGAAGGATGTATATACCCTGCAGGTGTCTGTTAACTGGTATGACAAGGCTGTCTGTGAAACGCATTGGGTAGCAAACAGAAACAGTGCTGATTGTGACATTCTGATCTGCTCCTATCCCAACAAGGTTGACAACAGGGAGGGAAACCTCTGACCTGCAAGCCTAATCTATGGTCTCCAAAATCTGGCCCACATGGAGCCTCATGCACACATTGGGAAAGAAACATCTGTTATCCCCTGGTAGTGTCCAGAGATAATATGAGGATTTTGCCCTTCTTGGGTCACTCCCTCTCTTAAAATTTACTGTGGTTTCAAAACTCCCTTACTATTCAAAAGTAGTAATTTTTTTTTTTAAATTCAAGACTGTAGCTGGCATATTATGCTAAAGATTTTTTTAATTTAGCATTCCAAAGGCAGGGCACTGACTCTAGTTAAGTACACATTACATTAAATAACTGCCATTAGTTTATAAGTGTATTGGCTGGTCTTTTTCATAGTCACAGAATGTGTGAAGACTGCGAGGAGGAGGAAGTCATTGATGGTGGTTGTAGGGGAGCTTGAAGTGAGCCGGATGACAGCCATGAAGAAAAAATCCAGAAGCAGAACATCTATAATATTAGTGGAATTCAATGCAATAAGAAACTGATGACAGAAAGGCAAGATCCAATTTGTTGTTATTAGTCAACAGGTGAACCTCAGTTTATGGTAACCATAACTTCCAACAGTCCTGTCCAAGTCCTGCAAACTCAGGTTGTGGCTTCCTTGATTGAGTCTATCTACTTGTAATGTAGTCTTCCTCATTTCCTGCTGTTTCCCACTTTACCAAGCATTATTGTCTTTCCAGTTAGTCAGGTCATCTCATGACAGGTTCAAACTATAACAGCCTCAGTTTTGTCACCTTCATTTTTAGTGAAAAATCAGGCTTAATTTACTCCTGGACCCACTGATTTTGTGTCCATGGCATCTGTTGATGATTTGATTGTCTTCCTGCCAGTTTTCTTTACTGTCCCGTGTTCACAACCATAGAAAGAGATCAGAAAAACTATAGAAGAGATGATTCTGACTTTGGTATTGTATTTATTTGCTCCCATTCAAATGAACTGCCTACTTCAAACTGCTGCTGCTCTGCAGTCCTACGTATAGCTACTTTTCTGCTTCTGCTCACATATCAAATATTATGTAGAAACATATATTTAATACACAAGCGCATAGTGGGAACAGGTGCCAAAGAGGCAAATATTGACTTGACTCTTACTGTCAGTGCCGAGAAGGCCCACTGAATCAATACAATTTACCTATATGGTGACTCACCAATCAACAGTTTATTTAGTAGGTCGATTAATAAATAGGATTCAAGCCCTTGTTAAGATGACTTCAAAGCACATGGACATACACAGAAACACACACAATATACAATTTAGTCCCTAATATAGCGTTTTCAAAATCTGCATGAAACCTCTGATCAAAGTCATCCAAGCTTGGAGGACCCACCCAACTCTGCTTCTGAGTTTACGTCGTAATAAGACTAGAAGGCTGAAATGTTCAGACACTGGATGTGAGCAATAATGAACTAGGTAAGGGCCAATAAACTAAAACTCATGGTGGGTAGCTTCCCCCAGAGGCAATATTTATCTTGTTTTGGGCAGGGCCACACTCACCTCTAAGGGAGCATAATTTGAAATTGTTCATAGTCAATGGACATACTGCCTGGGAAATTCTAGGAACTAACTTTTCTAAGATTGACAAATATATCCTGAGCCTGAGGCTCACAAGTACACAATTAGAATTTCTGTACTTTTAAAAGATACATGTCTGATGTTGCATTACAGGCCTTGGTTATATTGTGCCCAGTCTTACAGGAGCCTTCTTTTCTGCATGGCAGGGGGTTGGACTAGATGGCCCTTGTGGTCTCTTCCAACTCTATGATTCTATGATTATACTCAGTTTCTGCTGGATGCTCAAGTGTCTCCAGTGGCTTAGAATCATTTTCAGCTTAGTCTGATGCACAAATTTGAGACTCTCTTTGTCAGGGAGTAGATAACTTGGCTTTGGTTATTTATATGTGGGCAAGCTATAACTCTGGACTGCTGTGGTCACCTAACAAACTATCGTCTTATCGTAAAGTGTTCAAAATATTTTTATCTTGTGAGCCACCTTGGGTCCCTTTCTGGGAGAAAGGCAGCATAAAAATGAAACAAACAAACAAATAAACTATAGTGGGGATTCTTTGAAGAGCATTAAAAGCCACTGGGCTTTTAACTGTGACCAGGGCTGCAGCAACACTGCAGAAATAATCCAGTTTGACACCACTTTTACTGCCAGGTCTAAATGCTATGGAATCCTGGGAATTGTAGTTTGTTGTAGCACCAGAGCTCTATGACAGAGAAGGCTAAATGTTTCATAAAACTACACATCCCAGAATTCCATAGTATTGAATCACAGCAGTTAAAGTGGTGTCAAACTGGATTACTTCTACAGTGTGGTTGCAGCCCAGGTGGCAGAATCATATCTCACCTGTGTTAAAATTAATGCCTGATCTGTTTCTGAGCGATGATCCTTACCTTTAAAGCCCTTCATGTCCTGGGACTCAGGTACTAGTTGACCCATGTGTAAGTAATACTTTGATCATTGAACTCTTCTAGCAAGACTCTTCTCAGGCTCCCCTAACCTTCTGAGGTGTGATGAGTGATGAGCAGATTTTGGATGAATGCCTAGAGAATCCCTTTGTCAAGGCTACTGCTGTCTTTCCAAGGTCAGGGCTTCCCTTTATTGGATAGTAGTCCTTTTAGGTCTTTTTTAAAAACCATGTATAATTATTTGTTTATTGTCTTTCAGCCCACCAGAGCTCCCAAAGCAAATAAATATACAGCAAATAAAAACAGGTAAAAGCAAATGAATGCAGTTTAAAAACAGACCAAAGATTTTTTAAAGTATTTTAAATAAAATAATAAAAAAAATACATAATGTATAAAATACACAGAAAAAAGATAGAAATACTACCAGGAGCAGTGTCTGAATATTTCGACTGTACTGATAACACCTTGTGAGGACATAATATCAACAGAGTAATAAGCATTGTAAAAAAAAGTGTTCTCTCTAAGAGACAATTCACTACAGATTATATTGAACACAGTATAGAGACATAGTAGATTGCAAAGGAAGTATCTTTTTGTGTTGCAAATGTTAAATTTCCTGGACATTGAGAATTTTGCAGTAACCACATGGGCAGGAGGTGCCAGCCTGCAAGAAAAACCCTCCATACTATCTGAACTGAGAATAAAAACAGCAAAATGCAGGCTAATTGTTAACATGTTCAATTTTTTCTCCTGTGTGGCTTTTAATACCTTGCCTGATGAAGAAGCCAGTGGAGCTTCAAAAGCTTGCAACATGTATATTGTGCATTTGGGCTGTCTCAATAAAGGTATCACTGTTTGGTGGATTTTTGATGTTATGGGATTTGCTATATGGCCAACATGGCTACCCCTGGAAGAATCTGTACTGATTATTGTTGCTTGCTCTTTTCTCCCTTGTTTGTCTCCCCTTTATAAAAACACATGGATTATAACATCATGTTACAATTTGCTTTGCTAATCGCTCTTTAGAGATCTGTTAAAAAACCTAATTACTTGGTAAAACAGTCAAAACGACTATGAACATATCTGAGTAATACTTGTATTACACCTGTTGTACAATTATATTATCAAAATAATCCATTTACTGGCAGCCTGTTTGCCATGGTTATGTCTCTGAAGTGACATCATAGACTTGGCAAGCAAAGCTTCTGGGATTTTTCTTCATACACAAACATGAATATATACAGTTAATAACTGAGACCTTCAGAATAAAATAATGTACTGGTAACTTTATCTTCTCTGTGTTAATTGCAGACTCTGTAGTACAGTAGCTGCAGAGAGACTATACTACAGGGTTGGACAAACTCCAGCCCTTCAAGTGGACTGCAGCTCCCAACATCCCTCATCACTAGCTACAGCTGCTGGGAGCTGCAGTGCAACAAAATCTGGAGAGCCACATTTCACCCATCTCTGCTATATAACATCAGTGTGGAATCTGACAATGGAATCCTTCACCAGTACAGTAGTTCATACAAAAAGGTTGTGATGCTCTGTTGTATTGGTAATAGGTGAAAGTACAATATCTTGGTTAGTGTTGTGGTGGTGTGTGTCCAAGTCAGTTTTGACTTATGGTGACCCTAAGGCAAACTTACTATAGGGTTATCTTTGTGTTACCATTCCACAAAGATTCACACATATTTCATATGGCTTCTGCCCAATAAACAGCAGTATACAGTACTTTCAGTTTTGATGCAGAAAAAGTTGCATTATATATTTCTCTAGAATAGAATGACTGCGAGTGATGGGAATTATAGTCCACCTCAGATAAAAGATGCCAAATTGGCAAAGCATGCTCCAGGACTGGACAGTTAAAATAACCCCCTACCCCTTTCTGTTTCTTTATCTCTTCTGTTTTATTTTCTAATCTTCTTGGCTACCTTTAGGGCTGAACCAAAAGTGATTTTCATCAGCTATTTTCTAGGCACCTCCTGTTTCAGCAAGTGCAGAAAGGCCTAGGTGAGGAGTGGACAACCTAAGCCATCTTCAAGGGTCACGTTTCTACCCTAGGACTTGTCACTGGCCAGACTCACCCTGAAAATGTAAAAATCATGGGAGGAGGGAATCTGTCTGGAAGAGCCCATTTTCAGTTTCATATGGCACAGGCTGGGGGAGCTTTGACGTTTAGCTGTCGTTTGTTTTTAAAGAAAAATAGCCACTCTTGGGGGTTATCTACACAATAATACTCCTCAGTCCAATCAAACAGTATGAGGTCTGTCCACATGTGATTCACGGGAGTTTGAGCTTTTTCCAGGGTGGGGGATTCTTTAAACTCCACAGAAAAAGGCTTTGTGGTTTTTACTGGAGAATCTGTAGAAATGCACATTATCACATATGTGGCTGTTTCACATGTATTCGCATGGCTATGCAGTTTTTTTTCAGAGGAAAGGTGTACAGATGCAAATTTGCACAGGAAAGTGAAGACAATTAACCACCAATGTGAATGTGCAACAATGAACACCAATTCACACAGTACATTTATGTGTATGCTAGCCCTAAGCTTTCCAGGAACAAGAAATGTTATTTTTCTCATGGGGGACCTCAGAGAAGGCCTGGGAAGGGGTAAGGATTCTGGGAAGGATTAAGAAAAGGTGATGTAGTGGTTTGAGTGCTGGGACTGTGACTCTGGAGACTGGGGTTCGATTCCCAGCGTGGCCATGGAAACTCACTGGGTGACCCTGGGCAAGTCACTTGCTTTCAGCCACAGCCTGGGGAAGACAATGGCAAACATCCTCTGAATAAATCTTGCCATGAAAACCCCATGATAGTTTACCTTAAGGTTGCAATAAGTCAGAAATTACTTGAAGGCACACCACAAACAAAAACATAACCTGGGAAGAGTTAAGGGAAGGCCACACTTTGCCAAACTCTATCTGGACAGTATTCTCTCAATACTCTCTTCTGCAGGAAGCAGAATAGGCTTCAGCTGCCCAGAGGTTACCACACTGGTTTACATCACTATTCTGCACAGAATGGAGCAGTAAGCCTTGCACAGGCCAGAGATAACCTCGATCACAATGAAAGTTATTTTGTTGCTGCTAATGGATTTGAAATTTTATCATCTGTCTTTTACTGCTCTTTGTCCCTGGTCGCCATGTGGCCAAGAAGTGGAGTGGCTTCTGCCTGCATAGAGATATGTCTCCAGACCCTCTTAACTGATAACACAAGCAACATCTGAGCCAAAATGTAGGCCTGTGACTCTTAACATCATCACTTTTCTTCTGTATGATTTTTAACATCTTTGCCTGATGAAGAGGCCAGCGAAGCTTCAAAAGCTTACATAAAAAGGCCATTCAATTCCACTGTGTGAGAAAAAAAAAACTAGGCTAATCCTTTTTCAACTTCTTGCTTCCTCATGGTAGTTGCACTGACAGCAAAAAGGGCAGCTTTTTATGATTATTTGTTTTAACTGTATATAATTTCTGGAATTTTATTATTTTAGTGGTTGGCTTGCTTTTGCCATTTTGAAGTGGTCTGGTGACTTATTCAATAAAGAGTCCTTTGATTTCAAAAGCTTATATGATATATTTTGTGGTTTATAGAGGATGGTAATGACAACCTCCCTCTGAAGAAACCTGCCAAGAAAACCCCATGATAGGGTGGCCTTAGGGTCATTGTAAGTTAGAAGTGACTTGAAAGTACACAACAACAACATAGTTAAACTGCATTATTTCTACAAAACAAACAAGCTTCTTTTATATACCGCTTCATACCGCCTAAGCAGTGTCTAAGCGGTTTACAACTGTAAGCTAATTTGCCCCCAACAATCTGGGTACTCATACAATGTAGATATTCCCTGAGGTTAGTATTTCCCTTAGTGTAAAATAGCTTCATTGTGTGTTTTTAGTGATGCTATCTCATAGACAAATCTAGTTACACATCAATGTCACTGTTGCTTGAAAAAAGACAGCTTAAAACTAACCAACCAACCAAACCCTGGTTGTCACGTCTGCAGATGTGAAAAGGGTAAATTGTGGAGGATAGACTAGGAAGGAACTTTTAGTCCTCCCTGAAGTCTTGTTTTGTGTTTAAAAGTCCAGAAGGGAACACATGAATTATATTACACATAATTATGAACAGGTAGATTCTGTTTACCAAATATACCCAATGAATATGTATGTGTATGTAAATCCATGTAAGTGGATAACATCTCAGCAAATTCTGTAAGCAGCCCTGAACCCACTGCTGCCCATTAATGCCACTTTAGTAGCTAATGCTAATATGTTATCTCCCCTCTCATATATATATATATATATATATATATATATATATATATGAGAGAGATATTTTTTTGAAGGTATGATTACAAAGAAAAGAAACAGAAAATAATTACAGAAGTAAAGAAAAAAAGACAAGAGGAAAAACATAGGCTATGAAGAAGAATAAATAGGTAAATAAATAAATGTCTGCCCTATTACTTTGTTCATATGTTAAATAATCATACTTTAAATATCATATATGTATTGCATATTTAAAGAATGATTACCAAGAAAAAATATTTAAAAATACTAATATGGCATAACTTTATTTTATTTTGCTTTACACCAACAGATGGCCACTAATTGGCTTTTAGATTTGAAAAAGTGAAAATCTTCTGTCCTATGATTAGGTGCCTAATGCTGCTTTTCACGTTTCTTTTGTAAAAGAGTTTCTCCAGACATATCATGATGTTTTCCGTTACATCCGTACTCTATGGCAGAGTAAGCAAGAAGTATGGGAAGTATTACTGCCTCAACTAAGTTACTAGACAGTTCATTCTTCAGCCTCAATGGCTGAGAACTTTGTCTTTTCAGACATGTTTCAGCAAATAGGGGGAACAGAGAATATGCAAATAACTTCTCTGAATGAAGAGAAGCCTGAATTGGTGTTGGCAAATTGCAGTATCACACCACCCTCAGCAGCCTGTGAACTGAAAGGATTTTTTAAAAAAAACATTATTATTATTCAGATAGTTGGCTGAAAAACCCTGCCAGTATAAAGCTTTTGTCAAAGGACACACACAAATAAAATCCTTTCAGAACAAAATAAATTTAGAACTTAAGCATTACATTCAAGGCCAGGGAAGAGGTTATTTGCGTTCATTCACTCAGGAGGTTCATGGTTTTCGGTTGTGTATATTTTAACTCCAAGGTTGTTCTATTTAGTATCTTCTTTAGCCCAACCCTACCTCCCATAAGCAAACTAGAAAGGCCAGTTCTACATTTTAATACCTACTTAAATGCAGCAAATAGTTGATATTTCCCATTGATAAATGTACAAACAAACAACAACGACACCAAATGCACAAACAGACAACTGTGAAAAACTGGCTTAGTTGAAATGCCCCAGAAGAATTTTGCAGAGATGCAACATACAGGCTTTCTAAACTGCACTGAAGTCCTGAACTGTGGTTTCACATCTCTATATAAATATTTTAAACAGTAAACCCTAAAAGCCTGTTTGGTGGATTCTGGTACAGCCTATAGGTTGTGGGCTTCTGGGAGCTGCAGTATAAAAAAAGAAGTTTTTCGATGCACTGCTAACCTTTACAAAATTTTAAAATCCAGTTATTTATTTTATTGCAAGCAATATGCTATGTGTCCCCTGAAGAAACTCCATCATGGAGGACAAACCGGATCCTGGGGTGGGAGAATAAGCTCCAAGCTTGTTCTGGGCCAACTCACTCCTGTGAAAAATCACTACTAACTCCTCCAACAATAACCAGGGATCCTTTCACACTACAGAATTATAGCACTATGATTCCACTTTAATTGCCATGGCTGCATTCCAATGGAACCCTGGGAGAGAGACTTCTGGCAAAAAAAAATATCTAAATTTCCAAAACTGCAAATTCCAAGATTCATCAGGGTGGAACCATGACTGTTAAGGTGGACTCATAGCACTATAATTGTGCCGTGTGAAAGGGAAGAAACTCAGTTCATTCCTGGCCTTCCTCTTACACATTTGCCATCAATTCTGAGTGAAAGGGACCAGTCCAGTCTAAGTACACTGTGCTAGACCATTCTACTCCATGACCAAACATAAATATTGTCACAGATATGTGTCAACAACCGTCATGGTATTAAGAGGTTCCATGGAATTATTCTCAAGCTTGCTCCATCTTGTGGGCCCTGAATAACTTGCATTGCTTCATAGAGCTGTATATGATAGCATCTGTTTTCTGAATAATTCATGCCAAGGCCTCACTCTTTATTATGATAATGCATTGTACTCTCACAGTGGATCTGTACAGATACCATAGAATTTCTAAAAATTATTTCACAGATAGATGGGGCTCTTGATAAATGAATAATTATATAACTTTAGAGCTTGAAAACATTATTTTTTTGGGGGGGGGGGTATAATTCCCAGAAAGAGAGTCTGTGTGGTGTAATGGTTGAGTGTTGGACTACAACTTTGGAGACCAGGATTCAAATACTTACTCACCCATAGAAACACATAGAAGGTGGCCTTGGATGAGTTGCACTCTCTCTTGCCTCTGAGGAAGGCAAAGGAAAAAACCCTCTGACCAAATCTTGCCAAGAAATCCCCGTGATAGGGTTACCATAATTGAGAAATGACTTAAAGACACACAACAACAAACAAAATTCCCAGAAATCCTCTAGGAATAACATTTCCAAAGTCTAGATGAAGAAAGATACTTTACCATCCCAAAGATTGGCATCCCCATGCAAAGCATCCCTCCAGCTCCCTGAGTGTATCACTGAAACTGCAATCTCATAATACTTAGACACCCCCACTGACTTACTTCTAAATACACATGCGCGCGCAGAAACACACACTGTTGGAAGAAGTTTCCAAGTGATATCTAACATAAACACTCAACTATAAGTCGACCTCCTGTATAAGTGATATCTAACATAAACACTCAACTATAAGTCGACCTCCTGTATAAGT
>NC_056523.1:102010443-102021944 GCF_019175285.1 Sceloporus undulatus
TAATGGTAGGTTTTGGGGAGAAATTATGGATTTTGATATGGCCTGTGGAAAACTCAAGAGTCAAACTTAGTGGTACTATATGTAATAAAAGATGTAAAGGATGAAGCACAGGAAAATGATGCTAAAGAACTTACAAAATTCTGGGGAGCATAACTGTTTCTGCTCATCCTAAAGGCTGGATGGATGGGAGAGTAAAAGGGGTTGGGACTTCTTTTAGGTCCTCTGAGGAGGGATTAAGCTCTCATCTTTCACTAAGTTTTTCAACAAAAGTACAATAGCTTATATTGAACTTTGGATAAGTGAATCCAGGGTTTTGGTTTCAATTTTTTGACTAAAATTTCTAGACTTATACCTGAGTATATACAGTATTACCATCCTGAGCTATCCTGCTCTGCTGACTATCACTAGGGCTATGAAACAGGAGGCAAAGAAACTAACTACTGTACATGATGAGCTACATTAATGGGATCCGCTCTAGGAAAGTATGAGAGTTACAGGGTAGTGAATGATCCAGTCATGGATAATATATAATACAGTTTACCTGTGTCATATGTGGGTGCGCTTTACGCGGCTTTTAGCATATGCTGGAAGCTGCACCAGAAAAAGCCCTCACACACCCTGAAAGAAGTAAAGGGGTGTGCACCCATGGTGTGCACAATGCACCGTGCCACAAGCATGATCCCCATTATTTCTAATGGGGCTCTAGCAAACGTTGGATTTCGCTTATGCGGTGGGGTCTGGAACGGATCCCCCACAGAAGGGAAGGGCCTACTGTTTAGTGGTTTTAGCACTGGATTATGTCTCTAGACAATCTAGAGATCAGAGTTCAAATCCCGACTCAGCCATGACAAACCACTGGATGATCTTGGGCAAGTGACAGTCTCTCAGACTCAGAGGATGGCAATGGCAAACCCCTTCTGAAGCAACTTGCCAAGAAAACCCAGTGACAGGTTTGGCATTGGGTCACCATAACTTGGAAGCAACATGAAGACAAACAACAAAACTACAATATGTATTCTAGACTAGTGTTTGCTCAAGTATAGTCAGAAGCAATTTTTGCTTGCTGCACTTTGTGTCCACAAAGTGTAACAGTGTTTGACTTTTCTTATTTTTTTTAAAAAAAGACACCTCTTCTCTTTCACTAATGGGAAAAATACTGGGAATTAGTCACAAAGATTTTACCTCCATGTAGGAGCCAAAATGGAAATGCTTATGCATAGATCCAGGGTGGCCAGGATATTTGATCATCTGGACAGTGCACTGTAATCTGGTCCTTGGCTCTCAAGTTTAAATGGACTACTCTATGTTAAGGACATGATCTGTGAAAAGAGCCTTCCCACTTCATAAACAGGGCAAAAAACACACCATGCTTGTTGTCTTACCACAGCTTGCCCTCTAAGCAGGGAAAGGGGGAGAGGGGTCCATATTAGTGTAAATCATCAACATTAATGCAAAAAGAAAGTGTAAGACGTTTTAAAAATACACTACTTGTACATGCAATGGCTCAGGCTCCATGTGGTGATCAGCAGCCCAGTTCATGTTAACAGGATAACACTGGGACCTGTGTATTAGGAAACATGCCCAAAACATGTTCCCGCCTCTTATCAAGGAGGAAAGAAAAAACCCAAATGTTATTCACCAAACTGAAATAATGCTGACAGAAAGGGTAGGCAATTTGTGGACCTCTAGAAGTTTTGGACTACAGTTCCCATTATTCCTCACCACTAATTATAATGACTAGGAGTAGTGGGAGCAGAAATTCCAATGGCTTCACATTCCTCACTTCTGCTTTAAAGCAACAGTACTGTTATAGAAGTTTGTTTTTTATTTTTTCTTATGTGTTGAAACAGGATCTAGTGAAGACTGCAAAGAATTGATGGATGAATCTTGCAACCTCACTCTCACAATAGTAACAGCTATTTTGTTAGATCTCTCAAAGTGCTTATGCAGATTTCATCATCATGGAATCAGACGTCTGCCAGGCACTTAGAAGTAATCAGCTTTATTAATCTCTACTAAACTTCTGCTGTAGAAGTTTAATGGGTCTATCAGGCTGGGTTACTACTTGGTCACTTGGCTACTTCTGGAAGAAAGAAAGAAAGAAAGAAAGAAAGAAAGAAAGAAAGAGTCTTTGGTGACAATCTTAAGCCAAGGCTGCAGGGAAAATTTGGCTTATTTATTTATTTATTTATTTTACAGTCATACCCTTGTATAAACTACCCAAGTCCCACTTGTCACTTCCTAAAAGCAAAAGCGCCTAAACAAACCATGGACACTCTGTGTGTGGTTTGCTTATCATGATGGTATGTGAACCAGGATCTCTGCCTTGTCTTTCTACAAACAAGCTAGAGTCATAAGTGAACAACAAGCTTGATTTATGAGTATGGTTTGTTTTGGGGCAAGATACAGAGTTTGGAAATAGCACACTACAAGTAACCTTATAAGTAAGTTAGCTGGAACAAGTCCAAGGCATTTGGAGACTAGATTGTAATGAAGTTCTCTTATCAATGATATTTATTTTGCCAAAAAAGAATAGTGGTGAGCAGTACAACCAGTTGCTTAAAAATGGATAATTTTTTGGCAACATTAACAAATTCCTGGGGAAGGATTATCTTTGCAATCAGTTACATACTAAATTACTTTGGATTCCGTCTTAGTCATCACAATATACAAGTCACAGGCTTGTTTGGCAACTGCCATTCACAAAGGAGCCAACTGGGTACTATGCACTCACACACTGCTTAACGATGTCAAACTACTGTTCCTTGGAACATGCTAACCAGGAAATGTTTGTGTATGTTATATTCTGAGGGAGACAGTGAACAATTATAAGCCCATCATGAAAAACACAACTAAACGCAGACTTTTTCTCTCTCCCCTATTCTGCAACACCTTGCCTGATGAAAATATTAAAACTTACTCACTTTTGAAAGTAAAGGGAGCACCTTTGAGACTAATTGAGATCAATCAATTAATTGAGATCAATCAATCTCAAAAGTGCTAAAGATTCCTTTGCATACTGATCTGGACTAACTCAGATATGTCTTTGAATTCTATTCTTATTTTGTGACATTCTGGCTGCTCAATGTATTAGCCAGACTGTGTATATAGACCTATGCAATACTTTGAGAGGAAACCTAGAATGAGTAATTGTCATATATAAACTATTGTTATTAAATGCAATCAAGTTGACTTTGACTTTATAAACAAAAACCCTTAAAGAGCCTTGATCATCAATTTCCTTTCTCAGGTCTTACAAATTCGCAATTAAACCCCCCGTGTAACCATTTCAGAGTGCATTCCTAATGGACCAAAATGGCCATGGACCAGCTGAGTCAACAGTGGGGTAGTGGAAGCTGAGTGGAATTCAACCGATCATGGTCTGGGGCCTTGGAAACTCCTCTCTCCTTCTGCTACCATTGGGCTGTGATGCTCTTTAACTGGATGATGTTTGGATTTGATGTAACTTGTCCTGTCCTTTCCCCTCTGATCTTCTCTTTGTTTTCTTCCTTTCTCCCTCCCTCTTTTCTTCTTTTCTTCCTTCCTTTCTTTCTCAGCTTTTCTGTCAGTGGATTTTAAACATCAGAGCAATACTGCTGACAGATATCTCTACATCATCAGATCTCTGAGAACAGCTGACAATCAGCATCATTTCTGCCATATGAATAGGCCTGTTTCTAATCCAAACCCTCTTTAGCCAGTTCAAATTTATGACAGGATTGCAATGGCAATTTTAGATTTTCCTCCACCCATACATCAGGGTCTTTTCTCCACTGATTATAAATTTTACCCTAGAAATTATTTTTTAAAGGAAATTTGTCTCCTTCAAATAGAACCCTTCTCTTGTGGACATAGCTATTTAAAATCCTTACATACAGACACATATTGTTTCAATTTTAAGTGTATCAAGACATTTCAAATGAGCATACAGATAGTTAACAAAAAACAACAACAGTTGACAGCAACAATTACAAAATGTAACAGAAAAGTCAGCCTATGATATCAGTCATGTAAAGTCTCTAATACAGGTATAGTTGAGCTATGATATTTTTCCATAGGGATCCATGTAGAACTGAAGGAATTCATAAACATCTGTTATAATTTCCACACAGAATAAACAGATTCACTTTTCATAAAAGGATAACATATATTTGGGACACTCTCATCACCACAACTTGTTGTATTGGTTATTCGGTCAATACAAGACTCCATGCAGCTTTCTAACCATGGTGGAGCAGATACAGTAGATGCAATATCAACAGGGTTAGAGATCACTTTACAGTTGGAAATGGCTTATGGATCTAATCTGGGTGAAGAGAAACTTCAGAAAATTAGCAATAGGAAGCTCATCCCAGCCTTAAAGTGAGTCCCTAAATACAAAAGATCTGTGGGCTTAAACATGGAGAATTAAGAAAAGAAAGTTCCATCATAGCCTTTTCTGACTCAAATTAATTTAAAATAGATAAAACAGTGAAAATCAGACACTTTGGCTTCTATTATGCAGCTTTAAATAACATTACTATCAATTAAATCTCATCACTTTCAATAAAATTTGCATGCATGGAAGGCAAGGAGGAGTTCAGCATGTTCTGAGGGTGAAGCCATGCTACATCCAGCAATACTGTTCTCACTGCAGTGTTATTAAATTCTTTGTCTCTGGCACAAATTCAAATCAGTGCTACTCTTTCCATGGATATTCAGTTAATTTGGTTTTGCCATCTGTCTCCTAAGCTGTATCTATGTTTTCATTATTCAGCCCTAGCTGTAGTAATGATAGAAGAGTTGGGCCAGGTTGGGGTGGGGGATGGAAACAGGCATGCAGATTGCAACCATGTTGACATAAGTACTATGCACAGTCAGCTCTATCCTAAAAGCCAAGCTAACAGGAAAGCAAATGTCTTGAGACTCCCAAGGTTAAAAAGAAAAGAAACAGTGAAAAACAACCAATAGCATAGGGAGGTCTCTCAAAAAGTGGCATTACAACTATGTTCTCAATGCTCTAGGGAGCCTTTAGGTTCCCTAGAAGCTTGTCAATAATAACAACAACAACAACAACAACAACAACAACAGCAAAGATACATATGTCTCTCAACATTACTTCTGTAATGATGGCTTGTCCACTATTACCCAGAAACATTTTGTGAAACCCCTGTCAGGGGCACATTGAATCCACTTTCGATTTTGGATAGCTTCAAAGTAGCTGTCCAAGGTGCTGAAGCTACATTTGGAGATAGGACCTAATTCCTGCTTCAAACCTGGAGTGAATTTGCCACACCACTGACAGGAGAGCTGCCACTGCCACTACCAATCATCTGTAGTGTACCTAGGTTGCAGTATAGTCAATGGGTTTGTGTTTGCTCTACAACCTGCATCTTTTGGCTACATTTACCTATGAAGATTTCGTTAACCTTATCCATGACCTTTACTCAGAAATTACAGTGTAAACTCTTCCTTTGTCTGTGGCAGGCAGACTTGTAATTGGAATTTCTGCACACGCACTGTTTCTCCTGCTAGTTTCCTACTCAAGTTGTCAAAATAGATTTTAGGGCTGAGCTGACTTGAACCCTGGCTATTCCACTCACCACTGTGATTTTAGACAAGCAGATTCCTCCTCCCTGCCGGCCATAAACTCTCTTACAATTACAGTTAGCTGCAACCATATCAGAACAATAAACTCTCACCCATGACTAATTACATGACTAATTACAATGGCTTACTGGTAACTTTCTACTACTCTCTACAAAATATTCACTCTTTTCCAGGGGTAATTGTTTCATTCTTATGTTTAAAATGGTAAAAATTGTCTTAAACAAGTTTGCTGACACTATGACCATGGACTGGCTTGACTTCTCCACTGTCTGTTCCTGTGGACAACAAGTATACTGCCCTGGATACTTGCTATTCTTCAATAAGGCACTGCAGATCATGCCCAAGGGAGTGTCAATGACTACAGCTTCATTCTAATAAATAATAATAATAAAATTTTTATTTTTATACCGCCCTTCCATAGATCAGGGCGGTTCACAGCAAATATCAGAAAACACAACAAATACATTCAGGTTAAAAACAAATTACACACAACAGAATAAAACCCCCGTTAGCCAGTCCTCTTTGCCACAGAAGAGGAAGGGAGGCCCACTGGACTTTAGTCGGGGAATGCAAGCTGGAATAGAAAGGTTTTTAGGTCCTTTCTAAATTGGGCCAGGGAGGTGGCCGAGCGGAGCTCTATTGGCAGCGTGTTCCAAAGGGCCGGGGCAGCGATGGAAAATGTCTTCCTCGCGGTGGAGGTCAACCTAGCCCCTGGCACCCTAAGTAATTGCTGCCCGGATGTTCTGAGGGTGCGGGGCGGAATGTACGGGGAGAGGCAGTCCTTCAGGTATCCTGGGCCCAAGCCATTTAGGGCTTTATAGGTCATCACCAACACCTTATATTGTGCCCGGAAGCGAATAGGCAGCCAATGCAGATCTTTAAGCACCGGTGTAATATGGCTGGCCCTGGAAGTTCCAGTGACCAGCCTGGCTGCCATTCTAATAGGACAGGTACACCCAATCCAAGTCCTGTATAACTTTGCTTGAATATGTATCAAAGGATGATACCAGTCTGTACACAGCCATATAATTTTACTAGTAAAAATGTGACATAAACAAATAAAAAAAGTTCCAAACTTTTAGAGAGAGAACATCTGCTAGTGAAGGATGTAATAAAAATGATAAGTGAAAAGGTTGCTATTGACAAACCCAAAATTATGATTTCAAGACTGATATTTTTTCTTCCTGAATGAATTTGAATATTTGAAAGGCCCAGCCCAAACTAGTTTTGTGTGTTTGCAAAATAAAAAGAATGAGAATGAGACAGATGCACACAGAGAGAAAATAAAGATGTTATCTTGGTCATGGCAAGGATTGACTGGAGTTACTATTATTCTGCTTACATTATTATCACTGTTGTTATGGTTCTTACTTGTGTGGCTGTTGTTATGTTCTAGTCTGCACTGGAAAGATGGGATCACATTGGGAAGTGAATATAAGAACAAATTGTAGTAGGAAGCAGTTATTGCAATACAGTGCGCCTGTGCCATACGTGGGTACACTATATGAGGCTTCTGTCTTACATGGAAGCTGTGTCCCAATCAAAATAATGGCACGCGCGCCCATGGCACACACACTACCCTGAGCTGCGAGAACACATGCCCATTGTTTTTAATGGGGTGCAAGCATACATGGATTTCCCCTTACGCGGTGGGATCTGGAACTGATCCCTCGCGTAAGGGGAGGGCACGCTGTATCTTAACTCTCCTATCAAGAGAATGTAATCCTACCAAGAAGTTGTCTACAATGAACCCTTGTATTTCCTTTTTAATTACATTTCAATATGAGAAATCTGATCAATTGGACTGAGCCTGTTGACTGGCATAAAATGAGCTAAAGTTGAAGGAAGAAGAGGGCCAGTCCATGTAAGAGAAAACAGTATCCTCTAGTGGAAACAGAAGGATAATGAAAGTTTAGCTTTAAACCATCCTCCTTCCTTGTAAGCAGTCCAAAAACATCTGGAGGGCACTTAACTATATGATGAGTCCAGACCACAAGGACACATACAAAGACATTCTGAGGGCTGTGGTTTGCTTGATTAGATCAATCCATCTATAATGTGGTCTTCTTCCTTACCTACTGCATTAGTTTTCCCCCAGCATTATATTTTCCAATAACTCCTGTTGTCTCATGATATGTCCAAAGTACAACAGCCTCATTGATTCATTTTGGCTTCCAGTGAGAGTTGGGTGAGAGTTTATTGTTCTGTGACCCATTTATTTCCAGGCAGAATGATGGCAAAACAATATACAGTGTGCCCTTGCTTTACGCAGGGGATCTATTCCGGACTCCCCCACGTAAAGCAAATTCCGCATATGCTTGAGCCCCATTTAAATGATGGGACACACCGCCCCTTCTTCCCTGCACGGCGGGTGCACTGTATTCTAATTATTTCTGCTTAAATTTTCAATGTATTGCTGTCCTTGGAATAAGTCAGGCTTAATATTTAAATACACAAATACAGTGTGCAGCAATTAGAATACTGTAACTACCATCCTTTGTAAGTATATTTCATGTGATATATACATATCTATAGATGCTTCATTATAGATAAATTTGATAATAAAATGTTCCCTACATTAATGTGTGTGTGTGTGTAGAAAAAGGAGGGTAGGTAAGGGGTTTTTTTAGCTTCAAAAAATTAAGCATGAAAAAAGTAACACAGATTCAAAGCTTTATTGTGTTCTATAGCTCACAGCTTACAGGACATGAAGAATTTTCCATTAACAGACCTATTCTACAATAATGAAAATTCTTCAGCATGTCAGAAAATCTGGGCTCATTAATACAAATTAGTAAACCACAACACAAAGACGACCATTTCACTCATGTCACTTCTTACACTGTTGACGTTTAATGGAAAATAGAGTATATGCTTCATGCCGGAATGGAAAATGATATGCATCTCTGTATTTTTTAAAAAATCAATACTATCATTAAGTGTGTGTTTTGACTTACTATGAGCACTAAAAATATGTTGGTTTTCCTGATTTCCATATATGTGTGTGATCCATTTGATTCTTCTGAATCACTTAGTGGCTTTCAGTATCATTGACCATCCTAGCATTCTCAGTTTCCAGGAACCCAGGCTGTCCTAGGCTGGATTTTTTTTTGACAGCTGATTATTAGGATTGATAAAACAAAGCAATTCTGCATATTTTCTGTGTTAAACTGAGGAACTCATAAGGCTGCCAAGATGGATGACATTAAAAAGGGACTAGATAAATTCATGGAGGAATTTATGGCTATATCATCTCTGATTTCAGAGTCAATATGCCTCTTCAACAATTCATTCATTCATTATTTATGTATTTTATTTATATCCAATTTTTCTCCTGAAATGGGACACAAGGCAGCTTACAACAAAGATACAGCAAGATAAAAGTCTAAAAACCTGATAACTGAGGTGGAATCATATTATCCTTAATAGTTATTATTATTATTATTATTATTATTATTATTATTATTATTATTATTATTAACTTTTATTTATAAAGCGCTATAAATTTACACAGCGCTGCACATACAATCTTTTTAATTGGACAGTTCCCTGCCCTCAGGCTTACAATCTAAAAAGACACGACACAAAAGGAGAAGTACCTCCGGACCTGACCCTATTTCTAGAATTTCAAGTACCAATGCAGTGGCTTTTTTCTAGCCTTGGTTGACAAACCAATTATATCAATACCTGAAACATAATGATAGCTGGACACTATCCATTTATCACGCAAAGTGATCTTATAGCACCTTTGAGACTAACTGTGTGAAAGAAATTGTAGCATAAGCTTTTGTAGACTTGGTCTATCTTCAGATGCATGAAGTGAAGTGTTGCCCAGGAAGGACCTTTTTGATCAGTCTATATGAATAGCCAGAAATGCAAAACTTTTGGTTCTAGTGATGTTGCTCAGTTTTAACTAGGGACATTGAGGGACAAAGGCATGGGGGAAAGATGTTGCCTAAGGCCAGGGTGGGCAGATGGCCATATGAACAGTGGAAGGAGTTTTGGAATGCAGTGTGTTATGCTGGCTGATAACCAGAAAGGAGATGTGATAAACTGGCCAAGAACACCTTCAGCAGCCTGGGGTGTTAACCAGTATTATAATATGTGCCAGGAAGCCATTGTCTCTGTTCAACACACTGTTGATGGATTGAAGTTTGTGGATATTTTCTAATTCAGTTCTTTCTCTTTCCAAACTTCCTTTGTAGTTTTGTTGTTGTTGTTCAAGGATTGCTGTCCTGAGATCAGAGACTGAATGCCCAGGAAGGTTGAAGTGCTCTGCATTCCTAATATCTGATTTGTGTCACTTAGCCTCTGGGGTAGAGACTCACCTGTCTGCCCAGTGCAAACTGCTAAAGGGCATTGTTAACAGAGAATGGCATCTATCACATTAGAGAAAAGTTTCAGCTTTGCTAGTTTCAGCTTATGAAACATTCTCTCTGGGAGCCGCCTTAGAACCCACTGTAGTAGAAAGGTGGCATACAAATTAAATAAATAAATAAATAGCTGGTCTAGCCACTGACCCATAAGAATTCCATTAAGATTTCAAATTTATTAATGGTGTTTTATTGGAAAACTTACATAAGATGCTGAGATTTTTGTGTTATAGCCCCAGAACTTTGTAATGTCCTTTTATAGAAGATTCACATGGCCACTTATCTCCTGTTATTTCAGATGCAGATAAAACCCTTTTTCTGCTGCGATTTTGAAAGCTGAGTCTGCTACCAGTTTTTCTTAAATGTTCTGTGGTTTACTTACTGCCTTTACTTGGATCAATTTGTTTTTAACTATATTTTAGTTTTATAGTGTACACTGGTTTGGAGAATCCAACCAAAAGATGTATAAAACTACTTATATAAAACCAATCCACATCCATACACAATAGGTTTATTTTGACAATCCTAGGCCTGGTACAGATGGGCACATTGTGACGATACTAGGGCTCGATAGGGCTGGGTGTCCAGACACGCTCAGCCCTAGTGACATCACCTGGTGGGCGCCACAACTGCATCGCAGCCCTTATGACGCTGCAAAAAAGGAGCTGCTTAGAGCGGTTCCTTTTTGACTGCGCATCTGCGGATGCTGCTGCACAGCTGCACAGCAAAAAGGAGTGGCATTTTGCTGCCTGTATGTACTGGGCCCTACTACACAGGCCTACTCAGAAGCGAGTACCACTGAATTCAATCACGCCCTTGGGCTCTAACTCTTAGACAAGTAGTTACAGGGCTGCAACCTGAAAAATGTTCAGTATGTGTGGCTTTCTCAATGTTTTTAATTAGTTTACCATTTTAACAAATATGTGACACAAAGACTACAGCTGTATTGTTTTGCTTCTGTAATAGTGTCTGTAAAGGCATCATTTTTCAAAGGCATTCTTCAGCTTTTGAACAAAATTTCCAGAAGGACTAGTAACAATATGAAGCGAGGAAAGACAAAGAATACTTAGAGGCCTACACAAATTAATGTTAGAGGAAATTCTCACAAGACAGTTTCAGATATCATCAAAATCATACTAAACTGTTCATATGCCAGCTAAACTCTAGGGCTTAATCTTGGTTAAGGATTAAAGGTGCATGGTGCATCTACACTGTAGAAATAATGCACTTTAAGCACTGTAGCACCATCTCATGGAATCAAAGAATTTGTAGTTTTCCAAGGTCTTTAGCTTTCTCTGCCAAAGAGTGCCTGTGCCTCACCAAACTACAAATCCCAGGATTCTGTAGGATGGATCCATGGTAGTTAAAGTGGTGTCAAACTGCATTATTTCTACAGTGTTGATGTAACTGACCAAACAATCAGGGCTGGAACAGATGAATAATGTCCCCCAGAGTGCTTTCCCTTGAATCATGAGAAATTACATCCAGTTTCATCATGTCTGTGACAAGAACTAACTAACTCTGATAAAGTTCCCATAA
>NC_056523.1:102031944-102098804 GCF_019175285.1 Sceloporus undulatus
GGATGTCAACCCCTGCTTCTTGGCCCTGCTCAAAATGGAGGACGTTGTGGGAAACCCCTCCTGGGGAGGCTCTGGAATGAAAGACAAGTCTTGGAAAAGGAGGACGTGTCTGCTCACCTTATTCCTAAGTCCTGATCCAAATGGAGGACATTGTGGAGAGAAAAATAAAAAACCCCTGGAGAGGAGTCTGAAATGAAATGCGGGGCAGGTCCTGGGAGAAGGAGGAGGAGGAGGAGGAGGTGTGGGGTGCCCTCTTGTTCTGCTCCAAAGGGAGGACACTAGGAAATCCTTCCTGACATGAAAGACCTGGGAAAGGAGGACGTGACTGGTCCCCTGGTTCTAAAGCCCTGCTCAAAAAAATCCTGGAGAGGAGGAGGCTGAAAGAAATGCAGGGCAGGAGAAGTGGGGTCCCCCCCCGTCCTTGAGTGCTGCTCAAAATGGAGGACATGGAGAGGGGCTGCACTGCAGGGCATGCAGAAGGAGGAGGAGGAGGAGGGGGGTAGTGGGGGGCGCCGGGAGGGGAGGGAAGCGGGGCAGGGTCCGCACTCACCCAGGAAGAGCCAGAGGGAGCCTCCGGAGACGAGGAAGAGGGTGAGCATGCCTGCTGGCGCCGGCTGCAGCATGGGCGGCTGCTGCTGCTGCTGCTGGAAGGCAGGCAGGAAGGCAGGCAGCGAGGAGGAGGAGGGCAGCGGCGGCGGCGGCGGCGGCGCCAGGGGGGCACTGCACCAAACTCACTGCAGCAGCAGCAGAGGAGCAGGAGCCAGTCACTCCAGCAGCAGCGGCAGCAGCAAGGAGCAGGAAGGAGGCTCAGCCCCGGCACCAGGGCCCTATTTTTAGCCCCAGCAGCAGGCGGAGAAGGAGGAGGAGAGGAGGGGCCCAGGCCGCCCCAGGACAGAGGAGGCTCCCGGGCCCCCTGACCTCCTGCTGCTGCTGGGGCCCCAGGGAAGACCCTGGCCCCCGCCTCACCCAGGGCCCCTCCTCCATGGCTGCCCTCTGCCCAGGGGGGCTCCAAAAGGCCCTCCGTCCTCAGCATCGCCAAGAAGCCCCCATTTGCATTTTGAGAGGGTTTGGCTTTTCGCTTTGATTTCACGCTGCTGGGGCCAATTTCGGCCTCAAGGAGAGAGAGATCAAAGCGCGTTTAAAGCACCCCGCAAACAGAGCGAAAGTGGCAGGGCTTATGCGCAAATGACTATCACACGCAATTGCGCAAATAAGGCGGTATCAGGAATGCATTGTCACTGAAATCCCAAAAGTAGAAAGATGTGTGTTAATGCTTCTTTGTGATCACTTTAATGGTGGGTTTTGTGCAACATCATGTGAAATCATTTTGTGTAATTACACAATTTTTCTGGAATATTCATGGAATAAACTACAGATCTCCTTTGTGTGATAAACCCCACGTTCCAAAATGTCCTCCATTCTCAGCATGACTAAGAAGGATGGATTTGCATTTTGATTTGAATGTTTTTAGTGTCTATTTTCTATCCAGGGGGGAATTCCAAAAGGTCCTCCATTCTGAGCTGCACTAAGACATTTATATTTATATGACTGTTTTCAGCTTTTCTTTGGTCATGTCCTCAGTTTTTCTTGAAGGTCCTCCATTTTACGGTGCTCGGTCCTCCTTTGTGGTGAGGACATCTGGTCACCCTGACTCCACTTTAACTGCCCTGGCTCTGTCCTATGGCATCCTGGGATGTGTACATTTGTGTGTTGGTGCAGCAGAGAGCTCTCTGGCACAGAGACGGCTAATTCAGGGTGCCCAGAGGTCCTCCTTTTCCAGGACACGTCCTGCATTTCTGCCTTCTGCCCAGGAGGAATTCCAAAATGTCCTCCATTTTGAGCAGGACTAAAGTCCAAAACATGCTGCAGAAATAGTCCACTTTGAGACTGCTTTCACTGGGAACTGTAATTTACTGTGGCACCAGGGCTCTCTGACAGAGAAGGCTAAATGTTCCACAAAACTACAATTCCCAGAATTCCCCAGCATTGAGCCAGAGCAGTGAAAGCGGTCTCAAACTGGATTATTTCTGCAGTGTGCTTTGGACCAAACAAAGCAGCATGAATTTATATTTCTATGAGTGTTTTTAGCTCTTGTTTTGTAGTGTCTCACATTTTTTTTGAAGACCCTACATTTTGGGGGTGTCTTGTCCTCCACTGAAGTTATGACATCTGGTCACCCTGCCAAAGCTACACATCCCAGCATTTTTCATGTTATTTATTTTATTTATTTTATTTTATTATTGTTATACTTTTTCTTCTTTTTATTAATAGATATTTTAATCTCTAATTTTAATTGTATTATGTTTAATTCTGTTTTAAGGGTAGATGTGAGATACAATATTGAATGTGGATATTTTAATGTGTTGTGAGCCACTTTGATTGTCTTGTCACAGAAAAGCGGGATAAAAATAAAAGTTTTATTTATTTATTTATTTATTATTATTATTATTATTATTATTTGTAGCTTTGAAAGTAAGCCAGGAATTCCAGAATATGGCATAGTAGAGCAGTTAAAGCAGCATCAAAGTGCATTGTTTCTGCAGTGCAGATGAGACCAGGATGTGAGAGAAGTGTGTGTGTTTATGGGAGGCGAGATGATTGCATCCACACTGCAGAAATAATCCAGGTTGACAATGCTTTAAGTAGTGCCAGCTTGAATTATTTCTGCAGTGTGGATACAGTCATCTTGCCTCCTCCTCCACACACAAGGATGAATGTTGTAAAATTTGGGGAAGTGTACTTTTGTGAGGTATTTGGCCTTCTGTGTCAGAGAGCTCTGGTTCCACAACAAGCTACAGTTACAGTTCCCAGAATTCCATAGCATTGAGTCATAGCAGTTGAAGTGGTGACAACCTGGATTATTTCTGTACTGTGGATGCAGCTGGATGGAACAAGCAAGTCATGGCCTATTTCTTTCTGGATTCACATTGCCTCCATTCCCCGGCTCAACGCAGCTCCCTCCAGCCCAGTCCTAAGCAGACAGAAGGAGAGGTGCCCAACTCAGAGAGGATCCAAAGTCTGAGTTTGATTTTTACAATGGCAGTGCTGGGGTTCACACATGACGTGGCCAGGTTTGCTAACCCAGAGTCAGTCCTGGCAAATGTTTCTCAGTGTGTCACGTTCATACATTACATTGTTGGGTGGTTACTTCCAACACGTCAGAGCCTATGAAACTGCAGTCCTATAAAGCAAGTCAGTGTTTGCCTCAAAAAATTCAATAGAAGATGAAAGAAGGACAGCCATTAGGCTCAGTGCTACAGTAGTATGATACGAAGGAGCCATCCACTACAGAAGTCACTGGTGCAAAATGAATGCAGCCCAGGGCTATTTATAAAAAGAAGATGGATTGGATGTTGTTAGTTCCACAGCCCCAGAGCTTGAGAGGTTCCTCATAGGACTACAGTTCTCAGAATCCCCCAAGCAACAGAGGTACTACACATGCCAGCTGGATGGGAAATAAAGCTCTGCTCTGCTTAGTGGTGATGGGAAGAGGGATGGTGCAGAACATCAGACACATCAGCACCATTCTTCTTCCATTGAGTCCCACCACCAAGGAGACCTGGCCATGGGAATGGTCACACAGGCACATCTAATTTCTTCCATGGAATTAATCTGTGCAAGGCCACAGGGCAACAGGAGGACAGCAGGTGTATCCACCTTCACCTCAGAGAGGCTATCAGATGACCAGGGGTCACAGACCTCCATATAGGCTGGATTCTGCAAATTTCCAAGAGCAGAGTATACCTTCAGCAGCCCTGAACCTGGGGCTCAACTGTACAGTCACTGCACTGAGATTGTTGGGAGACAAAGGAATTCAGACTGCTGAGCCTATCGATCCTTGGGGGAAGATTTGGAAGAAACAAGTTTGGGTTCTTCATTATTAATTTTCAATAATTCTGGAGCAATTTCTCTGGAGAGAGATCTCTCAAGGTTTAATTGCATACACTGAAGGTTGCAGAGAAAAGGCATAACGACATGTGCTAGGAATGGATAAGCAATGTCACGCAAAGAAGACAGCAGAATTTTAAATTGTTTTAACTGGTTTTAAATTTCTTTTAAGACTGATAAGTGGTTTAATGTGCTTTTTCAAATTATTGTGTGTTTTAAGTTGTTCTAAATTGATTTTATTGTACACTGCCCTGAAATGCTCAGATGCCAAGTGGAGCATAAATATTTAAATTGTTAAAAAAAGAGATAGTTTCTTGTCACTGCAACATTGCAGAAGTGAACTGGAGTTCCTGCTGCGAAATCTGTTCATGTTATATTAAGACTGTTTTGTCTCTTACTGCCTTTTCCCCTGCTCAGATTTATAAAATCCTCATTCCATGAACATTGCAAAATGAAGGTATGTCTTCATTTGTTGTTGTGTGCCTTTGAGTCATTTCCGACTTATGGCGATGCTTGCCAAGATTTGTTCCTGAGGAATGACAGACAAGCTACGAGATGCTGCAGCGGTTTTCTCTTGCCTGAGTCTACTGGGAAGGGCAAGATTCTGCTTTCCTCTCCTCTTTACCTACTGTGTTAATGGAGTACAAACTATTTTTGTACTTTGCACTTAGGGGCTGTACAGACAGCCCAAAAGGAGTGGCTCTGTGCCACCCCTGGATGCGTGAAGTTGGGGACGTGGCAACCGGACGCCACGTCTCCAACTGTCTGGGAAAAGAAGCCCCCAAAAGGAGCTTCTTTTGCCAGCACAACAGGAGTGCCATAAGGATTGCGTCACACCCTCAAGATGCTCCCCATACGCAGCACCGTTTGTGTGCCATGCATGAGCGACATCATGACACACCCTATGTAAATGGCAGCATGCCAAGATGGCACCCGCGGCACATGGTAGGGCTTGGAAGTGTGCAAACACTCTGCTCTAATGATCCCTAATTTCGGCCCCAGGCCGGTGCAAAGCACTGGTCTGTCCTGGGCCTTAGTTTGCACCAGTAGAAGTAAGATGAGGACAAAGGGGGAAAGTGGGAGGAGGAGAGGGAAACTGAGACATTTAAAAGCAGCTGGGGAAAGTGGGATGACAGAGGATTAGTTGGCACTGTACCTGCCAACTTGAGGCCTTTGAAAGTTATGTGTCTTTCATGTGGTTTAGTGTCTGGTGTGGCTCACCAGGACTGGGAAAAGTTGTGATATCTCCACTCATCTGTGAAGTTACTAAATGACCATCCTTGGATTAGTCACCAACTCTCAATCTCACAGCGCTGTCGTAAAGATCTCTGATTATTTAATAATTTATAATAATGTACATATCACCCTTCCTCATAGAAAGATCCAAGGACAGGTAACAATATGCAATATATTACAAAAGAAATTTAAAAATGCACACACAGCAGCTGTTCAAGATCAAGTATGTCATCTACAGTAGCTATCAAAAATCTTGCTGTAATATATAGCCCCAAGTGCCTAATCAAAGGCTTGTTGGAAAGAAGGGATATGGTGGAGAAGAGAATTGCTTAGGCCACTATGAACTCATTGGAAACAGGGTGGTATAGAACAGTAACAAATCAAGAAATATATACACAAGAAATTCGAATAAAAAAAAATATTCACTTGTATTTCATTCCACCTCAATATCTGTTATGGAAATTAAAAACCAATGATAACTTGACTGTGCTTATAACTCTTTTTGTTTGTTTTCTAATCCTGTTTTTGAAAACCAAACATTCTCACATGTCCAAAAATAGCACAAGGAAGGCTCGAAGGTGTTGTTAAGTGCCATGAATGGAAAAAGATGCTCTTAGCCTCTAGGGATGAAAAGCAAAATTATTGTTCAGACCATAGTAAGAAAGAGGTCTCTGAGCTATGAAGGCTAAAGAGATATCATCCACATGGGAAGTCAGAGCATCAGAACTGGATGTGCAGCACTCCTAATGTTTGACTGCAACTCACATTATCCCTTACTATGGCCTAGGCTGGTTGGGCTGATAGAAAGTGTAGTTCTGTGGCATCTGAAGGGCTATATGTTTTCCTAGTCCTGGATTAAAGCTAAGCTCCACCTTTAGACAAGTTACAAGACACAGCTGTACTACTTTAACATGCAGGAAGAAATTGCAGGTCTGAATGCTTCCCAGACAAGTTTGGCGGGAGATAACCCTTTATTTAGGACTGGTGTCAACAAGAAGGAAGATCTAGAGACCTGATGTAGTTACTTTACTGAAGCTACAGAATGAGTCTCACCAACACCAAATCTACAAATATTGGATATTACCAGTGCTTAGAGTAGCTACCTGGTAATCCTACACTGCCTGGGAATCCTACATTGCATTGAATACCATCACAGAAAGGAAAGTTACATATGTATGCTCTACCATTTGAAGCCATAGTTTTCCAAATTTGTTTCTTTAAGCATGGAAATAGTTCCACATTTACACTACTGTTGAATATTTGAGTTTAGGGAGCTCTGTGGTGATTCCTAATTACAATGCTGCTGGTGTCACAGCCATACCTTCTGTGACTGATTAATATATCTTGGGGTGGAGAATGTGTGGTTCTCCAGATATTAGGCTGTAATGCCCATCAGCCCTAGCCAGCAAAGTAAGATAGTAAAGGATGATGGAAGGTGCAGCTCAATGACATTTAAAGGTCCTCAAGTTGAGTGCTTTGATATCTAGGAATATGTGCCACAGTGCATGGTCTTCCTAGCAGTCTGAGAGGCCATCCTGTTCCCTTTCTGACCAGCCTGTTTCTCCCAAGAAGCAGAAGGGTACAAATGACATCCTGCTGAAAATGAGCCCTTAGTTGGTATGGTTTACATTTGAAATCGATCCAGGAAATCATATATATATGATTATATGCTATATATATAGCAAAGATGTTTGCCTCAGGTTCTGCGAAGAAATACTGTGGTTTCCAAAATCTCTTTTTTACTTTTTATAGTGTTTCTAATGTTTTTAATGCCCTATGGTGGGGACAGATGGGTGATAACGTACCTGGGCAGGTGGGAAGCCAGACCTCGGTAGTATCTTGGTGAAATGGTTGTAGCTACCTTGGTTACAGTTGCTATGGAAGGGAGGCTTCAGGCTAAGGGTTTGGAAATGAATTCTGAGACATAGCTATTGTAGCCTGGAATATCGGTATGCAAAGAGATCTTATAGCACCTTGGAGACTAACTTAGAGAAAGGTGTTGTAGCATAAGCTTTCATAGACTAGCTCAACTTCCTCAAATGTACATATACAAAAATGAGTTGAAAGAGAAGCCAATTTCATTTGGATTTATATATGCTCAAGCTAACACCATTTCCTTGCTGTCAAGCATCATTTAAAACTTTATTAAAAACTATGGCAAGGAATTCTATATATCCTAGCATCAAAATATCTCACATAGGATGGATTCTCCATATTTTGTCATACATGGTGCTAGATAAAATATCAGGTTTTACCATATTTAGGAGCAGTAGACTAAAACATACTGTTTTTTTACAAGTCCATTGTAAGCTTGGTCTGAATTTTACCATGATATCAAAGCCTCATAATAATATGCATGCACACCAATGGTTGCAGTTCATAGTTTTGTCCCAATGAACTTGTCACTCTGCCATTCTCTACACAGTCTTCAGTTGCTGACTTTCCTGCACCTATGTAGAACTAGTTCCCCGAAAAGAATCACAGTGGAAAACAAGCACAAACTTTGCCGGAAAAACTAGGAGTGACCGAATAACACCCATCTTAAAATCTCTTCACTGGCTGTGTATTAGTTTCCAGGCACAGTACAAGGTGATGGTTATAACCTTTAAAGCCCTACATGGCTTGGATCCAACCTATTTGAGGGATCGCCTGCTTCCATATAATCCACCCCGCACCCTCAGGTCCTCTGGGAGGAATTTATTTCAGCCTTTAAAAACCAGACTATCTGCTACCTCCCAGAGGGCCTTCTCTGCAATTGCTCCCAAACTATGGAATGGTCTGCCAGACGAGATCCGTCAAATTGCCATCTTAGGCCTGTTACAGACTGCCAAAATAAAGCTGCTTCGGGTCTCTTTGGAGGTATGCTGTTTAAATGATGCATGGGCCCTAAGAGTCCGGAGGTTGCGCCAAAGCCACACTACATTCCTAAGCACTGGAGTGCAGCTTTGGTGCAGCTTCCGGATTGTTAGGATGCATGCATCATTTAAACAGCATACCTCCAAAGAGACCCAAAACAGCTTTATTTGGGCAGTCTGTAACAGACAGCTTTAAAAAAGCTGTCAAGACGGATCTCTTCCGGCAGGCCTTTCCTGAATAAAAGTGCCTGGCCACAGAATGACTGCCCCTCACATCATGTATCAGCCCACCACTCTGTCCTCGCTGTATTTTTTATTGTGTTTTTAATAGATGTTTTAATTGTAATTTGTTTAATCCTGTTTTAAGGGGGGAATTTGCGACATAAATTTGTAAATGTGGATTTTAACATGTTGTAGCCACTTTGATTGTCTTGTCACAGAAAAGCGGGATATAAATAAAAGTTTTATTTATTATTATTTATTAACTGGCCCACCAAATGGAAACATAACTATCAAATCAATCCAGAAAACATATCCAGGGGTTGTCATCTTTACCCACTGAAGAAGCCTGAAGAACATGAGATATCCCAGCAGACTGTCCCCATCTTCAAAAAGGAAAAAAAGAGGATCCCAACAATTATCATCCAGTTAGTCTGACATCAATTCCAGGAAAGATTCTAGAGCAGATCATTAAACAGAGAATCTATGAACATTTCAAAGTGAACACATAATCACAAAAACTCAACATGAGTTTCTGAAAAACAAGCCATGTCAGACTAATCTGAGCTCTTTTTTTGATAAAATTACCAGCGTGGTAAATGAAGGGAATGCTGTGGATATAGCATATCTTGATTTCAGTAAGGCCTTTGACAAGGTTTCTCATGACATTCTTATGGGCTAAAATGTGGGCTTGATAATGCAACTGTTAAATGGATTTGCAATTGGTTGACTGGCCAAACCTAAAGCATACTCAGCAATGGCTCCTTTTCATCCTGGAGAGAGTGACCAATGGGGTGCCACAAGGTTCTGTCCTGGGCCCAGTGCTATTCAACATCTTTATCAACAACTTCAATGAAAGAATAGGGGACATGCTTATCAAATTTGCAGATGACACCTAATTAGGAGGAGTAGCTAATACCCCAGAGGACAAGATCAACATTCAAAATGACCTTAATAGATTAGAAAGCTAGGTCAAAGCTAACAAAATGAATTTCAACACAGGGAAATGTAAAGTACTGCACTAAGGGTGAAAAAATGAAATGCATAGATATGGAATGGGGACACTATTTGCTATCTGGTTTACTTAGCTGGTGACAAGGAGTCTTTAACAGTTGCAAATTCTTAGTGTTTTGGAGCTTGAGTGGACCTAAAAAGCATATTAAACAACAACAGAGAATATTTTAATTAAATCAATTAGTTTCACTTAAATCAAGGGAAACTTCAAAGCCCACAGCATATGTCAGCTTGTAGAACATTTTGAGGAGGCTCTTACACAGATGCAGGATTTTAACTGCCAAAAGGGCACAATAACATTTTGAAGTGTGCACTGTCTGCACTTGACAGAGCCTTCCTCTGCCTTCCTTTTAGGCTTCTAAAAGGTTCACATTGGCCTGTTACAGACGGGCCTTTTAGTACGGAGTCAGTCTGTATTAGGGTTAGGAAGGTGCGGTGCTTCCGCACCCCCCTAACCCTAGTACGGACTGAGTCTGTACAAAATGGCGGCGCCCCATCTACATGGGGGCCACCATGACGACATCACGAGCACGCCACCTCTATACGGGGTGGATGTGACGTCGTCGCTTCGCACCAGGGCGCTTAGTGTGCCTTTTGCGTGGAGCAGGAAGGAGCTCCGTTTTGGAGCTCCTTCCTGGTTTGCGTCGCTGCTTTGTGTCGCTGGGCACAGCCTTCAGATGGCTGCGCCCAGCGGTGCAAAGGAGAAAGGGGCCAAGCGGCCCCTTTCTCCTCCTCCCCGCCGCCGCGGGGTGTCCTTGGGGCTTGAAGCCCCAAGGACACCCCTTTCCAGGCTACGGGGAAGCAGCCTTTTGCCGCTTCCCCGCGGCCTGGAAAGCGGCGGATCGGGGCCTCAGCAGCTGCCGTTCTAGCCACTGAAGCCCTGATACCCACTTTTCGGCGGTCTGTAACACACCATTACTTCCCTGTTTCAAAAAAGAAAATACAAAGCCAAATATGTTGAACAGCTGCACAGAACGTTACAACTGGTGGTTTTCTACATGCTAAGCTTGTCTTCAATACTGTTATGGGAGAGATTCTGAATGAGACCAGTAGAAAAGACTTTTTTGTGGAATCAGTCAATTTGAGAGTTATTAACATTAAATTTCCAAGAATGCTGGTTGACAAAAAATAATGCATTCTTAGTAGGACACTGAAGGCAAAAGGGAAATACATTTGTGAAAGCAAGTTGCTCCCATTGGCTGATTCTGAGCTTGTATAGTAGCAGATACTCAAGAGTCTACCTCATTTACAAATTAGATTGCCTGTGAAACTGGGTTTTTTCGGGGTGGTGGTGGTGGTGTTGTCACAAACTTTATGAGATTTTTTCATGAAGAGAGAAAATTGTTGGGCAAATGTGCTGTGAACCAGGTCAATGGCAGCCTGATTCTACCTTGCTACCTTAGGGTGGGACCACAGTCAGTGCCAGAACACATTGTCACCATGCAAAAATTCCAGGTTTAGTCATCTTTGTCACCAGCTAAGTAAACCAGATAGCAAATAGTGGAAAAGACCTCTGCTGGAGATCCTGTAGAACTCCTGCCAGTCATAGTAGATAGTAGTAGACAAATAGTCTGAGTAAATACTGTGTAGTTAGTCCTGGTTAGTACTTGGCTAGGAGATGGCCAACAAATGCCCAGTGCTGTAGGCTATATTTCAGATGAAGGAACTGGAAAAACCATATCTGAGTATTCCTTGCCTAAGAAAACCCTATGAAATTAATGAGGTTGCCATGAGGTGATCAGTGACCTGAAGGCACCTCCCTCCCAAAAAATCTAGGTTCACAGTTATGTCACTAGAGGCCCAAGTAACATCCCAAACACATTGGAGAAACAATCCAGTTTGAGAGCGCTTTAACTGCCTTGACTCAGTGCTAGGGAATCCTGGGAGCTGTAGTTTATTGTGGCACCAGAGCTCTCTGACAGAGGAAGCTCAATGTCTCATAAAATTACAGTTTCCAGAATTCCCTAGCACAGAATTCTGGATGTTTTCCAGTTGAATTACAGTAATATGATACATGTGGTGCTTCCCTTGAAGTCTCAGAAGTCAAGTTCTGCTAAGAAGCTTTAATAATCAGATATAACTTCTGTGCCAAGGTTTGTGTGATAAACTGTAACTAAATATAGGAATTCTTGTGTGTGTGTGTGTCTTCTTCTTATGGACTCTCCATTGTGGACAACTCCTCCTACTCAAGGGATTTAAAAAAACAACTTTGAAAAAATACACTGAAATGGGATGTTCTTTTTATGCAATAATTTAATTACCCACATTTTATACTTCCAGGACAGGGGATGATAATTTTCTTAAGAACAGGAATAGATTTTATTTCATGAATAACGGGAAAATTCGTAATTGTATGGACAACCCAATCAACACCATTCAAATGTATTATTTGCCCATTTCTCCATGTGTACATAGGGAGGGATGGTATACATGGTTTCAGAGTTCCTCTGAAATAGTTTATTTTCTCTCTCTGAGGCAGAGTGGTTGGACTCCTTCCCTTTTCTCACATGTGCCAGGCAGCTAGACACATTCACTCTCTTCTTAACCCCCACCCCACCCCTAATTCTTCCATTCAAGATTTACTAGACAGGCAGCTTATACTGATTATGTGCAGAACAGGTCTTATAAACTCCACCATTTAAATGTAGCTAAACTTAAACTAAAAACACAAGTTAAATTAAAACTACACCTTATATACCTGCTAGAGCATGACACATACTACATCTTCTCACTAACTTAAGTGACAAAACTGTTTCCTAAAGGATTTTGCTAGTTGTTTCTGTTGTTGTTGTGTGCCTTCAAGTCATTTCCAACTTAAGGCAACTGCACAAGAATCAGCTGGCAGATCTAAACACAGCAGAGACTCAGGATGGCGGGTGGTGATGATGGGAGAGATAGTGCCTGTCACACCTCTGGAGATTAATAGTCAAACAGTGAACTCTCATAAACCAGCCATTTTTTTATCCTTCTCCTTTGATCTTGTCTATGCTGCCAAATTTCAGTTGAATCTGTTCAGCCATTTTTTAAAAAATGATAAGCCATGGAATCTACTTCCATCCCAAAGAACTGTATTTTGAGAATTATGTTCATTAGACCCAGCTTCAACACAGGGCTCTGTCTGTGCAACCCTGAAATGGAAGAACTCTGATTTCCCTTTCCATTTGAATCTCTGTCCATGGTGCTGGAAGAAACATTGGAACAAGTACTCAAGCTTTAGTCATGTTTCTAATCCTAACAAATGATGTTGCTGGAAGAAAGAAACAGGAAGCCATGTTGACAGTTTTACAAAATCCAAAATCCAAGCTGTGGTTAGCCTAATAAGGATAACACTAAAGTATGTTTTGGAGTTTAAATGAAGATGCCATTGAGGATTTACATAGTGGCTTTAGAGTGTTTAATACACTGGATCTCTATTATTAATGGCATACCTAGCCAATCTTTTATATTCATATTCACTATTAGATCCAGACAGGAAAAATGTGGTGTTGAAAGTTTAGCTGGGGAAGGTGGTGTAGAATTAAACTAGAAGAACCTTCACTTTTACTTGAACATCAGTTTGAAGGGTTGCTTTTTCTAATTGTGAGGCACCAACAAATACATATAGGGAAATAGGCAGTAGTGGTGTTCTCCATTCCTGAAAAAAGAATAGCATGCTTTTAACTATCTACGGTAGGGAGGACTGAATTCCCTTGTGGGTAACCTCTCAGAGGCTGCATACAGTGAGCTTGCCATTCATCTATGACTCAAGTGTCAGTGGATCACTTCCCATAATTGTCAACTGCAGAGTGTGTATGCAGCTGTGCTGACATGGCTGCACATATGTTGCCACCCATTGACTATAATGAGGCTTGAGCAGGTACATTTTTTCTCATCCCTGGGGGCTGCCGAACCAAAACCCCACGGATTGGAAGGGTGCACTGTACTGGGGTAAATTAAACCAGTGTACTAGTTTGAGTGCTAGACTATGACTCTGGAGACCATGTTTCAAATCTCTTGGTGACAGAAACTCATCTAGTGATCTTGGATAAATCACGCTCTCTCAGCTGCAGAGGAAGGCAAGGGCAAACTCCTTTGAATAAATCTTGCCAAGAAAACCCTGTAATAGGGTCACCATAGAGTTGGCATAGACTGGAAAATCACTTGAAGGTACACAGTAGCAATGACAGCTCAAAGCAGCGGCCCTTGGACTGGTGCCACTCCTGATCCAAGTTTCCAGGAAAGAAACAAACAGTTGTACTCAATGTGCACAAATATAGTTCTGGTCTCCCCCAATAGATATCCTGAGAAGCACTGGATTAAACTAAAGCCAAAAGTAAGCAAGTAGAAGATGAGGTCAACCACTCTTTCCCCCTCTGTTTCTGATATCACTCTCTCTCAGTTCCAAAATGTGTCTTATTTAAATTAATTATAAATAATTTTAAAATTCATATCCCACCTCTCTGTCATATACAACTGGGGTGGCTTACAAGTTAAAATTGTACAATCCCAAATCCCAGTATACCACCCTCCCCTAAAATGACAATTAAACAATTAACAATTTTAAAACATACCTTAAAATAAACAAATCAGACAATGGCTATAGCAGATTCAGATTGGTGATGGTTTCCGATTTGGTGGCTGGTTATCTATTTTCTCTCACTGCTGTCCCATTTCTCTCACCCTCTATCTCCCTCCCCCACTTCTCTAAACAATGAAAATAACCCCACTGCTATAATAATTAGATTTTTGGAAGTTAGAGGGTTACATTAGCTTTTTTTAAAAAAGAGCTGGCTTTCCATACACAAGGAATATCTTCCACAGTGGTTCAGTGTTTGTGCAAATGAGACCACCCTTCCCTTTCCAACCATGATTTCTGCACCAATCACCTTTCCACAGAAATTTGACTTACGGGAGGTAAAGCTACACAGGGGAGATTTTTTTTAAGGCAAAACAGTTCTAAGAACAGGGAACACACAGCTGCCATGAATTCTGTGCATCAGATCAGGTCCAATCTACTCAATCCCAAATACTCAGACCTTAAGAGAATAAATTCTCTTTCTCTCTTGGTAGCACTCAGGCCTTTCCTGTATAGCAAGGCTATCCCCTTGGGCTTGGCTTTTACAGTGATCTGTCATTGCTGGATGTGGCATCCCATTGCTATTTCTTTGCAGTCGCTGTAGTGACCTACAAATCCAGCAGGCTGGGGTAATAGGTCTAAGGTTTTCTCTACCACACTATTTTGATTCTTTTTTTTTTTTAAAAAAGCCATCAGAGTCTTCTCATTTCCCCCTTTTCACTCAGTTAAGTCAGGGAGAAAAAAGTAGCCCTCTAATGAGTTTGTAAATAAATTAAGATTGGAGATTGGAGCAGGACAGAACAGCTGTGAAGTCACTTGAGGCAAAGGGAAGACCATATAATCCTCAATGGCTTATAGGTCAAATAGATTTCTTTTCTTTTTAAAAAAATTATATGAGATCTTGTTGAACTATTGGCTTTGGCTAAGGTTTTGTTTACAGCATACAAAAATGCACTGTTTAAAAAGCAGATATTGGATCCATTAACAGAGGAAATCCAAAATTTTAAAAGAGCCTGTGTGCTGTCCTTTCATGCCAAAAGTTTCAGGGAGGGGAGGGGTACATAACTTAACGAATGCTTATCTGCTGCTGAAAGCTGATTGCAAATCAGATCCAAGGATATTTGTAAAGAAAGCCTCCAGTAAGATTGCTCACATACTTTCATTAGCACAAATGGTTTCTCAGTTTGCAGGAGCTGATTCAAGGATGTGGCTTATGCTGAGGCAGATCATTGGCGGGTTACAAACCGCCATAAAGTACGCGCTCCGCGTGTACTAGGGTTAGGAAGGACCGTATTAGGGTTAGGAAGGTTCTTACCTTCCTGACGGCCCTTCCTCCCAGTACGTGCAGAGCGCGTACTTTTTTGCGGTGCCCATCCACATGGGCGCCGCCATTTTGACGTACTGGACGCTGTGCGTCCAGACGTGTCGCGGCGGAAGTGACGTCGCGAGGGCGCACTCCACCCCTCGTGGCGCCACTTCCGCGTTCAAAAAAGGAGCGGCATTTCGCCGCTCCTTTTTTGCTGCGCAGGGAAGCCTCGCGGTCTGGCAGCTGGGGCTTCCCTACGCAACGAATGGCGGCGGCGGGAAAACGGCCCCTTGAGGGCCGTTTGTAACCCGCCATGGATTTGTCTGACTTAGTACTTCCTGCTTTGCAAGAAGGGCATCAAGATATCAGGCAGGAGTCTAGGAAATCTCCACTTGAAATTCTTTCAATTGGAAATATTAGGCCTGTTACAGACTGCCAAAATAAAGCTGCTTCGGGGTCTCTTTGGAGGTATGCTATTTAAATGATGCATGCATCCTAAGAATCCGGAAGCTGCACCAAAGCTGCACTCCAGTGCTTAGGAATGCTTTGGCGCAACCTCCGGACTCTTAGGACCCATGCATCATTTAAATAGCATACCTCCAAAGAGACCCGAAGCAGCTTTATTTTGGCAGTCTGTAACAGGCCTTAGTGAACTTTAAACCTTGAACTTGATACTGAAAGCATTTGCCTGAACACAGAACAAGGGCCATGTCAATGAAATCTGTTGTTGTTGTTGTTGTGTACCTTCAAGTCATTTACAACTTATGGCAACCCTAAGGTGAACCTACTACAGGGTTTTATGAGGGTTGAGAGTATGTGCCTCAGCCAGGTTCACTTAGTGAGTTTTGATGACTGAATGGGGATTCAAACCCTATTTTCTAGAGTCTTAATCCAACACTCAAACCACTATACAATGCTGCAACCTCTTACTGGACTACCCCCCCCCCCCCGTTGTCATTAATATGACTACCAGAACTTGAGGGGTTTTGTAACTTCAGCCACACATTGGACAGAACTGGATAAAAATACCCACCATATCTAATTTTGGCACATGTTGAAATGGCTGAGGGTAGATAGAACCTCTGCAGAAATACTTCATAGAATGGGCTCTCCAGAAGAAGAAAATACTTCTAGCCACAGACTGTGTTTTTGCAAGACAGCATCATCATACAATTTGTCATTAGGACTCTAGCAAAACCTGAATTTTGTAAGCACATCTTTTCCCCCACTGCATGAGAGAGACACTGGACTGTTCTCTGTATACATGGATTACTGTTCCTAGCTGCATTTTAAGGATTTAAAATACATATATGAACTGTACCTATATAGTTTAATCAACTGGAAATGGGATATTAATGTAATAAATAATCAACTGTTTGTAGAGTTCATTAAATACAGTGGGCCCTTCGTATCCAATGGGGTTTGGTTCCAGGGGCACTCATGGATACTAAAATCTGTGGATGCTTGAGTCCTATTAAGTACAATGGCATAGTACAATAGTGCCCCTTATATAAAATCAAGGTTTGATTTTTTGAGAATATATATATATATATATATATATATATATATATATTCCAAAAAGCAAACCTTATTTTTGCTGAGAGAGAGAGAGAGAGAGAGAGAGAGAGAGAGAGAGAGAGAGAGAATATGTTCAAACTGTGGATGTTTGAATCTTTGGATAAAGAATCCATGGCTATGGCAGGCCAACTGTAAATAAATAACCAATCACACAAGTAGCAATGAGCTCATTGCAGTTCCACATTGTTCTAAAGTCAAAGGATGAAGCACATGCTAATTGTTAGTGCCAAATGATTATTTTAGGATATATTTATGTCTGCTGTTTGCATTGTGTTAACACTTCTGTTGAGCTCCAACTCTGTGTACACATTACGAAATACTGAATTATTAATCCAAAAACATATGGATTATTATATAATGCATCAGACATGTCTACTTCTTCAAGTGGTAAGATTTTTTACCATCTTTGTGAGTAAAGCATGCTGAAATCTGCTTTTGTTATATTTCTTTACAAATACAGTGGGACCTTGGTATCCACCGGGAATCCGTTCTGGACCCTCTCCCCCATGGATATCAAAATTCATAGGTGCTCAAATCCACCATTGTCCCAAGTGGTAGCATGTGCACACAGCCATGCCACCAGTGAGGACAATGGGACTTCAGATGAAATCCCGTTGACCTGAATGGCAATGTGGCTGCTGGAACGCCCCACCACTGGGGACAACGGGGGCTGTCTCTAATGGGGGCACGATCATGTGCCCATGCCACCACTGGGGCCAACCAGAGGCTTGCTATTCATGGGTGCTGAAATCCGCAGATGGGAAGTCCACGAATAAGGAGGCCACTGACTGAAGAAGCCCTGGCAGGCACCCAAAGAAAAGGTTATCTTGAAAGCAAAATTAATTTCCCCCAAAACACAAAGGGTTGCTTCCCACTGAACCTTAAGAATTTCCTTTACCTCATTGATGCAAAGTTTTCGGTCAAACTAGATGTTTAGGATAATATGCTTTTCCTACTATCAACCCATTTCCTTTTCCACAGTGAGTTTTCCTTCAGTAATCAGACTGGCAAATTAAACACATGTTTATCTGTCAGTAGCTAATCACAAAACAATGCACACTCAATTTAACATACCTTATTAACATAGGGAAGTTAATATACCAAGAAAAATCACATGTTATGAAAAAGAGATATCTTTTACTATGTGGGGTGTATCTCTGCAAAACTAGGGTCTAGTTTGCTCCGCTGTCTCCTTAGCTGGTCACATTCCACCTGTCAATTATTTGCTTGAGGCTTCATCCAAATAGGCCTTGTAGAAGCTAGTAGCAACCCAGTACAAGAGCCATCAATGATATTTTAAGCATTTCACATCTCACTACAGTAATGAAAATATTGGTTCTGTACATACCTCTTAGTAAGTCCAGGCTGGCGGTGGCCTAATTGCCTCCAGAGGGAAGCTGCAGCCACCAAACCGCACGGCTTCACTCAGGAAGAAAAAGAACCCGGAAAAAACAGGTTCATTCTCTGCTGCCATAGTTACGTTGCAAGTGCACCAATGGCGCACTCATGATATAACTGGCATTGTGCAATGTGAGGACGCTATGTGTTTGTTACATCACAATGGCGGTGCCTGTGTACACAGGGTGCCGCCATTGCAACGCCACCGGCGCGTATTAGGGTTAGGGACCGTGTGGTTGCCGTGCAGTCCCTAACCCTAAAATTAGTGCAGGTACGCCGCTTGTTGGCGGTATGTACCATGCCATTAACTCCCCCATAGACTACCTGCAGTACTCTCTTTGACCATTGGTAGTATGTAGATCACAGATTAGGAATCACTGACCTAGCCATCACTGCCCATTGGGAGAATATCTTTAGTTGTTGGCTTCTTAGAAACTGTTAACCTGTTGCTCCATTTGTGCCTAAGTACGTTAGTCAATGTGTCGATCAGTAAATGGACTGCTGTCAGAAATTGCTCAGGGCTGAGGTACAGAAAGGCATCTTCTTCAAGGAAGAACATTCCAGATTTCATCTTGCTTCACCACATAGATTAACTCCTCCTGGGCAGGATGAAGAAAAAAAAGGACTTTGTTGTAATTATCTGTTTAATATTCATTTTTTGTCCTATATATTGTCTGGTCTTGTAGAATGGCAGATAATTACATATTTTGAGATCAGTATCTGTAGTACAGTATTAGAGCTTTTCAAAGTAATGCTGAACAATGAGAATTTTAGCAAATGTAAAAGTGGCTTGCTAGATTCAAATAAACTTTCTCTTTTACAAAATAAAGAATTGGATGACTTGGGAATGTTCTCTCTTGTGGGATATTTTTAGCATTGTTTTGACAAGATGGATTCTCAGCTGTTTCTGCTGAAGTCCAGTACAAAATGCAGTCTCTGGGGTTTTGAGATAATGGGAACATTTTATAATATATTAGAGGTTTCAGTAGTTAGCCATTGTGACAAAGGATAAATCTAATTGTTAGAATAGAGACATTGAATCAGTTGAACTTACATAAGTGTCAGTTTCCCAAGTTTCCATATATCTCAAGGCTCTGCTCTGGTTAAATATTTGGGGTGGAGACTGCCATGGTTGCCTTAGCTGACGACCTTCATCTGGGCATCGACAGGGGTAGTGTGACCCTGTTGGTGCTACTGGACCTCTCAGCGGCATTTGACACTATAGATCATGACATCCTCGTGAATCTCCTGAGCAGGTTAGGAATAAGAGGCACTGCACTTCTGTGGTTCCGTTCCTTCTTCTTGGGCAGATTCCAGAGGGTGGTGCTTGGGGACAGTTGCTCGGCAAGGAAGGAGCTTAATTGTGGTGTCCCACAAGGCGCCATTCTGTCCCCGATGCTTTTCAACATTTACATGAAGCCGCTGGGAGAGATCATCTGGAGGCATGGGGCAGGGTGTTATCAGTACCCTCATGACACCCCGATGGTACATCCAGAAGAGACCATATAACACCAGTCCTAAGAACACTTCACTGGCTGCCCATCAGTTTCTGGGCTGAGTACAAGGTGTTGGTTATTACCTTTAAAGCCCTAAATGGCTTGGGTCGAAGCTATCTTCAGGACCACCTCCTTCCATATAATCCTCCCAGCACACTTAGATCCTTGAGGACCTTTTCAGCTATTGCACCCAGTTTGTGGAATGGCCTGCTGGACGAGATCTGTCATATTACCACCCTAAACAGCTTTTAAAAAAGCTATAAAGATGGATCTCTTCTGGCAGGCCTTTCCTGAATAGTTTTCCGGCTATCAGAAGGAAAATCTAATTGCTGACCTCTGACTTCACCATAGTTTATTGTATTGTATTGTATTTAGTATGCTTTATGCTTTAAATTCTACATTGTTTAATTGTATTTTAAGGGGGGTGGGTGGGTTGAAGTTTCGGACTGTATATTTTAATCATGTAAGCCGATTGCATTTTGTAGAGAGGCGGGATATAAATTATTATTATTATTATTATTATTATTATTATTATTATTATTATTATATAATTATTATTGCCTGTTGGTGGAGTATTTGGTTAACCACTGCTCTGTAGATTTAGGCCACAGAAGGTCTTAATTGCAAAGCCATTTCAATGTGCCAGAACAAATGCAATATTTGTTTATGTTCACCAACTGATAACAGGATAGAAGTACTTGACCTTCAGTGCCAAGAGATGGTACCTGATCCTAAAGTCTATTGTGTAACAACAACAACAACTACTACTACTACTATGCTGGATTAATAGGCTTATTGAATTTGTCTATACTAGTTTCTTAATTCCAGAACATATGGACAGTACACTCAGCCCTTTCATCGAGATGATGTCCCAAGTGATGAATCTACTTCTGGATTTTGTTTCAGGGAGGCCAATATGTTGTCAAATATGTCACCAACCTTACTTCATAAAACAATATGCTTATATAAGATTTATTCACAAGTAGGGATGCTCACTTGTGTTTTAAAGAGGCATCCAGTCACAAGTGAATTATTTGCAAGTTGTCATGTCAGACTCATACAACTTTTTTGTTCTGTTTCCAAAGGTTCCCCAGGCTTCCTGCAGACTTTCACACACTCTATAGGCACCTCTAATATTGCCCGGCCTAAGACTACCTGCCTTTTCTTCACTTGTGTTTCTTCCTCCATGTCATTCCCTATCCATGGGTTTCCATGTCACCAGAAAATCAGTCCCTTCTTTTCTTTTAATATTCAAGTTTCTCCCTAAAACATCTGATCACCTTTGGTGTATTCTGATCAACTCTCCTATTTTACCTTTTCCTCTCTAACTAACCTAGGGGCTACATAGGGATCATAAGTACACAATAGTCACAAGTGACTAGGTCACACATTCCTAACCACCCTCATCTGGAATACTCTTTCACTAAGGGCTCAACCAGAACCTGATGTAGATAGCTCTGTGTGGTTAAATATGTAACTGACTGAATCACAAATAAGTGGTACGTATGTGAAAGATTGCTCTGATTTTAGCAACCTGAGCATCAAATCTGATGACTTATACTGAAGGACATGATAATAGGCTAATATTCAACCAAGAGCTTCTGCTGTTGGCAATGCTTCTATTAACAGCGGGTCCTGCCTTTGGTGATGCCGCTTCTGGCTGCTGGGACTTACAGTCCAATAACATCTGGTGGGCCATGTGATTACCATCCATCCATACCTTGAAACTTATTCCAGAGGGCTAGGAAATCTTCTGGAGCCAGTTTCCAGGCTGCAGGATTAAATTTTCTATGTGAGAAAACTCTTTGGAGGAGTTCATAGACTAAGGAGCTTATCACACAAGGAAAGAAAGCGGACATTCACTTGGATAGTAGCACCTTCCCACTTGCCTTACCGCATGGCGTTGTAGTTCTTCAATTCTTTTCACACAGGAGATGGTTGTAAAAGCGAGCCTTTTCTTGAATGGGGTTTTCTAGCTAGAAAAGAAGACTCACTTTTACAACCATCTCCTACGGGAAGTACTACAACGTCATATGGTGAGGCATGTGTGCTACTATCTTGCTTTCCTTTTGCAAGAAGCCCCTAAATAAACTTAGTTATGAACTGAGTGAGCTTGAATACTCCTTCTGCCACCTGGTGGTCATTTGGAAAATTGTTTTTTATGAAGAAGAGGCAGAGGGAACATTTGAGTTTAGGAATATCATGGGAGCTTGTACTTATTTAGGATTCTTTCTTACTAGGTGTTGCACATTCAATTTTTATTGTCTTTGAGATTTCAAACAAAATGAAGCAGGCAGTGCTTAAGTGAAGTATGAACACAGGCAATAAATGTAAAGGGCTGGATTGTATTTGTTTTTGGAGAATATGGGCACTTCAATTATATTACTGGAAATTTGAAAATTTTGGAAATAACAAAATTGAAGAATTGAATAAAAATGTATCTGAATTATTGTATAAGTGGGGGAGGTTTTGAATGATGGTATTATATGACTAAAGATTATTACTGTTCATTAGGATAAAAGGAAAATAATTAATAATGTTTTATTTTTAAGGATACATGAGTGAAATATGTAGTGATAATCTAATGTAACTGACTTTTTGAAAAAGAATGAGGGTAGTTTGAAGAGTGTTTATTTATTAATTAACATGAGTTATTTACATAGATGAAGTGTAATTGGCCCAGTACATACTGCCCTGAAAGGGCGGGCTGTAGGAGGCCAGTTTTCCTGCGGAGGGATGCCGCAGGAGCCAAACTGCGCGATGTCCCTCCACCCAAAAAAGAACCCAGAAAAACCGGGTTCTTCTTGGGATGCCACACGCACATGAAGAGTGTGCCATTGGTGCACTCGTGACATAAGCGATGCACAGCGACATCTATACGCTGCGTGTCGCTTATGCCACAATGGTGGCCCCCATATGGATGGAAGACCGCCATTACACTGCCGCCATGGCCTCCTAGGATTAGGGAGCATGCAGTTGGTGCATGGCCCCTAACCCTAGAATTGCTGCCTGGATGCCGCTTCTTGGTGGTATGTACTGGGCCATTAATAGTTTGAAGAAAGAGGGGTGGAAATTAAGGACTCAGTTATACCTGCAGTGAAGATAGTTGAATGTCATCTTTCCCCACTGTTAGTTGTTACTTTTTGTGTGTATAGTCTTGTCTTTTGTGGATTTGTAGTTTGTTTCTATTATTTGTATTATTCTGTTATTTATTTTATGTGGCTTTTATTCAACAAAAATAATCTTAGACAATAAAATCGTAGTTAATACATAACTAATAAATGGTTCTTGAAACAGTATGAGCGCCATTAACCCATTCATCAGTCTCTTTATTAGGTATATATCCAAATGACATATCTATGGAGTAATCTACTGTATAGTTGTGGTACATGGTCTTGAACTGTGCTGGTGCAGCAGAATTCAAACCATTCTCATGATCCAAAAATGTTGTACTACTAGGGCTTGTGCTCTTTGCTTTCTCACAAAATGTCTGTTAGTGAACTGCTGTTTGGCCTAGTTGGTGTTAGCCTATGGATTTCTGCAATGCTCTTAATGCTCCTTTATGCCTTTAAACATATACAGGAAGCCACTCGGGTATGTGCCACTATGTAGATGATATTCACCTCTTTCTCTTTTTGACAACTGATGCTGGAGGAATTCTGAAGCACTGTTTGGGTGAAGAGAGGAATTGGATATAGATTAGTAAACTGAGCCTCAATTCAAACAAGTCAAAAGGAAAGCCAACCTGTGACTGGGATTACAACCTGGTCTGGATTAGGACGTATTCCCTCTGAAAGCCCCAGTTCACAGTTTGACGGTGCTCTTGGAGATAGAACTGCTCCTAGAAGGTCATGTGGCTACTGTGACCAGCAGTTCCTTTGCTTAGCTTGTCTGGTGCACCATCTACACCCTTTCCTAAATAGTGGATTTGGCTATAATTGTTAATATCTTTATTACTCTGCCCCTCCCCCCAGTTATATTATTGTAATGTGCTTTATATTGGGCTGCCCTTGAAGTATGTTTAGAAGTTATACCTATGGGCAAAATGTGGCAGCAAGCTAGCATATATCACCTACCTTGTACCAACCATACTGGCATCAAATTTGCTTTGGACCTCTGTTGTGGTTTTGATGTTACAAAGCTTAAATGGCTTGAGGTGAGGATGCCTGGAAGCCTGCCTCCTCCCATTTGAGTTCCATCACCCTAACTAGCTCAGTTGCTAAGCACATGAGACAGGAGTTTCTCTCTAGGAATCCACAAGGTTGTCCAGGGGAACCTAGGCAAGCTCCATCGCCATTTCGCTTCTTGTAGGCTTCCATGTGTCCTTTAGTCCTTAAAAACCAAACTTCTTGTGCTGTGTGATTTTTTTAAAAAAAGTTTAAACCTATTTAAAGAATAAAAAGGAAATTGTCAAGAGCCACGAGGAGGACTCTGTTAGCACCTTTAAGAGTAACTTAGCATGATTTTTTGTGGCTATCAATTCACTTCCTCAAATGGAATATAGTATTAAAGACAAAGGTACTATGGAATATTTCTAATAGAGCAAGTCATGTTCCCATACTTTTTGGGAAAGGAATGCTTCTGCCAAGGCTTTGGCTATCTTTAGTTTTTGACTTGAAGCACAGAAAACTTCCCCTAGAGGGCCCTCTTTGGCTGTGTGGATGCATTCAGAGTTCAGCTCTTCAGAAATATGACAGTGACATCACATAGTAGGGCTATGGTTGTCTCCATATACATGCACTTTCCTCCTGTCCTGCAATGGTCTGTGGGGAAATATGTTTTGCAGGTTCTCCCTGCTACTTAATAGTACCAACTTGATGGCAACCAGGGTCCCAGCAGAAGAAGTTAATGCTTAACACTTTAATTACAGTTTAAAGATATTAAAACTACGAGGTGTATATAAAGGTTTCCCCTTAAAATGAATATCTAGTCGTAACTGACTGGAGGGGCCGGTGCTAATCTTCGTTACTAAGCAGAAGAGCCAGCGTTGTCCAAAGACGACTCCAGTGGTCATGTGCCCAGCATGACTGCATGGAACGCTGTTACCTTCCCACTGAACTGGTACCTATTTCATTTTGTCCACACTCTGATGTTATTAGAACACATTTGTCTTGCTTTGTGTCTGTGAAATGTTTGAGAGTATGAATCTGGGTTTATAGTTTGATGTTATAGTTCGGATTTCTACTGATTCTCTCCCCCCCTCCCCCAAATTTATGTTCTCCTTTCAATGGTCTGTCAGCATCCTGGGGCCATCAAGCTCACTCAGTTTTCAGTGGTATATTTTGCCCCAGTGGCATCCCAACCTTTAGTGGCACTCCAGGCCCTCTCCTTCACTGCAGCAACAAAGGTATCCTTGTGAGCTGATCATGATGAGTAAGGGCAGTGTTACTCAAAGTAGTGGTCATTGGACTGGTGTCACTTTGTGAATCATTGGCTGCTGTCCCATTATGAATTTCCAAGAAAGTAAGAAACAGGTGACACCAATGTGCACCATTAAGGTATCAGTCCCTTCCACATTAAGGAAAAAAGCCAGTTCCTCTTCTCAGATAGTATAGGGAGCAGTGCATAGGGGATCAGCAACTCTCCTCCCCTCAACTATTGGGAGACGGAGGGAACAAATGAGTGCCTTTATAATCTCTCTCTTTCTCTCTAACTCTCTCTTTTCATCTTCCTTTTCTACCCATTCCATTCCATCACCACCTGCTCTTACTTGGCTTTCAGTAGTTTTTTTTCTCCAGAATTAATCACCATTCTGTGGTTACTATGCAGTTTAGGGACTTTTTAAAAGAGACACCCAGAGGCCTGGGACACAATGTTCACTTTGAGCATTTGACTACATGAGCCCTTCCACTCCCACATGATAGCAGTTCAAAGAAGGCAAGTTGTTTGCCCAAATCTGCTCCAAAGAATAAAATTCAAAGCCCCTTCCAAACACTCTTTTGCTCCCACATAGTCTCTGTTTCACACTTCCCTCCCCAATACTTGGTGAGCAGACCCTACTTTTTTCTTCCTATGTCTCAAAATCTCTCTTTCCTTCTTCCTCTATGACTCAGGCAAAGCACTTCACTTGGGGTGCATCTATAACTGTAGAAATAATGCAACGTGGCACCACTTTAATTGCCATGGCTCCATCCTACAAAATCCTGGGATTTGGAATTTGGTAAGGCAAACAAAACAAACAAGCTTCATTTATATACCGCTTCATACTGCCTAAGCCTAGCTTTGCCCTTTTCCTGGTCTTGAACTCGCAACCTTATGGTTTTGAGTGAGTGGCTGCAGTAAAGGCATTTAACCACTGCGCCACCAGGGCTCACCAAGCACCAGCAGTCTTTGGTGGAGAAAGCTGAAGACCTTGTAAAACTACAAATCCCAGAATTCCATAGGATAGAGCTACAACACTTCAAGTGGTCTCAAACTGCATTATTTCTGCAGTGGAGATGAACCCTTGGTCTCTCTGCTTTTCTTCTTTCCTTTAAATCCAGATGCCCCCCTGCTGATAGTGACCACTGAGAACTAGCCCTTTCTTTCTCTGAGAACTTTTCTTTTAGTTCTTGTTTAAGAAAAGAGAACTATTCTAAGGTTCTCTTCTTTCCTCTCCCTAATTCATGAACAGGTTAATTTTTCTTTCCCTCTTCTCTTTTCATCCACTGGCTGATTGGAATATTAAGAAGGCCTGAGAAAACTATGGGGAGGGGAGTGAAGAGAAACTGAGAGCTATTATAATTTATTTTTGTGCAGCGAGAGGAGCATTATGTCAGCATGCTAGTGCCTGTGGTCCACAGCACACAGTGCATTTGATTATGGGTTGCTACTATTAGTACTCCCTGCAGCTGCAAGCAAATTGCTCTTGCAGCAAGTGGTAACTACACCAGTGAAGTCTGTTTTGTCTTCACCTCATTAAGTTTATGAAGTGTAAGTTAGCAGGATTCTGAAAGAAATGAAGTAGCAACAGTAGAACAATTGTACTTTTGATATATGTACTTTTGATATATATGAGGCTCTCCTCCATAGAAACGCAAGTGGCTATCTAACCAGGAGCATCACTAGGTGACCTGGGGGGGGGGGATGAACACCTGGTAGTGCAGTTGCTCCTGTTCATCCACCCCCCTCCACCAGCCAGGACTCCATCTGCTTTCATCCGGTCTCAGAGGCAGAGAGAAAGAGGGGCAGGCCAGCTCCATCAGCGGCTGCTGGTTTAGGGTGGGATGCTGCTGCTTCTCAACAGCTCTTTCCAGGTCTGGTAGGGCTGCTGACTAAGTGAGAAAAGACTGCCCCATGCCAACCTTGCTGCTAACTAGCCCTTGAGGCTGCCACTTCGTCAGGGTCTTTTCTTTGCCAGAACATTCTCAAGTCTGGCTGCTGCCAGTGGAGTCCCTAGGGACTGTGGGAATGGGAGTGTGGACCACACCGGCTGATACCCCAGAAGAGGCATGATACCTGGCTGAGTGCACCCTCCCTCCCTGCTGCACACCATCTTACTCATGAGTAGAACAGCACGTGGCAGCAAGATAGCATGCACACTCCCCCCACCTCTCACCATTCTACTCACAAGTAGAGCGGAATGCGACAGTGAGGTGAGGGGGCATGCCCTTTTGGCCCTGCTCCCCAAACCAAGTGACACCCCAGATAGTGACACCACTGAGTCTCTGTTGCTTCTGTGCCTTGGTCAGTAATTATATTTCTCCATCCTTCACCTCTTTTTCTGTCTCCTGCAAGTTGGTGGCGGTGGTGATTTCATGCAAAGGCATTTCCATGATAGAATACTGTATTAGATGATGGGGACAGCTGGTGGCAGGTTCCTGTAGTGAAACCTGCCTAGATTTTATCACAACAGCTCTGAGTGGTTCAGAAATTGTGTTTGATGCCAGTAGGCATCTAACTAATATCCAGGAATGGATGAGTTCCTGTTCAGCAGCTGTAGGAGAAATCCAGAATAGATTCACCACCCCGGTCGAAGGGATCCACTTCTCTAAGATGGGGCCCATTCACACTGCAGACTCTGGTACCACAACTGCATTAGTCTAGGAAATGCAAACATTCTGGTTTGAGGAGAGTCATTATTGCACAGATCTTCCAAATCACCATGGTGCTATTCTGTCTTGGCCTCTGTTTTCCTCTGCCCTCCACAGCCCCACTGCTACACACTTCCCTGCATGCCTTTCAGTCTGTATTATTTTTATTTTTATTTATTTTTGGCACAATTGTGTGATCATGGCAATCCATTCAACTTTTGTTGTACACCGCTGTGATCAAATTTGGAATTTGGAATAGCGGTATATAAATAAATGATGATGATGATTATTATTATTTAAAAAGAAATGTTAAAAAAGCAAAAACAGCCTGCTTGGGAAGAGGGAGGTGGGAGGAGAAGAGCAGACTCATGCCCACATGCACCGTGTGACTGCCCACATATCAAAACTGCTTTGGGAGAAACCTATCACATGTGCATCAACAGTGGTAAAGCAGCACAACTGGGAAGCATTGATGATTTTTGCCTGTCAATGAGAAGGAGTGCTCCAACAGATGGACTACTGATCAGCTACAGGACAGACACAGCATTGTGCAATAAAGTATGTTCACAGGCGCTACTATCCGGGCCTAATTCTACTTTTCAGCCTCATGTGTTTAAAGTCCTACATAGTTATAGTGCTTTGATTCCACTTTAATGGCCAAGGCATCATTCTATGGAATCTGGGGTTTGTAGTTTGGTCAGAGGCACCAGAAGAGCCTCCTGGATTCCAAAGCCGCTTCCCCTGAACTGCAAATCCCAGGACTCCAAAGGATATTAAAGGAAGGCAGTTAGAATGGAATGTATCACTATCATTGTGTAGTGCACATGGGCCCATGGAAAACAATAAATGCAACCCAGTCATATCTCTCCTCTGTTCCATTTTTGAACATGTACGTAATGAGTCAGTTTTTCTATTTCCCAAACTTGTCCTATCATATCACCTTGGCACCCTATGACATATTCTGTCCTGCTGGCAAGCCCAGTTTCAGTGGCTTGCCTATACTCTTTTGAAGCAGTGACTAAATTCCTGATCAAATTCTTTTACTACTTTGGTCCATATAAGGGGTAGTTTCATGTCTCATGTAGTTTTGAGATTTTTTTTTAAAGAAAGGCATGTTTCTTTTCTTTTTTATGTATTGCATTTGCTCCAGATACACTCTGAAGTGAAGGTTCAGCACTTTTTTCTTTTCTGGGGAATATCATGTCAGGCACTGAAAGGTGTGCTTTCTAAAAAAATTTTTTTTAAAAAAAGAATAATAGCCTTCTGTTTTCCCCAGCAGAGATAACTAGAAAGGATGGCTTCCAATGGGAGAAACTATCAAGAAGCCACACATTATTCTTCCATTTCAGATTTTGGCCTCCATGGACATCAGAGGTGGAGGGACAGGGGCTCAGTAGATTCAGCCCTTAATTGTTACCAGCAGATCCACACTAGTGCAAAGCCTCCAAGATTTCACTGATAAAAACTATTACTACTACTACTACTACTACTACTAATAATAATAATAATAGGATTTATTTATATCCTACCCAATCACTGGGAATCCGGGCAGCTTACAACAGTGGGGATAATACAAAGCAATGACAACAAACATGAAAATAACAAAACAATATAATATAGCAATACATAGTAAATAATAATAATGATAATGATAATTTCATAACAATTCAATAATAAAAGATAACACAAAAGATTACATTCAAATCAATCATTATCAAAAGGAAATAACCATTTCCAACTCCCCATTCAGCAAATGAAAAAGGTCCCAAATAAAGTACTGCAAAATCACACTTAAAATATAACACGGGCCTAATTTTGTGTGGTCTAATTTTGTGGTCAGTCTAATTTTGTAGCCAGGAAGGGGTCTAATTTTGCAGCCAGGAAAGGTGAAGCCAACTCATGCGCCTCCAAGTTCCTTCCTAGCATTGACAATGTTTCAGATGCTATAGCATTATGATAGTCTGCCAGGGGAAAAACGGTAGCCTCTATAGGTAGCTATGTAAAATGACATTTCTCCCACACAGGGGAAGCCCCAGCACTCACACCTCTGACAGACTAAACACTGAAGCTTCCATAATAGATCAGGGAACATGCTGGAAATGTATCTGTTGTTTTTACAATATAACCAGATATGTGACTACACAAAAATTAAACCATTTATAGACACTTCAAAAATGACCAGTTGTTGGTATTACAACCCCCCCCCCCCGCCCAATACAGTACACAGTATGGTTATGCAAAAAAATATGTCAGTCTTGATCCAACTCATTGTTTGCATACTTCCTTGGACCCCAATCTGCTTTGTTAAAGGGAAATTCATTTTTGTGGTAGATTCCTTTTCCAGGTTGGCCTCACTCTTCCTAGAGTTGGGCTTCTGTCACTCACCTTGCTCCCTTTCCCCTCTAAATTAATGGCTTAATGGTTACTTAGAGCTACTTAATTGTGAGCACAAGATGCAATAAACCAATGCAGAGGCTCTGACATTGTTAAAATCATTTCATTCATTATTTTTGGTAGTTTTAAATTAACACCTTATACATCATAATAAGAAGCAGAGGGAGAAGCTTGTCTGAAGAAGTCTTTTTTTGTTCATGTATTTCCCTGCTGCACCATGGAAAAATGTCTATCTCCCATTGAAAAGCACGTGGAAGTGATGAGTGCTAAACCCTCTTTTCTCCATAGTAGACTGGTATCTCTCAGAAACTGGGACCTAAATCTTCTTTCCTGCCAACCTTCCCTGTACAGTACTGTCTCAGGCCTTGTGATATGGGCAATGAATCACCAAACTATATGATGTCACATCCCCTTTGTCCATTAGCTCATAGGATCCCACAGTTTTAGAGGTACTTTCCATGCTGTTCTGCTGACAGGATGTTGCTCTTATTGTTTGCCTGAATCTATGCCTGAATGAATATTTTTGCATACATTCCTGGACATGATCTGTATATGATAGTCCCAAACTATGGTGGAAGAGCCTTTCAAGAAACAGCATAGTGGAATGTGGCCAGCATTGACAAAGGGATTTATTTTATATTACTTATTTAATTTATATCACACCTTTTCCCAATATGGAACTTAGTGTGGATGTCCTGGTCTGGCTCAAGGCATTTCACTGCCTAAATTGTTTTGCCTGGTGCAAACTGGGTTCAAAGGAGGGGGAGGAATCTTGCACCACCATGTTTTAAATGAGTTGATTTTCTTTATATCAGCTTTCTTCACTGTTCTGCTTTCACAACCATACATAGAAATTGGAAATACGATGACATGGACCACCCTAAGTGTTGTATTCAATAATATATTTTACACTTAAGAATTTTTTCTAGTTCCTTCATAACTTTCCTTCCAAGCCCTAGTCCTCATCTGATTTCTTGACTGCATTCTCCATTCTGATTAATGAGTGAGTGAAGGTATTAAAAATCATGAACTATTTCAATGTCTTCATTGTCTACTTTAAAGTTATGCAAATCATCTGTGGTCATTATTCTTTTTAAAATATTCAACTGTACACCTGCCTTGTACTTTCTTCCTTGACTTTTTTGGAGTATTTTTTTCAGTGACTTTCTTCAGACAACATTGCTAGCAATACACATGGGTAGAAAGTTTAGCTTGGATCACAGAAGTCTGGGCTGAGGCATTAAACTCACTGGATGAAAGTAGATTGAATACTAGCAACACAAAAAGGATGTGGTTGTAGTCATACTGGTAACAATATACTAACAGCCCTCTCCCAGATGCTAACTGAGTTGGACTCTGATCCAGCTACAATTTTGAGGGAGCTTCATTTTTGAAAAGACAGTCTGGTGCCAAAATATTGTCCTTCCTATGGAAAACAACCAAAGCAGAGAGTATGTGTGTGTGAGAGAGAGTTGAACTGAATGACTGATCTATTCACCTTTGAATCCCTTGGCATGTTTTACCAGATGCATTCCAATAGCTGTGCTTTGGGGAATGGGTGTGATTTAATTAAAATATCTGGGAGCTTACACTTTCCTCTCAGTTCACTCTGCTGTTTAATAGTGGTGAGAAATGCATTCAAGTCAAGAATCAGAGAATAAGAGAACCCTAGAGATGGAAGAGGCCACCACACCTGCCATGCAGGAATACGCAATCAAAGTACTCCTAATAAATGGCCATCCAGCCTCTCTTTTAAAAACTTCAAAAAAGGAGACTCCACTATCAGGACGTACTCCCTAATGTTTAAGTGAAAACTCTTTTCCTGTAACTTGAATCCATTGTTCTGGGTCCTATTCCCTGGAGCAGCAGAAAACAAGCTTGCTCCATACTCAATATAACATGCCTTCAAATATTTAAACAGGACTATCACATCACCTCTTAACTTTCTTTTCCATTTTTCCTCAGGCTAAAGAAAACTAGCTCTCTAAGTCACTCCTCATATAGGGCATGGTTTCCAGACCGTTCACCATTTTTGTTGCCCTCATCTGGACATGCTTCAGCTTGTCAACATCCTTTTTAAATCATGGTGCTCAGAACTGGGCACAATATTCCAGGTGAGGTCTGATCAAAGTGGTTCTATTACTTCCCTAGATCTAGATGCAGCTCAGATTGCAATGGCTTTCTTAGCTGCTGCATCACGTTGCTAACTCATGTTCAGCCCATGGTCCACTAAGACTCTTAGATCCTTTTCACATGTGCTGTTGTCAAGCCAGCTGTTACCCCTCCTATATCTGTGCATTTCATTTTTACTGCATTTTTATTGGGTTGTATGGGATGGGGTGGCATGACAAGGTGTGGCTGACATTTTGGTCTTTTGTTTATTTTTATTCAAGTGTAAAATACCTTACATTTATTTATCTGACCTTTAGTTTTGCTGTGTTTAGTTCTAGTCATGTATGTTGAATTTATTCATTAGGCAGTGATTCGGGAAAGATAAATTATATTTATTTTGCTCTGGATGTGCATGTGCATGTTCTATGTGATAGAAATTTAACAGTCCTTTCTTTCTTTCTTTCTTTCTTTCTTTCTTTCTTTCTTTCTTTCCTCTTTCTAATGTTCATTGTTTTTAAAAAGTCTTAAACTGGATTTCCAGCATTATAGTTTCCTAGTTCCTGTACCTATCCTTCTGAAATGTTGCAGCTTCCTGACGTGGATAACTTTGTTAGTTGTGCCATTTTTGTATAAACTTTCCACAAAAAGGGGATGGTGGAGAGGAGAGAAAAGGAAGTAAGAGATCCCTGATTTGGAATCCCTTTCCTTTTGAACTACATGCTGCTGCTGCCACAGTGCAAAATAAATTCAGGTTGACTCTGCTTTAATTGCCATGGTTCAATGCTACAGAATTCTGAGGTTTGTAGCTTGTTGTGGCACCAGAGCTCTCTGATATAGGCAACTAAATATCTCACAAAACTACAAATCACAAAATTCCATAGTATTGAAAAATGTCAGTTAAAATGGTGTCAAACTGCACTAATGCTGCAGTGTAGATGCAGCCCATTTTATTTCTGGTGGGTGATGTGAAGCCTTTTTTTTATAATGTACTTGCAAAGTATCGTATTAGGTATAGTTTTTATTTTACTGCTGACTACCCTCATTGTTCTCAGGCTCCCCAAACCCAAAATTTCTGGTTCCAGGTTTATTGTAGGCAATAAAATCTTTTGGGAGTGCTTCATTTGTATGTTCCAGAATGGTAGATGGTTGGTCCTTGAAATTCCTTTTAACTTAATGATTTTGTGATTCATATTATTAAAAAAAAAAAGAAGAAGAAGAAGTGCAGGACATGTTAGGTTAAGATGTATTGTTTAAAAGAAACAAAATTCTCAAGGAAAATTCCCATGGAATTACAATAGAAATTCCGGACTCCAAAAGCAATATTGTATTGCCTCTAAATTCCTAAAATGGTAAGGAGATAAGGAACCTGCCATAAGAGAGGATCAATGATCAATCTCAGTTTGGGTGAATTTCAATTCAAGTCATGACTCAATGTGAAAGTGGCATCTTTCCCCTGACTCTTTAGCACTTAGAATCCAGAATGCTACTTTCAAACAAGTTTGTGTAGGAAGAGAGTATTGTGAACTGTGGGTGTGACTGAATATGTGAAACTTCCAAATCCGGTTCCTAGAAAATAAAAAATGTAGAGTATATACACTGAGTGAGAGAGACATCAGAGTTTATCCTACAGATTAAGATAAACAAAAAACAAAAAACGCCACTATTGAATAATATCCACAAGAAATCAATAACCTTCCACTAGTGTCTGTGGCAGCTTATAACTGGATTTGTTTTAAAAAAATTAGAGGGCAGCATTATTTTAGCGATTGCAGTGAACTGATTGGCTGGAGCAGTAGAGGAAATGGAAGAATTAGTCAGATGCAGAATCTGACTAACTCTTCTTCCATTCCACATACTGTATGTCTTACTTCTCCCACACGGCATGAAGGCTGTGCCAGGAACCATAGAGAAAAGTGTGTGCAGTATATTTTCTTCATTACATTTTTCTGTCAAAAAAGTATTTGTCTCCCAATAACATTCAAATAAAAGTGGAAATGGAGTTAAATAATAACCAGATTTAAAACACATTTTTGAAAAGAAAGTACAGCACTCAACTTGGTAAAACTCCTCCAACAGAAATTGCTCTTAAATGTCAAAAGCTTGCCTGCTAATGAGAGTTCAAGACGCAGAGTGATCAATGTGAATCTCCAGCACAAACCTTCTTCTGATAGTGGCAGAATCAAGAGAAGGCCTTGTGCTGAAGATCTTAAATTCCCATCAGGCTAGTATAGATGGATATAGTTTTCTTTTGAATAATCTGACTCTAAGTTGTATAGGCCTTGTAGGTCATAACTAGCACTGAAGCAGACTGGTAAACCATGAAACTAGGGACCCACAGCTGAAACTGGGATCAGTCAACAGTCTAGCTGCAGCATTCTGGGGTGGCAGAAGTTTTGGGAAGAAGCTCCATGCATAGAAGGGTCTGATTAAAGCTTTAGAACAGAACCAAGCACAATTGTGAAAACATACCTGGTTGCTGCTGAAACCTATGGTACATTTGTACTACACAATTATGGTGTAATGTAGTGTTGCCAGAGTGAAAACTGGAGAAGGCTCCTGTACCTTGGGTCTAGTGTAAAACAAAGCTGATTTATTCCTAGAAGCCAAGTTGACTAAACTATAAACTATATGTAAACTAAACCATAGCTTCTACTTATGTGTTCAAAATACAGAGTTTATCCCTTGGGCAAATAAGCAGGCTTACTTCTTCCAGCTTCAATTCTGGATCTGGGATGTTATCCCCGGATGTTATCATAGCTAAATTGCTGGTAATGGAGGCTTGAATGAGACTTCAGTATCTACACCCAGGCACTAGATACCAGTGTGGAATGAAGAAGCTGGACTGGGCAGCTCAAAGGTGAAGAAATTTATTTATAGTGCTAAGTAGAAGCTATATACAATAGCAGGAACTGTACAGACAAACAGAGTTTCTCTCTGGCCAAACAATAGCTCTATCACAGTAACTCACACAGCAACTTACCAACTACTTGTAACCATTATCACCTACTACTGTAACCCACATTGTTTACCTTTATACACAGCTTTATATCTCCTTGGCTGATGTAACCACTCCAGCACATAGCATAAGCCATTAGCTCATCCTGCTGAGTCATACACACACAGATGTATAGCAGAATCCACATCATGGTGTCTGGCCTCAAGGACATTTATCTTCATGTCCTGGCCTTGTCAGACACATCACACACACAATTTCCAAGTAACTCTTCAGTTAATTGTTTTTAGTCAATTAGTTAATTTCATCCATTTCTACTATTGCCACCATTTTCTCCATCCATTCTATAGAGTTTGGTAATGTCACACCTTTCCAGTATCTTGCATATACTTGCATATACTACTTGCAAATGTCTTGCATATATACCCTAGCTGCTGTAACCATAGATCTAATTAAATTTGGATTCTTTCTTTCCATTTTACTCTCCCTACTCATATTCAACAAACATAATTCTGGATTCATACTTATTTCTGGTCCGAGAATCTTATTAATCCATATATTAATCTTAAACCAATATTTCTTGGCTTTTTTACATCCTTGACATATATGAAGGGATGATCCTGATTGTTTTCTACACTTTCAAGAAATGTTACTTAACCCTTTATTCATATTTTCCCGTTTGTCTGGGGTGAGTATGTATATCATTTTGTATAGTTTTTAAGATTATACAAGCAGGTAAACTTTGAAGCCTTGGTCCAAATACTCTCCCATTAGTCAAATTGTATACTATGTCCACCCAACTAATCATAAATTCCTCAACTTGTCCCTCCTCCATTTCAAATTTAAGTCATTGTTTATATAGTTTACTTATCAATTTATCATCCATCTCTAGTAATTTTCTGAATTCAGATTTTATCACTTTTATTGCCAAGTCTTCAAATCTTCTTTTACTCTTCCTCTCAATTGATAATAAGCCAACCATAAAGCTTATTCCTGTCCTCCTTCAATTGTTGTAATTCTTTAATTTTCCATGCATCTAATCCTTTTCTTAATATCTCTCTATCAGTTTACAATTTGTTAGTTCTCAATTCCCATTTACATACCACCTCCTGTGCAGAAAGCAAGCCTGGAATTTTAGGACATACTGTACCATGTTTTGTATTTTGCCCACACCCTTAATAAATATTTTTCTAATAATATGATTTTTCTTATAATATTCTCTATTGTTTTTTTAAAAAAGCAATATAAAAACATCACAGATATATGGAACAAAAATACATAATTGCCTACAATAATATGACTTTTAACCCCCACATCAATTTTGATCTTCTTGTTCCACAATACCCATGCCATCCTACTTTCAGTTGTGATGGGCTTTTAATTAGGTGCTGTTTTGGCCATCTTGAATCCCATTATTGAGAGAAGGGCAGGATATGAATGAATAGCAACAATAACTCATCCAGAATATCCAATGAGTTTGCAGTTGTTCTTAATTATATTGTAACTACAGGTTACAGTTGGGTTTCTTGTCCTTCTCCTTCCCGTCATTCTTCTTATTCTTCCCTTTTTGTTACTATTAAATATTATGGTATTTAATATTTAGAATAAGGATGAAAACCTAGTGGCTTGCAAAGTGGATGCATCAAACTAAGCAATTTTTTTCCTACCTCTGCTGTGCTCCCAAATATTGTCAGGATATAAAAATATTGACCAGGATCTTGTTGAAGGTTTGCAGCATTGTAAGGGTTTGTGAATTAGAATGGGACAGTTCCATAATGTTCACATCCAGTAGAGGGCTGCTGTTAAATTATCATGTAATAGAGGCAGCAAAGTGACCATTGCACAATGGGAGTGATGCACAACAGGACTAATGTACAACAGGATGCACATCATATCGGTCGCAATGTTCATTGGACACTAATGCGCATCAGATATTCTTGCCAGTATTCTGTTATACATCTTCACAGTTCACTAACAGGTATTATTAAAGTCTCTGCTATGTAGCTAAGTATACGTAAATGTATGTAATGTAAATGGTAACATAGGTTTCTGGTGCCTATTCTTATTTTTCATTGGAAAGGAAACTGTGAACAATATTTTTCCAACTTGGTTTTTACATCTAAGAGTGCACCTAAGAGTGCACCAGAGGAAAAATAAAATTGTTTAATGGGACAGATCTACCCCTGTCCAGATATTAAATTCAACATACGGTGGAACCTTGGTGTCCATGGACTTGCCATCCGCAGAGCTGAGCATCCACAGATAGCAAGCCCTCATTGTCCCCAATGGTGGCACATTAAGTGGCTGCACTGCTGTTAGGGACAGCCCTTGTTGTCCTCAGTGGTAGTGTGTACACACGGCCACACTGCCATCGAGGACAACAGAACAGGGGCTTACCCAAATTTTTGTTGTCCCCAACGGTAGTGCAAACGCATGCACCCACCACCACTGGGGACAGATGAGCCCTACCTGAAATCTCGTTGTCCCTAATAGGAGTGCAGTCACATACATGCACCACCACTGGTGACATGGAGACTTGTACTGAGGTCCCACTGTGTTTTGTAAGTCTTCTATCAAAATCTGTATTAAAACATGTTGAGATATAGAAACATGCTACACTTCAAGCTTTTTCTTTAGCATGCCTTATGACATACATAAACAAATATGCAAAGGGATCCTGTAGCACCTTGGAAATTAACTGGGCAAAGGATGATGTAGCATAAACTTTCATAGACTTGGTCTACTTCCTCATCTGAGGAAAGCTTATGCTACAAATTCTTTTGCCCAGTTAGTCTCAAAAGTGCAACAAGATCCCGTTGCATACTGATATTCCAGACAAACATGGCTGTATCTCTGAATACGTAAGTTTATGTAATGTTCCAGTCATACTTAACTGCATGATGCATAATCAACAAACCTTTTGTTATCCATTGGGGCACATTTTTTTTAGAGAATTCAGTTTCTGGTTAGAAGGTATAGCAGAAGACACTTCTAGTGTCAAGTGCTCACTGTCTGAAGAATGTAATGATTCCCAATAATAAACGTGTCAGCTATTGCTGAATTCGTCACAGGATGTAATGGGAGGAAAAGATGCACTTGTTCATAGTTTAAGATCTATTTCAGAGAATGGTGTCTCCCAAAGCAGACTGTGGCACCAACTCTTTGATTTTGACAACAGGTTACTTGTCTGTATTTTTAAAGGGAGACTGGAGGTTGTTTCTTCTTTGTGCTGTTTTTAATCTGATTTCAGACAGTTCTTCCTGCTGCTATGGTTGAAATATGTAGATAAAGGGTTAGGAGCTGCTAAGAAATACAGCAGACATTGTCAGAAGTGACTCAACGTCATAGAATAAAGTCAAGAAGAGGAACATCAAGTGTAATGTAAGGAAATCCTGTCACTTGACGCTAGCTTAATAGTGGAAGGAAAAGGGCCATGGACTGCTGTACTGGGAAACAGACTAGAACCATGCTTTCTGGGGCCAGGTTTGAAATACATAAAATAATTAAGATCTTTCCTGGCAAGAAGTAGGGCTAAGGAAGTATGGTTTTATTGACCTGATAATGATAGAAATCCAAACTCCAAGCCAGGGTTATTTAAAACACCTTGCTATTTGTCCATCAAAGCATGAATGACCACCATCAAGCTTCCTTTTGGACAGAGTTGTCCCAAAGTTGGATATGAGTCATAGGCCAACTTCTGGCCAGGAAGTTTCTGACCAAAGCCCCAGATCCCTGGCATGGGAAGGAACTTTAGCTCAATGTGTGCTTTGCAGAAATAGGACCCACAGCTTGAAATAGCTGGTATATTTGGCGGGTTGTAATCCCAAAATATAACTTTCCTAAGCACTGTCACTCACTGGCCTCTCTGGCTAAAATGGATTACATAGCAGTGAAGACCTTTTGTCTGAGATCTTGGAGTACTGCTGTCTGTCAGTATAGATTAGATGCACTAATAGTCAAAGTGGGTATATGAGAATTTACAGTTAATTTATTGAGAGCCAGCATGGTATAGGTTTCAGTGTTGGACTCTGGAGAACAGGATTTGAATCCCTGCTCAGCCATGCAAACTGACTGGATGACCTTGGGCAAGTCACATTCTCTCAGCCTCAGAGACAGGCAAAGGCAAGCCTCCTCTCAACAAATGTTACCAAGAAAACTCCATGATAGGTTTGCCTGAGGGTCACCATAAGTCGGAAACAACTTGAAAGCACACACAATAAAATTGATAGTTTTATTACATTTTTTAAAAATAGTGCTAACAAGCAGAACTAAAAGACATTAAATATTTTTAAAAGATTAAATAATGAAATATTTCAAATCAGCACAATTATCAAACAGCAATTAATATAACCATGCTTTCATGACACTTGTTTCCAATTTACTACCCACTTTGAGGTTAGTAGTTTGTTAGCAGTCACCATGCCCTGGTAACAGTCTCATCAGTCTTTTAAAAATCTTTCTCTTCAGGGCACTCTTGTTTCTAATTCTGTACAACCTGCCAAGTACTTTCCCCATGACAATTCAGTGTCACCAGGTTCTTGATTGCATCAGTCACATCCTGCAGCAGATAAAATAATGCATTGAGGAATACAAAAGAAAATCTATCAGTTTTAAATGTAAAACTTTCTGTTGCATTCCCCTCAACCACCACCCCCCTTTGTTTCAGCAGAACACGGAACAAGTAATCTCTAGATTTTCATTCATGGTCTAGAAGAATTTCCCCTCTGGCATTTGACAATGGAACATCTTGTCCCTCTGCCATAATCTACAGTATTCTTCCTGTTGCAAGGCAGTGGTTAATCAGGGCTGAAGGATAAGTGATTTCTGTAACTTTTGTCACACATTTTAATTTCATGTTTAAGCAGCAAGTGACACCTACGTTATTGGCCAAATGCTCCAAACTCAACCCATTAGTACAAAGAATGTGTTGTTATACATGGCACACCACCATACACTAAGAGTTGTGTCTCACAAGGCTCTGCAATTTTACTTAGAAGTAAGTTCCACTATATTCAATGGGGACCATTGGAGTAAGGATCCAAGCATGATTTTTGGCTTCTCGCTCAAGTGGCAGAAGTTGCCTATGTCATAGCATGTCATTTTTCTCACCCACACATCTTGCATTTAGGGTGCTTTGCTTTGTGACTGGACATGGGAAGGCAAACTGGGACTTAATTTGCAAATGTGATTGCTAAAGCATGTATCATGGAGGAAATCCCACTGGGCAAGGGAAAACAGATTATGCATCACCTTGAACAGCTTGGTTGATTGCCAGAAAGTTGTCCATGGGAGGGACCATTTGCCTCCAAGCCCAGTTTTCTGGGGTCAGTTATTTATAAATATTTTCCAATTCTAGTTTTAATATGAATTCAGGAAGGGCCTTCTTTTTAGTCAGGCATTACAGTACTTAGTTCCTGAAATACTTGTCCAAGCTTACACCTGTGAAGTCCACTGTCATTTCTGCAAAGAAGGTATGGATAATTTGGCCAGAAACGAATTAAGAACAAGACAGTCGGCATTGATGAGCATAGGTCTAATTACATTTGGTGGCTCTCCGAATACTAAGTCTTCTGTCCACATCCTTAAAGGCAAATAAATCAAAGTAAACTAAGTAAATGCAGTAAATGTGCCTCCACTCCACTGTTTTGTTCAACTGTGGTCCCCAAAATTAAGAAAGGCATTTCAGTGGATACTAAGTGACTGACTAATACACCCTGAAATACCTGGATAAGCTGCATGGATTTCACGTGGGGCTTTACAACACTTCTCCTTTATACTTAGAATCTGCTCCAGCCATTTGCAGTAGGAATACTGAATTGGACAGTACCTTGGCACTTTTCTGCAGTAACCTTGTCATTAGCACGCTCCACCTCCAGCTTCACAATTGGATTGTTCCTTTATTTTTGCTACTGTGGCATCATGGCGGAAAGCACTAATGCCTGGTATTGGTGAGACCTTTCTTTGTGAGAAGTTGAAAAAGGAGCTGGCCATGCCTCCCTCACCACTATTTTTTCCCATCTTGTGCAGATGAAACAGCCTACTTTTGGATTTTTGATTTGAACTTGTGTAGTTGGGTGTACTTTGGAATTTTAGCCGTTTCTTGCTATAACATCTTCACATTATGGTACCAACCTCGTAGGGTGCTGCATCTGAGAGTGATCTTCTCAGACCAAGTAGCAGGAGTAGTCTGTGGATTCCTTGCACAAATCTCCTGGCGAATTCTGAGGAAGAAACTAGTTTGGCCACATCCCCAACCTGCCCACATCCCACATTTTGACACACATTTTATCTTGTTTTATGGTGGCTTCATGGATCCTGATTTAGTTTAGAACTCCTCAGGTGGGCAACAAACTTTGAAACCAGATGTGAGACAGACTGAGGAGACAAGTCCTTGAAACCATAGAGTGTGGAGCAATAAAACAGGTCAGGGTAAGTGATTCAGCTCCCCTCCTCTAATGCATACAATTTGTGGTAAGAAAATAAGATTCTCTGAAACTCATACTTTATAGATGTCATCAGTCAGACCCTTGAATAAAGTAGTATGGCTATACCTGTCATATTTACTTTGAACATCAACAAGTAACGCATACATTTCTTAGGTTCACACACACATTGTCCATTGGAAAGATTTATCTTTCTGTTTTATTTCTATTTTTACTTTTACAGTATTTTATTACACCCACCTAGGACCTTGAGACGATATATAACTAAAGAGGATATCTATATTTGCATCTGGATATTTTGGGGCAAAGTACAGGAAAGAGGACCAAAGTTTCTTCCACCCAAGTGAGTTCTTGTGTCATATCCTATCAAGCCTTCTAGATCCACTTAATTTTTTTTAAATGTTGGGTCTCTAGATTCAAAGTGTGCACATATCCTGAGCTGAAATGACTGGATGACTGCACCTTGTCAATGTGAGAGTCTTAGCTACTTCTCCTTTCCTGGTATGAGCATGGTGGACACATCTCAAGTGGTGTGGTTGTGTTTAGTTCAGGAATCCATTCCTTTAGATGAATGTATTTCTTGGTTTAAAATAAAATAAAGAGAGAGAACAGGATCTTTGAAGCTTCCCATTAACAAGACCAATATTGCAAACTGAGCAGGCATACCTATCAATTGATGGCAGCCTTTCCCATAAGGGTTAGCTACAACCATGCCTGAACAAACCCACTCTCACCTGATTTTGCCAGTTAAGCAGTGTAGAGCCTAGGTAGGACTTGGATAGAAGATCACCAGGTAGGGCTAGGAAAGAAACCTTGGAGAGTGGACAGTACTGAGTTAGGTTGCCTGACAGCTTCCCAGGTTCTGTGTATTCTATAGGGCCTAAATACCTAAAGGCACCAGGTCCTGTCTGATCTTGGCAGCTAAGCAGGGTCAGCCCTGGTTACTTAGTACTTGGATGGGAGAACATTAATGAATACCAAGTACTATGGGCTACATTTCAGAGTAAAGAACTGGCAAAACCATCTTTGAGTATTCCATGCCTAAGAAAACCCTATGAAATTTTCATTTTGTTTGTGTGCTGCCTTTCTCCCAGAAAGGGACCTAAGGTGGTTCATAAGATAAAAATATTTTTAAAAACTTTACAATAAAAAATTAAAAAACAATTAAAATCATCTAAGTAAAATCACCTAGCCACTCTTACAAGTATACCTCAGTTAAGAAAATGGATGTATTACTTCTTTAACTGAAAATTTGGTAACCAGAGGCAGAAATAACATGGAAGGAATAATTCAAAGATATAGACATGTTAGTCTGTAGAATCAGTATGTAGAGAGATCTTGTAGCACCATTGAGACTAACTGAGGCCCGATACAAACCTGTGCCTTGTGGTGCCCTTAGGCCAAAACTAGAGCTTGGGAGCATGCAGCAACTGCACGCTCCCGAGCCCTAGTTTGTGTGAATGGTGCCATTGTTACTCAGTACTGTCCACAGAGCACGTGCATTGATGACGTTACATGCACACCGCATCCAAACAGTGCGGCGCGTGCATGATGTCACTGCAACACCCCTGGGTGGAAATGGCACCTTGGCGGCATTGCGGCAAGGAGCTCCATTTCAGAACTCTTTTTTCCTGTAGATCGTTGCTGTGGCCATGCAGTTGCCATGGCAACTATCCGGAGAAGAAAGGGCCGGCCTCTGGTCATCCCTTTCTTCTCATCTGTACCGGGACTGAAAGAAAGAAATTGGCAGCATGAGCTTTCGTAGACTTCAGTCTACTTCCTCAGATACATTTGGTGGAGTGGAAGCCAGATACATACACATATATGCCACCGGTATGTGACAATGTCAATTCAAATTACAAATCCTTTGTGTATGGAAATGAAGTTGCAGGTCCAATTTTAACAATGGTGCATTGAGATGAAGTGGCAGATCCAGTTTTGCAATGGGACTAGCCTGTGGTGGGGGGAATAGACAAATGTAGGGCACCCACATGAGGATGGGGCCAGATAGTATTGAAGTGCTTGTAGATTGTCTTTGTTCAATCTATTGCTGAGGGACTGCAGTTTGCGAATGAATTCTAGTTCTGCTGTTTCTCTTTTCAATTGACCTTTGTAGTTCTTTTGTTCAATGTCTGCTGTTCTGAGGTCTGAGATGGAATGCCCAGGGAGATTGAAATGTTCTGCCACCAGTCTTTGTGCCTTTAAAACCAGGTACAGTCTGCCCTCCCGTTTCAGACCCCCCCCCTCCCCTGCATATGGGGAAAAGAGCATATGCTCAAGCCCCATATAAAATAATGGGGTGTGTGCTTACGGTGGCGCACACTGCACACGGTGTGGGTACACACCCCATTACTTCTGCCAGGGCTTGCCTTCTGCATAAGCTCAAAGCTGCGGAAGGCAAGCCCGCTTATGGGGAGGGCCGATTGTATTAGGAATGAGAATACACAAAAACTGGTGGCAGAAATCTCCCTGGGCCTTCCATCTCAGACCTCAGAACAGTGGAAAATAACGTGAATTCATTTCCATTTCATTTGCGATATCACTTTTTTTTGCATAATTGCTCTAGTGTGAAAGCTATTTGCAGTTTATTCACAAGATTCTCACAGTTTTTGTACTTGTTGCCAGATTTCCCATGGTTCTTTGGGGCGAGTTTACTTCTGGTGCTGATTTGTTGTGCCCAGTTGCCGAGGGGAAAGCAGCCTTTAATGCTTTTTTAAAACTTCCCTGTCTTTTGGGTAATGTTTTGTTCTTTTTACTTAAGTTGGATACCATTTCTGGGGGAAAGAGGGGCATTACAGTAAATTTTTATAAAGAAGATTGTGTTAATAAAATTGTTTATTTCTCTGAGTGATTTTGTTTGCTGCCATGTGCGCTCTGGTGACTTCTGGTAATGCAACTAATTCTTCTGTATACTTACAAAAAAGCAATTCCCAAACCATCAATGGGATTTATATGCACCTGTTGAAAATCAAATTTATATTCTACCCCCTTTATCGCTTTAGTAAGGAGTATCTAATGTGTTATTGTGTTCTGCATATGAAAATCATTTGCACGTTTCAGTGCTTTTGTGAGATGCTAGTGTTTTAATCAATATCGGGATAGAGATATATATGGTCCCATGTGATAAACTCCTCTGTGAGGTTCCAAATGTTTTTATTTATTTATGCAAGGCTTACCTGAGCTGCTTGTTTTGTTTCACATGTGTATGTGATTAGGTTTGAATAAAAGGTTTGCTGAAACATGCTGAATTGCTTTTCTTTCTTTCTCTTTCTCTTTCTATTCCTCCTCCTTCTTTTTTGGTATAGCAACCCATCCCTATTCATTTCCTGTTATTTTTGTCTCTAGTACCAAATTTTCTGTTAAAGAAATAATGCCCTGGAATACATCTCCATTATTCACCGAAGTATATTAGCATTAAATACACAGGAACAAAGGGGGGACACTACTTCACTAAAGTTTAATCGATGGCAATGGGGAAAAGTCCAGGTCTAGACCAACTGATTTAACTGGAGGAATAATCAGTTTAATTTCTATTAGTTCATTTGTTGCAGTCCATTTGGTGGAGTCTCCCTCCTTGGAAGTCTTTAAACTGAGGCTGGAGGGCCATCCGCTGGGCATGCTTTGATTGAGAATTCCTGCATGGCAGGGGGTTGGACTGGATGACCCTTGTGGTCGCTTCCAACTTTATGATTCTATGATTCTAAACATGGAGTATCAATATTCTTTATTAGGACTAAGAGTTGGAGCATGAGTTAAATTTGGGTTTATTTACATTCTAATGTGCTACTGTACTAAGGAATGAAAAAGTAAATATAAAAGAAATAATTTATTTCCAACCATTAGTAGCAGTTTGTGTTTATTAAATAGGACATAATTCCCATATTCTGTGCAATACATCTACATTCCTGTAGTCCGTCTAATAAATATAACTTTAGTACACATTCTCTGTGTTTATTGCCTGTGCTCAATCTTCTCTTCAGGCTTCAGTTCCATTTGGATTGCATAGATATGCAAAAATCAACTGCACAATACCAAATGATATGGCAAATACCACATCTGATTTGCCCTAAATGGAACCCAAAAGAGACAGGTAAATATGTATCAATCTTTTTTTTTCCCTGTGAAAAACAAGTCTAGAGTTCAGGTCATCAGTCATCTACATAATCTTTTCAAAATATCCCTCTGACTGACAAAGTTTTACAAAAGAAAAAAAATCTTAGCAACCTCCTGCCAAGAAAGACATTAGTACATTCAAATACCATAGTCCAGTGATTCCCAAATACTAGTCTTCCAGATGTTTTGGACTTCAGCTCCCAACATTCCTGACTGTTGATTAAGATGGCTAGGGCTTCTGGGAGCTGAGGTTCAAAACACTTGAAGAACCATGTACAGCGCTGTGTAAATTTACAGCGCTTTATAAATAAAGGTTAATAATAATATTAACCAACATTTGGGAATCACTGCCATAGTCTAAAACACATCTAGATACTGATTCAGACTGTCAATATGGACAGTACATGAAGAAGATAATGCAAGTGTAATAATAAATGATTCTGCTCATTTCATTTTGTCCCAAATCATTCCTAATTATTGTAATGCAAGAAGTTTCGAGTAACTAATATTGAACAGTTGTTAACTCCGATTTTTCAAATCTTGTTCATGATTCATCATATAATTGTATTTGGTGAAACCTGCCCAATCTAATCTGCTAATAATTTACCTCCTTTGGCTAAAATCATGAAGGAAATTCTCATTAATTTATGCAGTACATTATTGACCAATTAATTATTTTACAATTGATTATTTTACAGAGCAGTCAAATTATGTCAGCACAGGACATAATCCCAGTACTATGTCAGCAGTAGAATCACTTTATCCTCTATGATCTCATTTTGGGAGGAGGGAAAACATAAAAGCAGACAATTAAAAATCTTGTGAACACAGGACATGTCCCATAGCATACATAGATACACAAGCCACCAATTAGGGATTGCCAGTGATGACAGCCATATGCTGGTCACACATGGAGGAAATTAATGTACTCACAACAGTGGGATCATGCCTTCCCAAGACATTATCAGAATCATCACAAGTGTAACAAACAAGTAGACATATTCTTCTTTGTGCATTGATATTTTTATAGATGTTTGTCCTGCTCTACTTGATTTTAAGTGTATAATTCAAATGGCTGTGGTATAAATCCTACACATGTCAAACAGCTACCTGTGGAGAAGAAGATGCTTATAAAGATAGAGAATGCCCATAAAAAATAGGCTGAGGTCATATTTTGAAGCTGCACTTGGTGTTGTCTGGTAGCCACTGAGCAGCCTGGGGAAAATTGCTGTGCAAGGAGCTACTGGATACCTCCTTGTGCTACCCTGAAAAAAGCACTTGCAGTACCATAATCTCCAGTTACACTAGCATATGTCACCAAGAAGATTCCTGTCTCATCCAAAAGGCTGAAGAACATAGTCCCAGGACTTCAGTGCACTGTAGGTGTTTATAAGGATATGGGAGAGAAGTACTGTATGGGCGATGCAACTTCAACACTCAGACAGTCCCCATGCTTCAGCATGGGGTGGAGTGGGGAAAGACTGTAGTGAGTGTGTTGTGTGTGTGTGTGCGCGCACACACACACACACACACATCACTTCTATCTTGCTTGATCAAAATGAAAATCTGTATGTGAGGCAACCGTTTTTTCTGCTGCATGAATGCAGGCAGTGTTCCTGAAAGGCAAAAGCAGTGATGAGCACATATGCCCACTCTGTGGATGGGGGAGAGCACTCACCATCGAGAAACAGCAATTATACTTTGTTCTCCCGTCCCTTGCTTATCAGACTGGAGCTGTCTCCTAGCACCCCCACCCCGGTTTTTAGCGGTTTGGTGTTGCTTATTTGCATCTGGCATCCTGGGGTGATGTAATTAGGCAAGGAAGTGTTAGAAATGTGTTAATAGTGAAAGTACCCCAGTATATAACCTAACAAATAAACATCAAAGAAACTGTAATAATTAGGAAACCAGAATTGGATTACTTTTTGCTTTGATATATATGTAGGCTTGCCATAACTCGCCTGGGGGAGGGACAAACCCGATTTTTGGCCAGTTGGTACGGTCCCGCCCTGGTTTTGCTCCTTGCCCAGGTTTATCCCGGGTTGAGCTGGTTGCCGCCGCCTCCGCTGCAACAACCGCGGCCGCTCTGCAGCCGGCGCCGCCATTGCTGTTGCGGCTGCTGCTGCAGCCTTTCCACTGCCTTCTGTGCTTTGCCCTGGCCCTGCGTGCTCTTGCAGGAGCTCCTGCCCTTCAGGCTGGCTGGCCAATGGCTGGCCAATGGCTGGACAGCCCTCTCCTGCTGCAGGAGCCTGTGACTGTTAGCAGGGGGTGGGGCTGTTCCTGCTCCACTCTCCCCATTGGCCAGCCAGCCTCAAGAGGAGGCTGGTCCCTCGTGCGGGCCAAGGGCAGGAAAGAGCTTTGCCGACAAGTTATTTCTCTTCCTTTTCTTTTTCTTCCCCTGTTTTTTCTTCTCTTCTTCCTCTTTTTCTTCCTCTTTCCCCTCCTCCCCCTACTCTTCTTCTTTTTCTTCCCCTTTTTTCTTTTCTTCCCCTCTTCCTCCTCCTCCTCTTCTTTTTATATTTTTCCCTATTCTTCTTCTTTTTCCTCCTTTTCTTCTTTCTCCTTCCCTTTCCTTTTTCTCCTCCTCCCCCCTTCCTCCTCGGCTGATACTGCTGCTGCTGCTGCTGTTGTTGTTGTTGTGTGCCCAACTCCTTTATGACTAATGGCAACCCAGCCTCTAGCCCCCCCTTCTCTAGCCCCTCTTTCTCCAACCCTCCTTTCTCTAACCCCCATATTTAACCCCCTTCTATCTAACCTCTATCTATTACACCCCAAGCCCCCCTCCTCTTCTTCTCAGGGATCCAGGGCTTCTCAGGGGTTTGCCTCCATGTTAAAAAAAAAGACTGACCCACAAATCCCCCTTACAGTAAGTTGAGATATACCTGGGGGAAAAGAGGGGGTGAGGGTGGGGGGGGGTTCAGGGAGCAAGGAGAAAGAGGAAGGGGGGGAATTGCTAAGAAGGTTTGGAACATGTAGCTTGCCGGCTCAAGGGGCTGCCTGTCTATCTCAGCTCAAATGCTAAGGATGCCTGGACTTGTGCTGTTGTGTGTGTTTTGGAATGGGGGGGGGGGGGGGTGTTTGGCCAGAAAGGGAAGTACTGTACATTTCTGCCATCTGTCTAGGAATAATGCCAAAATGTCCTCCATTTTGAGCATGCCTAAGAAACATGCGTTTATATCAATACTTTTTAAAGCATTAGTTTTTTTGCGTGTCCTCCATTTTAAAAATGTGTCCTACATTAGGGGCTAAATTTTGTCCTACATTGTCCTACATCCCCCCCCCCATTTGTCCCGGTTTGGAGGTTGACAGTTATGGCAACCCTATATATATGCATACAGTAATTTAGTAGTAAATATGTACTGTTCAATCAGTAAATTGCTGGCAATCTGTGCAGATCTCTGTAATTTCTTTGAGTTTTGAAGTATGGTTTCAAAGGTTTACATTAGTGCTATAACTAGCTACAACCTTTTCCTCCCAATCTTGTGAGGAACTGGGAACTACTAAAGATAATAGTGTAGAGTCTTAGATGAAACTTGAGTGTGCTATATTTGATCAAACAAGACCAGTTACTAAAATCTACTCTTCCTCCCCTCCTCCCCACAAACACATACACAAGAAAGCCCACAAAGGCATACATATACACTCTATTAATAAAAGCCAGGCTGATGAAGGGAGACCTTAGGGAATCAGGAACCCTTGTGTTACTCTGGACTTTCTTCCTGTTACTGTTTTTGTTGGTGGTATATTTATTTACATCTCACCTTTTTCTTATCACATGGGACAGATTCCATGCAGAAATGGGATTTAAAAAGCAGGTAAACCCCCCCCCCCCCCAAAGCAGGTTGATTTTCAGACATGTTGGGGTTAATAAGCAATAATGTGACATTAACCCGAATGGAAAGTCGACAAAGCCCACTCCTTTTTACTTTTGGGATTTTCTCCAAGTAAAAAGGAGTGGGTTTTGTCTACTTTCCCTCACTTCATATGAAATCCACTTTTGTAAGTTTTGTCCCCTTTCTGTTCAAGTTAATCCCCAAAATCGTCTGAAAATCTACGCACTTTTATGGGTTTTCCCCCCAGTTTAAATTCAGTTTCTGCATGAGATTCATCCTGTGTGAGAAACCCCTTAGTTTTGGTTTCAAGGTGGTTTACAATAGATAAAAAACACACCGTTAAAATTTACAAAATACAAAATTTAAAAGACCATTCAACCATTAAAAAAATAAAACCAGTTAGCAACATAAACCATTTAAAAAAACAAACAGCAGAACAAAACAAAGTCCAATACATTATTTAGGTGGGATGAGCCATGTACACTCAGTCCTTAAAGACTTATTGAAACAGCAAAGTCTTGACCTATTTATGGAATGAGAGTAGGGAGGGTTGCATTCTCATTATTATTATTATTATTAACCTTTATTTATAAAGCACTGTAAATTTACACAGTGCTGTACATACAATCTTTTTAATCAGATGGTTCCCTGCCCTCAGGCTTACAATCTAAAAGACACGACACAAAAGGAGAAGGGAAAGGTGGTGGGGAAGGGGATGAGGGCCAGCAGTTCTTCTCTACCTCCAAGGCCTGGACCAAGGCAGATGAACTGGAGGGAGGACTTGGCTTCTTGGAGCTAGCCTGCCTTTCTCTCCCTCAAGATGGAGGATGAAGGGAGGGCTTTTCTTTCATCTCTCATCATCAAGAGAGTCTCATCTCTCTGGGAAGGGAATTCCAGAGCCTGAGGGCAGCCCCTGTGAAGGCCCTCTACTGTGTTGCCATTGAATATAATTGTGAGGCTGGTGGGACAGACAGCATGGCCTCCCCAGCCAATCTCAAAACATGGACAGGTTTATAAGAGAAAATACTGTCCTTTTACATTACAGAGACAGACCCAACCAAAATAAATCAAATTAAAATACCACCCTGAAACTAGATCAGAGTGAGGGCAACATTTCTTCTTCTCTCTCTGCCATCTTATATTTAAACAACAACAAACAAACAATGATGGGTATAAGAGGGTGGGTTAATGGGAGCACAAAAAAGAGGGTTCATTAAAGAATTTGAGCTCAGCCATACATTTCAATCCACTTGCTAGAAAAATGCTCCAGGAGCAATGAATGCTTACTTCTATCTCTTTCTGTTGGAAAGGATACAAGTATCTTCCTAAGTTATTCCACTGAATGGTTTTCCAAGCATTCACCTTGCAACTTCTCCCAGTTCAATAAGATTTTTCCTTTCATTTGTTTCAGTTGTGTAATATGTATATTTGTGTGAAGGCTATGGATATTTAATGGATAGAATTGCCCTTATACTTACCACTACTAATGCCCAGTTATGCTATTATTTTCCAACCTAATATTTTATTACTTGGAAGAAAGTTCTACAAATATCTCTCTCTGGCTTTGCTTCACGAATGAAGATTCAGGGAGGACTCATCCCGCGTTTTGTACAAGCGCGTTGGTGACTAAAAAGGCCAATTCGGGATAAACAGGTCCGGTTGCAGAAAGCACAGCAGAAAGTCTCCTTGGGTGATGTTTCCAGGTTGCAGTTCTTTCTATGTTGTCGTTTCTCTTCGAGGCTCGTTCGGCGTGAGCTTTCGAAGAAGGCTGCAGCGTCATGGACAGTGCATCTCCATGCCTCCCGATGCGAGGCCAGGGAGGACCATTGTTGGTGATCTATCTGGCCAAGCCTGGGATGTTGTTTCAGGGAGTCCTTGTATCTCTTCTTTGGGGCACCCCTTTTACGCTGACCCATGGTGAGTTCACCGTAGAATACTATTTTTGGGAGGCGATGATCCTTCATCCTAGAAACATGTCCTGCCCAGCGCAGCTGTGTCTTCAATAGCATGGCCTCAATGCTGGTGATCCCTGCTTGCTCGAGGACAGCAACATTTGTCACATAGTCAGTCCAGTGTATATTTAGAATTGTGCGTAAACAGCGCTGATGAAAGCGTTCAAGGAGTCATAGGTGTTGGCGATAGGTGACCCATGTTTCAGACCCATAGAGGAGAAAGACAGTTCAAATGGCTCTATACACACTGATTTTTGTGCTTCGCCTCAAGTGTTTGTTACTCCAGACTCTTTTGTGAAGCCTTCAATGCGCTATATGCCTTCCAGTCTGTGATCGATCTCTTTATCAATCTTAGCGTCTGAGGAGATGATGCTTCCAGGTAGGTGAACTGTGGAGGACTTAAGCACAGATGCCTACAGTGATGTGGGGATGGTAGTGTTCTGGTAGGAATTTCCGTTTTCTTCCAGACTGACTTCCAGCCCAAGAGCTCTGCAGCTGTTGCAAAACAAGATGTGAGCGCCTGCAGAGCTGCTTCCGTATGGGCAACGAGGCAGCATCTCAGCAAAAAGCAGCTCACGGACTAGATAGTTTAGAGTCTTAGTGCGGGCCCTCAGGCGTCTAAGTTAAACAGGCTACCCGTATATACACTATCAGTCGGGCGTTATAAATGCTGTCTTCTTCCTTGAAATCTGCCGTAGCCCTCTGGAGCATCATGCTGAAGAAGATTGTAAATAAAGTCGGAACAGAAACACAACCTTGTTTTACAACCATGTATTAGAAAGGCTCCGAGAGAGAGCATCGCCATATCTGACTTGACCTTGCTGCTTCATGTAGCAGGATGATCATTTGGAGGAATTTGGGGGGGGGGGCATCCTAGTCGTTCCAGGATCTGCCTCAGACCTTTTCCTCACAGTGTCGAAGGCTTTGGTGAGGTCGACAAATGTTACATAGGTCTTTTGTTCTGCTCTCTACATTTCTCTTGCAGTTGTTGAGCAAATACATGTCTGTAGTGCTCCTATTAGTTCTGAAGCCACATTGGCTTTGGGGGGAAGTTCTTCTGCAATGGCAGGAACTAATCTGTTCACAGTATCCTTGCGAGGATTTTTCCAGCATGGGAGCAGTGTTATACCTCGTGTTGAAGCAATCCATTTTGCTCCTTTTTTTCTTGTACAGGGTGATGATGACTCATCTCGGAGATCTGATGGCAGTTCCTTTTTCCCAGCAACCACAAGGAGTTTGTGGAGTTTAGCCTGGTGCATGCCTCCCCTGTTTCCAAGCTTCAGGTGGAATTCCATCAATCCCGGCAGCCTTGCCATTTTTATCTGCTGTATGGCCTTTCGGTTTTTCCAAAGTGGGGCTATGTCCCAATTCTTTCTTCATTGGTTGTTGTGTCATCTGTTGATGCTGAATCTTGGAATACTCGGTTGCACTAGAGGCTTTGGAAGTGTTCAGCCCATCGGTCCAGGATGGAAGCTTTATCTGTGATTAGTGTTTGACATTGAACTGTATAGGGAGCTTTGGGTCTGATATGTAAGTCCAAACACTGCTTTAAGAGCTTCGTAAAATCCTCTGGAATCACCAGATCTGCACAACGTTTGTATTTTCTGCTAAATTGATCCACCACTTGTTCATGTCTCTGAGTTTTGTTGGGTTGACTACATGCGAGGCAAAAGGCTGCTTTTCTTACATGGCGGATGCTGGGCGAGGTGTGCCTGGTGAGCAGTTCTCTTCTTTGCCAACAGCTCCTGGATCTCTTGGTTGTTTTCATCAAACCAGTCTTGGTTTTTCTTGAGGGAGAACCCTAGGATTCTTCCGCAGACTGCAGGATGCTGTTTTTGTGATTGTTGCCAAAGCGCTGTAGGAGAAGAGTCTATAGGGTGGTCTTCAAGTTTTGTTTGCAAATTTGCCTGAAAGTTGTCTCGTTGTCTCTCATGGCAGCTTGTTGAAGATTGTTGACTTGGAGTCTCCTCTTTAGGATGCCACCCCTCTTAGGTTTAAACTTAAAATGAAGATTTAGTTCATTCTTACGAGGCGATGATCGTTTTGACTTCTGCACTGGGCATCACTCGGGTATGAGCACATCGCGAATATTTCTCTGGCGCACTAGGATGTAGTCAATGAGGTGCCGTGTTTGGATCTGGGGTGCATCCAGTTGTCTTCAGGCTGTCTTTCTGCTGAAAGATGTGTTTGTATAGTCAGTGCTGTTCTGCACAAAATTCTAGCAGGAGACGTCTGTTTCATTACAGTTTCCACACCATGTTGCCTAAAACACCTTTCCGGCTTCGAAGTTCTTTCCTACTCTAGCATGAAGTCATCTAGGTAATATTTTTTCTTCTGCAGGGACTTTTTGTATAAGGTGGCGTAGGTCTGAGTAGAATTTGTCTTTTTCCGCAGGTCAGCTTGCATAGTTGGGGCATATATACTGAAGAGAACAACATGTGGGAGGCGTAAGGAGATAATGCGATCAGAGGTCCTGTCGGCAAGTTTCGAGTTTGTGGCGATGGAGTTTTTGATCATGAGCCTACACTTGAAAGATTGTTTTCAGTGCCAGATCAGTAGATGTGTAGCCGGCACCGTGTTCTTTAAGGCGCCTTCCTCGTGGAGACGAACTTCACTAAGAGCAGCAATGTCGATGTTAAGTCGTGACAATTCATGGCTATTAGAGCAGAACGACGCTCAGACGTCCACTGTCTGCTGAATTGCATGTCTGATGTTTCAGCATGCAACGTTAGTCTGTTTGCACCTTTGGAGGCTGGTGTGTGCTTGTCTCTTTGTCTTTGTTTGACCTCAGAAAAGGCAAAGGGTGCTCAACCTGAGGATAATGGAGCAGAGGACAGAATGGGGATTTCAGACACGAATAGTAAAGAGATAGTAGAGGAACACCTTATTATCTATGAAATTAGTCTCCGGGACCAGATGAACTCCATCCAAGGGTATTAAAAGAACTGGCAATGTATATCGGAGCCATTGGCAATATCTTTGAAACTCCTGGAAAACAGGAGAGATCCCAGCAGACGGCGGAGGGCAACGTTGTCCCATCTTCAAAAAGGGGAAAAAGAGGATCCCAACATATTGTCAGTCCAGTCTGACATCAATACCAGGAAGATTCTGGAGCAGATCATTAACAGAGAGTCTGTGAACATCTAGAAAGCAATGCCCTAATCACAAAATCAACATGGGTTTCACGAGAAACAAGTCATGCCAGACACAATATCTCTTTCTTTGATAAAAATATTCCACTTGGTAGATGAAGGGAATGCTGTGGATGTATATCTTGATTTCACTAAGGCCTTTGACAAGGTTCCCATGACACTTCTTGCAAACAAGCTTGTAAATGTGGGCTGACAAAAGTAACTGTTACATGGATCTGTAATTGGTTGACCGGACGAACCCAAAGGGTGCTCACAATGGCTCCTTTTCATCCTGGAGAGAAAGTGACCAGTGGGTCCCACAGGGCTCTGTCCTGGCCAGTTATTCAAACATCTTTATCATGACCTGGATGACAGAATTGGGAGCATACTATCAAATTTGCAGATGATACCAAAATTAGGGGGAATAGCTAAACCCCAGAGGACAGGATCAAATCAAAATGACCTGAATAGACTAGAAAGCTGGGCCAAAGCTAACAAAATGAAATCAACACGGAGAAATGTAAGGTATTGCACTTAGGGCGGAAAAATAAATGCACAGATAAGGATGGTGACACCTGGCTGAATGAAACTACGTGTGAAAGGATCTAGGAGTCACAAGACCACAAGTTGAACATGAGTGACAGTGTGATGCGGCAGCTAAAAAGGCCAATGCTATTTTAGGCTGCATCAATAGTAGTGTCTAGATCAAGAGAAGTAATAGTGCCACTGTATTCTGCTTTGGTCAGGCCCCCCCCTAGAATATGTGTCCCAGTTCTGGCGCCACAATTCAGAAAGGACATTGAGAAACTGGAGCTGTGCCAAAGGAGGGCGACAAAAATGGTGAAGGGTCTGGAAACCATGCCCTATGAGGAACACTCAGGGAGTGGGGATGTTTAGCTGGAGAAAGAAGGTTAAGAGGTGATTGATAGCCCTGTTTAAATATTTGAAAGGATGTTATGTTGAAGAGGGGCAAGCTTGTTTTCTGCTGCTCCAGAGAACAAGGACTGGAACAATGGATGCAAGCTACAGGAAAGAGATTCCACCTGAACATTAGGAGGAACTTCCTGAACAGTAAGGGCTGTTCGACAGTGGAATGCACTCCCTGAGGGTGATAGAGTCTCCTTCCTTGGAGTCTTTAAAACAAGATGGCTGGCATCTGTCAGGGATGCTTTGATTTTGATTTCCTGCATGGCAGGGGGTTGGACTGGATGGCCCTGTGGTCTCTTCCCACTCTAATTCTATTCATGATTCTATGACCGCATCAGAAGATTCCGTTGGCCGCGGCTAGCCAACGGGTTGTTGGGTATGAGCTTTCTTTAGGCCACCTTTTCTAGCCCCTCTCCATATGGAGCAAGCAGTGCTCTCCTTAAAAAAGGGGCTGGGCATTCAGGATGCTGCCGAACAAGACTATCATCCCGGTCAGTCTCGAGCGACCAAAGTCCTGAACCGCCTGCATGCAGGGTGGGTCTGCGGCTTCCAGTGCATCTTTACACCTGCGTTTCGTCCCGCGCCTATCGCTACAGGGCTTTTTCAGAGATTGGAATGTCCTTCGAGCCTGTGCAATGGATTTTTCTGGTGGAGCGCAGCTGCACAGAACTGGCTCACCCTTTAAACCAGGTTCATCTGCTGAGGCCTTGACCGATGGACAGTGGCAGCGAGGCCTTGGGTTGTAGGTTTGATTAGAGTTTCCTTCTCTGAGATGGTGACCTTGCAGGGTTAGACGAGCCACCATCTGCCAGGTTTGGGATTAGAGTTTTCCTTCTCCTGAGGTGAATAGAGCCCATCCTACCCTTTGGCGCTCTTGGTCAAACCCTTCGGTTGTGACCTGTCTGCATGGGGGGCCCTGCCGGTGGCTATTATACCACGCCAGCATAGCTCACAGCTTCATTAGGGTACGCAAACCTCTCCCCCACGACAAGGGGCGTCAATGGAGATAATAATAATGAAAATAACAAGGCTTGAAAGGAGGATAAATGTTTTGCTAGCTCTGGAGTTATAGCATGGCTATCCACATGGCTATAGGAACAAATGGGCAGTAAGTATTAGATGAAAGAATCAGAGCCATCTGAGTCTTTCTTTTTGGTTTCAGAGACTACATGGAACATATCCAAGTTTCTGTCTACAGTCATTTGTTCTACGAATGCATCTTTAAACAAATAAAGAAAACTACTTCCACACTTCCGCAGCCAAAGATAAATTCCATCTGGGGAAACTGATTTTTCACCACAAGTGGAATAATATGTTCATGTAATTATGGGGTTCCCTGAAAGCATGGAAAAGTTGTATAGGAAAGGGTAAGCACAGGTCCAATACACTCTTGGATTAAATCTGCCTTGCATATTAGGAAAAAGACTGATGCAGAATAGATTAATGCATCATAAAACAGAAAGGATCCTTTGTGGCAAGCTCTATGCATATCATTAGACCACATGTTCCATGTGACACTGTTTGCATTTATCAAACTGCCCCACGCCTCATTTTAGGGTTTGTAATCTAAGGCTGCCATCGGTAGTAGTTAAAGAAAAAAAAGCTGCTGAAGATGATGACTTCATCGTTATGGTTTTTCCAGCTATAAACCTTCTACTAATGTGATTTTGTTCTTTATTAATCTTCCACCACTGGATACATTATCTTTATTATTATCAACCACATAAAACTCAAAGATTATAGGAAGCATTTAGCTGGGTGCACAAATCACTAATACAAAGTGTTTGTTTTTAAACTCTCAGTTAACCTGTGGCTAGGTATATTTGCATGGCATTAAATCAATAGCATTCACTTGTAATTACTCATAATATTGCAGTATTAGTTCCATGGGATTTCACTGTTTCTTAAACCAGTACTGCTGCTTAAGACCTTTGAAACTGAAGTACTACACAGTTAATATTGCAATTATTTCTGCAACAATGGAATAAAACCCATTGTGGGGAAGAAAAAGTGTTGCTTTGAAAAAAAGATGTCCCCTCTCCTTTTAGGTTCTATTTTAAAGACCTCTGTGACTTACAAAACTTCAGTGCCTTCCCGCTGAATATTGCTATAACATCTCAAAATATCAAAGTATGAACCGTGTTGCCAACAGTGAAATACAAACAGGCATTCTGCCATAACATTGTTAAATATATTGGTCCCTCACTGAGAGACAGAGTATGCTGAGAGGCACACTGTGAGATTCTTACAATATATCCTCCAACATTTTACAGATGAAAACCAGGATATCAGTGTGGGAGACATTAGTAATGAGGAAGAATGCACAAGCCAGGAGAGGCTGCAACAATTTTCTTTTGCTTGTGCCTACAGGGAAGGGCAAGATTCTATTTCTTCTTCTCCCCCGCTCTCCTCCAATGAGTTAACTTGCATTTTTGAACTTAGTTTGCAGCAACTGAAATAAACTGAGGATAAAGGGAGAAAGGGGGAGGGGGAGAGAGAAACAGGGAGGTTTTAAAAGTGGTACAACAGAGGATTAATCAGGGCTGAACCTACTACATTGGGACAGTTGAAGATATAACACATCCTGTTCCCTTCACATCCCAGAGGAGTTGTCTCCCTCATCTGATGTGTGGAATAAAATCCTTCGATATCCTCATCCAGTCTGCATTTCACCAAATTTGTTGTAGTCTTCAGGGATCTCCTTCATCTCCCTCACCATCTGAAGTGGGATGCATGGTCTCCAGGGAAGAACCCTTCCCAATCATGGCGCCACACTGTGGAATACCCTCCATTGGGAGAGCTGCCATGTAAAAGAGAACTATAAGGCAAAAGGCCTTTGAAAGAAGCCGGTTTAATTTTGCTGAATGTCTTTTCTTCCTCCTTCAGATTTTGCTTTTTTGGGGTGGGGAGGGGTGTGGGGTATCATTTTCTTTTATTAATTTAAAATTCTTATTAAAAGGAAGAACAACAACAAAAAACCTCCAGAAAGACAACAATAAATACCACAATAATTACAAGTGTACATATACACTTATACATCAACAATAATATAAACTTTAAAAATATATCCACATAAGCAAATAAAAATCCATTTGTGCATTTGTTAAGCTCTTGCTTTCTTCTGAAAATCACTTGGGAGTTTATTTTGTTATTTTAGATATACTAAGTAAATGAATGAGGAATGTGAGCTCATCATTACTGTACAGACGGAGGAGGGATGGCAAACTGACTGCCCCTATGAAGGTACCAAGAGGATAAGGAAGGAAAACAGAGTCTATTGTGCCCTCCAGGGGAATTTCCTCTTGTTGGTGCTGTGCCACTGTATACAAAGAGCATTTCATAATAATCATCTTAATATCTCTAATATGCTAACTGATACAATCTCTTGGGTTTATTGTTTGCTTTACTACATGAAAATGACATAATCATTTTTAAGTACAGACCTACCTCAGTTAACAAAGCCTCTGACAAAGAAGCACCTTTTTTACAAGGTCTTTTTACACCTGCCCAGGTCTCACCCACTTCATGCTCTGTCTAACTGGACATACTATTTTAGCACCATTGGCATTGGTAATGGAGGGTTGGAGAAACACAAGCTTTCAGCATGAGGTTGCAGCAGCATGTCTGTAGTAAACAGTCCAATAAATAAAGCTTGAGAAAGAGCAGGGTTCTCCTCTACTTGATCTTATTGTAGTTGAGTAGCTACAGGCATGGTAAACAGCAAATGTCTAAAGAATCCCTTACTAAACATGCACAAACAGAAAAACAGCGAAACAGGGAAAGCCAACAGACCTACCTCAGCAGCTCCCCACCAGCATATTAAAAATGGCATAGATGTGGTCACATGCAGACCCTAGGAAACAGGGAGGCTGATGAAAGAAAGATTCCTTCAACCATTTTGGAAGAAGCCTTCAAGTACTATCCAAAAGATTGAGCATGCTTTTGTTTCCTTATGCAGGACTTACCTGGCCTGGTTGTCTCATTTCAGCTGTGAATGTTATTAGTTTTGAATAGAACAATTGCTAGAATTTGAACTGCTCTTGTTTCCTTGTGGTATAGGAATTATTTTTATCCTTTCCTTATTATTTCTGCCTCTAGTATCAAATTTTATGTTAAAGAAGTGACATCCAGAAACACAGTTATATGTTAACTGTGATATACATGTAAACAAAAACACAGCAAGGCAGTTTTTGTTGTTTAGCATTATTTGAATGTTGAATTTTATGGTACTGCACTTTCCTTGTATGCTGTCTTGGAATCTCTCAGGGCCAAGGCAGGTTAAAAATATTTTAAAAATATAAATAAGCAAACACTTCTGTATGAGAAAGTAAACATCCACCAGTTGTCATGGGTAGGTTTCTTACTTGTTACTGTATCAGTATTTGGCACATGCTAAAACATCTTTCCCCAAAACAGCATGAAGAGCAAACATCCCAAAATTTTAGTCATTAGGTATTTTTCTCTAAAGAGGCCAACTTCTTCCAGAATATGGGGAAAATAGGTTTGCCAACCAACATAGCTATGCTAGCTGGAGAATTGGGGGAGTTGTTGTCTAAAAAACTAAGTTTTATAGGCTCTGTGTCTTCACACAGCAACTATTTCAACTTCCTTTGCTCGAGGTACTTATTGCCAGGAAGCTGTATCCAATGGTGCACAGAAGAACAAGTTACGTTCTCCACACAATTGGGAGCGCACATAATGTGAACCAACCATGATGGGGGGAAAAGAAAGATAGAATACAAACAAAGTCTACAGTTAACATTTGCTGAACCAGATATGATTATGTTGTCTATAGTGGGGGGAAATGTCAGGACGTTTGAATGTCAGATGATCAACATCTGTGTTAGCTTTTGTCAACATATTCTGATATATACTTAACAAATGGGACAGCAGCACCATACTGTGGGGAGCTTCTCTGTCTAAAATGGATGAGTTGGATTAGACCCAGAGTGGAATCCATACCAGTGAAATCTGCAAGACTTAAGTTAAAGCATCACTAACCTGTCCCACTTATTTCCACAGTTTTACTCTAAATAGTTTTAGTCCATGCTTATATGTCTAAGGCTCCTAGGTTTCCAGTCCTGACCGTATATCTCCAGTCCTCATAATGAGAGGGAAGAATCTCAAGGCAAGATCTATCTTGCTGTATGCACATATTTTCCTCTGTTGGAACCCCCCCCCCCCATTTGAATGACATATGTTGATGTGTTTGATGTTCAATGCATACCCAAAGGGCCTGCATTCTGTGTCATTATCAGGGACCATCCCTAAGTCTCAGCTTTTGGCCTGGCAATTTCAGGGCCAGCCATGGCACTAACCTGGCAAACTTATATATGTCATAGGCTTAGTTCAAGTGTATATGAATCAGTAATAATCAAAAGTGTAGTATTTTAAAGCCACAACAGCATGGCGATGCTTACCTGGTTTGTGCCCATACATGAATACATTTCCCTTCAAACTTAAAAAAAGGTCTTGATATCAAATCATATGCATCTCAAAATCAGATAAGCAACTAGGAGATTCCATTATTCAAGGTAATTTCCCATCCCCTCCACCTCGGTTGGACCTGCTTGACTTTGTGGTGAGATATTAATCATTTCCTCTAGCATTGTGTGTATATATAAGAGCTTCAAAGTCTTACCAGGTTCAGAGCAAGAAAGCTAAAGAACCACACTCCTGTCACCACAATGCTATTCCACAGTTTGACTTTCCTTTGCCTTGGAGTGTACATGAGTACACAACTGCCAAGTGGCAGAAGTTTACTGGCTAGTCTTGATGAACTAAAGAGTCTTGATGAACTACAGAGATATTTGAATCAAACAAAAGAGGTATGCTATAACTATAAAGTTATCTTTATAAGTAGATAAACTTCTACAGTATAATTGTCTGTCAGACTTTTAAATAAGTCATTTTTTTCAGTTTTTCTGTCAAATGCTAATTTTACTCTGTCTTTTTTGGTTTGCAGGTGAAACTGATACCTAAAAATGCATCTATGGTAAGAATCTCAGGCTGCAGCCCTTTGTCCATTTAAGGGGGTATAAGCTCTTCAGGGTCTGCTGAATTCAATTCAGTTTGCTCCTATGTAAACATTAATGGGAATAGACTATACATATATTTTTTTCCTGAAGAAAATGCAATGCAGCAGATATGGAAAAGTACCCCAAAATCGAACTGTAGCAAACTACATTTTATTCTGTGATAGCTGAGCTCATTTTTTATTTTAACTGACTGCTACATTCAGAGACACAGTGGAGCTTCTGTGTTCTGAAGGGAAGAGGAGTATCTTTTCTAAACTGCCACATAAGTGGGAGATAACAAAAATACCTGGGCTACCTAAAGCAAAATGTCTGAACAGCTTTGAAGATCATTCCTAATGGGTTAATGAATGATCTTGTGAGCTAACAGGAGCTGCCAAGGCTTCTGGAACCCTTGTAACTTTTATGTTCACATTGCCATTGAGTATGACACAAAAATATTTTGGTCTCCACTGTCCATATTTACTACCTAACAAGACTTTTTCATTTGTTCTTTGCAGACTTCTGTGGAAATGCCATCTAACAATAAGGTAAGACATTTTAACAATGTTTTCCTTTTCCTGACATTTTAAAAAAGGTCAAATAATTTCAGGCTCAAAAAGTACTTTTGCTCTGAAACAGGGATGCTGGGAAGGAGAGAGATGCATACTGGAATGCCATTAGCATGTCCTGAAAGAAGAGTGGGGAAGAAATGATTTAAAAAAAAATAAGAAAACTTTACACTATGCATTTTGTACTTCCTACAATTTTTAATGTAAAATGTTTACTTGGAGGTTCTGAAACATTTAGACAGCACTCCAGCCCATGACCCTAGTCTGGCGTGTCTGGCCTCTAACTGACAAAGCCTCTACTGAAGCTATGTTCATTTCCCTTCCCAACACAATCTGTATGTTTTTTTGTGGGTCTTTTGGGCTATGTGGCCATGTTCCAGAAAAGTTTCTTCCTGACGTTTCGCCAGCATCTGTGGCTGGCATCTTCAGAGAACTGCATGATTTCTGTCCATCAGCCTCATCACATCATGCAGAAAGAAAGAGAGAGAAAGGGAGAGGGAGATCACGTTCATGCCTGTCTATCTCCACTGGCTTGGGAGCTGTTTAGAATAAGGCAAACATTATCTTCCACACATAGAAAGGAGCTCTAACATGTGTGGAGGGCTCATCTGCTCCAGCGGCCCATCTTACACCCATGGATATGTATGGAAATAGATACATCTCCCGCAGTGTTATTACCAGCAATAGGCCTGAAACTGGAGCAATCTGTGGAGGCATTGTTTCTGGATATGCAATCCTTTCTTTTCTTTTGAGAGACTCCCAGATTAGACCATAGTTGCTTCATTTTGGATCTGCTGTAGCTAATTCTCCTTCATCCATTGTTTCGATTTGGATGGGGCAGATTTAAAAAAAAGGATCAACCATGCCAAAAAGCCTATTAAAGCTAATGAAACTGGCAGAGTCAGTAAGAGTCCACAAGACTGTGGCTCTCCTCATCTACAAAAAGGATAGGGGATGTTTTACCCTGATTCATTTTAGTATCTTTGTTGCAAGTTATGATTAGATAGAGAGCAAGACTATCCTTAAAGAAGACCAGTTGTGCCCACTCTCCACTTCCCTCATTGGCAATTATTCTTTTCTCTACCATAAGGTCTATACTGATAGGAGTAAAATAGAGTTGCCCCAGGTAGTTCCTTTGAAGAGCTAGATACTAAAAAAGGATCAATCAGAACAACCCTAACTGTCGGATCTGATTGCTAGAAGGGGTTAGGATAGGATGGTGGTGACCATTTAGCACACCATTTGGTCCTCCAGGTGTTTTGGACTTGAGCTCCCCGAATTCCCGACTGTTGGCAAAGCCAGCTAGGGCTTCTGGGAGTTGAAGTTCAAAACATCTGGATGACCAAACTTTGGGAACAAACTGATTTAGCAACAGAGAAGAGTCTTACTGGTGGAGGTTCATGCTGGAAGCCCCAGTTGTGTATGTTGAAGCATAACTGGCTAGCTGGTTATTGATTTACTTAGAACTTCAAAAAGATACCTTTTGTTGTATACCTCTAAAACCCAGTGACCATGTTGGCTGGGGGGGGGGGGGTTCTGAGAGCTGGAGTCCAAAAAGCAATTTTCCCAAGGTCTTTATCTATTGCCAGTGGTGTTCCCACTGATAGTAGGCTGCTGCAAGATATTCCTCTCAGACCAGGCCTTTCTGTAGATGGCATAGTAAACCCCAGAGGGCAGGGGATCTAAAGAAAGGGAATCTATGAAAGGTGTGATCCATCAGCTCAAAGAGCCCAGTTTCCCAGAGCAAAAAGTACCCAACCACCATTGGCTGACATCTTTATGTAAATCAATCACACTGTGCATTCCTCATTTCACTCCCCCAGTTTGAGGATTGCTTTTACACAAAGACCATCCAGAGTACATGTAGTTTATGGTAGTCCCTGTATACCTTTGTATGTATAGGTATGCATATACTGATCAGCTTTATGAGACATATAACACAACACAGTTTATTTTCTTAAATTACTTGATCTCATCATGAACCTTCAACATGCTATACAGATACAAAGTCCCAGTAATTAGAACTGATATTGTTAAATCATTGCTCCTTAGAATGTACAATGTAGTCTATACATTCATAGTGACATATTTGGTTTGTCAAATGATATTATTTTATTTATTTATTTATTTATATAGCGCTGTAGGTTTGCACAGCGCTGTACATAAAACAATAAATATATAAGTGTAAGCCTGCCTATGGGGTAAATGATACCACTAGTCTGATTTACTCATCAATGATATAACAAGCTGTTGGTTTTTCAAAACCAACATAATCAAATCATTCCTACTCACCCTCCCCCACTCTACAGACAAATGCATTCCTGCACATTACATGTACATATACACATACAGATGACACACAATACGCATTAATACCCATTGAGAAAAAACATACATCCTTTTTCATGCATAACACACAGGCAAATATTCATGAGTATTCTGAACCTGGTTTAAGAAATATCTATATACCTATGATGGTGGTAATGGAGGCATGCTAATGCTTCTGAAAACAATAGGCATGACATCATTGAAAATTCTTTTGTTAGAAGCCCAGCTGAAATGACTGTGAGATCTAAAAGAGTATGTGATTGTTTCTTATCCTAAATAACTAACATGTTACTTTGCACTACTTTCTGATTTCCACATCTGTGACATAGGCTGTACCTACACTACAAGTTAAACCAGTTGAATACCACTTTAAAGGGTATGACTCCAGTGTTTTAAATCCTGAGACTTGTAGTTTGGTGAAGGCTTGGAAAAGGGGCTTGAAATTCTAGGCATGAGTACTGTAGTACAATTCCCTGAATTACATTTGCCAAGGTACTCTGAGAAAGACATTGAGAATCAAATCAAGTGTGTTTTGGGAACTGTAGTCCAGGTGAGTGGGCTAGAACTTTCTAGCAGACAATTCTAGGCTCCTTTCTAAACTAGAAACCTTAGGACTCCATGGAACAGAGAACTGACAGTTAAAGTGGGATTCAAGTAATATACCTGTCTAGTGTACATGTATTATATACTACTCATAAATTTACAAATGTGTTTTAAATCTGACAACTGACCTTGTAAAATGTTCTCATTTCAGGAAAACTGTACAATCTATTATTTGGATATATATCTCAAGGCATTTAATTCACTGGAGGCTTCCACTTCTTCCCCCAAGGAAGTGGCCAAGTCATATAGCAACATGGTTGAATGCCTGAGATTATTTATTGAAAAGAATCCTCTCACTAAGTACTTCCCTCCCAAAAATGTAAGTAGACACTTATAATTTGTTTGAAACAGTAGTTTAACATAATTAAGCTTTCAGTCTGGAGAGCTGCTTTCAGCTTTAGCCTTAGTGGAAGGTATTGGTAAACCTTAATGAGTTATTGTTTATCATCATGCCACAAAACCCAGAACCATAATGATCAAAATTCCAAGACATCTACCTTGAACTATTTTGCGATGTGGAGCAATGTTGCATGATAGGTGTCAAAGAGATGCTTTATTTGTTCTGGCACACAAAAAAGAAGGCCAGTGCTGTCTTTCTCACACAAGCTTTCTGAAAACCCATTGACATTCCCCAAATTGAGTCTCTGTTATCCAAAATGCTTGGGGCCAGAAGTGTTTTGGATTTTGGAGTTTTGGGATTTTGGAATATTTGCATATACATAATGAACTATCTTGGAGATGGGATCTAAGTCTAAACATGAAATTTATTAATGTTTCATACACAATTTATGTATGGTATAGTGGTTTGAGTGTTGGACTACGACTCTGGAGATCAGGATTCAATTCCCCATTCAAGCATAAAAACTCACTGGATGACCTTAGCCAAGTCATACACTCTCAGTCTCAGAGGATGGCCATGGCAAACCCCATCTGAAGACATTTGCTAAGAAGCACTATGATAATAGGGTCACCTTAGGGTCACCAAAAGTAAAAAATGACTTGGAGGCACACAACAACAACAACAACGTACACACCTTATACACATACCCTGAAGGCAATTTTATACACAAAATTTTTAATAATTTTGTGCAGCAAACAAACTTTGTGTACATTGAACAAAACAAAAGTGTCACTATCAGTCACCCTTGTGGATAATTTTGGATTTGGAATATTTTGGATTTTGGAATCCCTGATAAGGGAGAGTCAGCATCTGTTTGCTCTTCTCTGACACTGCCCTTCTTGGTTGCAAATTTGTACTCCTAGTAGTCATTAGGGACTTTTGACTAAGTCCAAAACATTCTGCAGAAATAATCCAGTTTGAGACCTTTTTAACTAATCTGGCTCAGTGCTAGGGAATTCTGAGAAACATTTAGCCTTCTTTGATGGAGAGCTCTGGTGCAACAACAAACTACAGTTCCCAGTATTCCCTAAGCAGTGAGCCAGGGGAGTTAAAGAGGTCTCAAACTGGATTATTTCTGCAGTGTGTTTTGAACCAATGCCACAAATTCACCTTATTCAGGCACTGTTCATCAGACACTCACATATGCATGAACACATTGCTACCAGCAACCACCATCACAGACATTCATGTGAACATTTGAACTGCACAGAGCTGTGAGGAGTGTGTGTGTGGAGTACTGAGGCAGCCATTGTCATTACTAGACCAGGATCCAATAAGTTCCATTCTGAATGACTTTATGGGCTGATTGCCTCCTTTTGCTTACAAGGAGGCAAAATCAGGGCAATGCTTCACAAAATAAGGATACACCCCTCTCCACATGAAATTTTTCTCCAGTGAACAAATTTGTAACGCTGCAGAGAGTGAGACACTCAAAACTGCTCACATTTAAGACCTCTTATATTTCCCGTATTTCCTGGTCACTTTACCTGCTTCTTTTCTTTGGATGCATAAATTCTATTTTGAAACA